>NC_052086.1:52427259-52767259 GCF_015852505.1 Tachyglossus aculeatus | reverse complement strand
CATTCTGTTGTATTTATTGAGCACTACTTTGTGCAGAGCACTGAACTAAGCGCTTCGGAGAGTACAATACAACAATAAACAGACACATTTCCTGCCCACAACGAGCTTACAGTCTAGACGGGGAAGACAGACATTAATATAAATAAATTACAGATATGTACCTAAGTGCGGTGGGATTGCGATGGGGGATGAACAAAGGGAGCAAGTCAGGGTGACGCCGAAGGGACTTTAGACTTTAGACTGTGAGCCCACTGTTGGGTAGGGACTGTCTCTATATGTTGCCAATTTGTACTTCCCAAGCACTTAGTACAGTGCTCTGCACACAGTAAGCGCTCAATAAATACGATTGATTGACTGGGAGAAGAAGAAAGGGGTTGCTTACACAGGGAAGGTCTCTTGGATGAGATGTGCCCTCAATAAGGCTTTCAAGTCGGAGAGGGTCATTGTCAGATTTGAGGAAGGAGGGCATTCCAGGGCAGAGACAGGACATAGGCAAGGGTTTGGTGGCAAGATGGATGAAACAGAGCACTGGACTAAGCCCTTGGGAGAGTACAATATAACAAAAAAGACACAGTCCCTGCCCATAATGAGCTTACAGTTTAGAGGAGGTAAGGAGAGCAGGTATACTCTCCCCATTTTGCGGATGAGGAAATGGAGGTGTGGAGATGTTAAGGGTCATTCAGCAGGTGACTGGCAGAACTGGGAAAGGAGCCTCGGTCTCCCACTTCCCAGCCCCATGTTCTTTCACTGCATTTCGGGTAAAATCCTGTTAAGTACAACGTGCATCCAACTGGATAGAACACAAGTACGGTGGCGGAAGACATGGCTACGGAGCCGCGTGGCCTAGTGGATAGAGCACAGCCTGGGAGTCAGAAGGACTTGGTTCAAATCCCGGCTCTCCCACGTGTCTGCTTGTGACCTTGGGCAAGTCACTTCTCTGGGCTAATTCCCTCATCAGTCAGTAAAATGGGGGTTAAGACTGTGAGCCCCTTCGTGGGACAGGGACTGTGTCCAACCTGATTACCTTGTATCTACCCCAGCATCTTGTACTGTGCCTGGCACGTAGCAAGCGCTTAAAAAATACCCTACCAAAATAATAAAACTCTGCGTAAAAAGGAGATCCTAATGTCCAGGTATATGGAGAGACAGGGAGAGTAAGCAACGTTCTCCCTGTTTGAAGTTGCTGCTGCTGCTGATGCATGTGATTCTGGAGGCAAGTGTCACTGAGAAGGATTTTGTTGCATTTTGCCTATGAAAATCTAGTCGGGTTCTATTTCTGATCCCTTGGATGTTTTGAGGAACCATTGGACCTCTATGGAAGGGAGGCTTAATCTTCAAAGGAGCTGCTACCACACTGCTGCCCTTCCCTCACCATGACACTGGACTGATGCCATCCATCTTTCAAAGGTCTTCATTATTATTATTATTATTATTATTATTATTATTATTATTATTATTATTATTATTATTATTATTATTGTTATTGTTATTGTTATTGTTATTATTATTATTAATATAATTATGGTATTTGCTAAGCAGTAGGTGCCAAGCACTGTTCTAAACACTTTGGTAGATACAAGGTAATCAGGTTGTCCCACGTCGGGCTCACAGTCTTAATCCCCATTTTATTGATGAGGTAACTGAGGCACAGAGTAGTTAAGTGGCTTGCCCAACTTCACACAGCAGACAAGTGGCCGAGCGAGATTAGAACCCACGTCCTCTGACTCCCAAGCCCGTGCTCGTTCCACTGAGCCACGCTGGGGATTGGGAGGTGGGGAGAGACATGTCCAAGTGCACACACACACCCAGTCCTGCTACAACACACATGCCCCAAAACACACACCACCCACACGCACGCACATGGTCCTGCTACAACACGTGCTTCACTACACAAGTTGGCTAGAACACTATTAGGGAATTAGGAACTGTTCTTCCAACCACATCTGGGAAGCAGCGTGGTTCAGTGGAACGAGGTCATGGGTTCGAATCCTCACTCCACCACATGTCTGCTGTGTGATCTTGGGCAAGTCACTTAACTTCCCTGGGCCTCAGTTACCTCATCTGTAAAATGGGGATTAGGACTGTGAGCCCCACGTGGGACAACCTGATTACCCTGTATCCTCCCCAGCGCTTAGAACAGGGCTTTGCACATAGTAAGCGCTTAACAAATGCCAATTATTGTTATTATTATCTGCCTGCTGGGCACACGCATGTAGCATTGAAGCAGTTGAGCACCACGGTGCGAGCTGAGCTTTCTGCAAGGTTGGGCAAGAAAGGCATCGTCACAGTGTTGATTTTTTACATTTGCAGGAGTGGCGATGATTTCCACTGACCCATCCATGTCCCGGCCTGGTCACTCTATAGCGAAGCCTACGATGACAGATGGCTGGTGAGATTATCAAATTGCATCTGTGGTGACTGACGGTAATATCTGTTATCTGCAGCAGATACGGCCGTACCCTTTCCCTGACTGTCGAGTGTAGTGCCCAGATTGGCTTCAGAAAGGATAGGGGAATGCCCCATCCTTCTACTCCTACAAAAAAAGTGTGGAAAAATAAGACCAAGAACGGATCACGAGGGGAAAAATTCAAAACTGTCAAAAAGGGGAATTAAAAAGAAAATGGAGGAAAGGAAAATGACTTGGTTGGCACGTTGTTGGCTTTTTCTACAAGTACCTCTTGGATCCTGGGTTCCACCTCGTCCCCATCCTCGCTTGCTTCTTTCCCCTGACCAGTCTGTTCCCTTTGAAGTGTGAGTGTGCGGGGGTACATTATGTATTCTAAATAGTATTGTCATATTATAACTGGTATTTGTTAAGGCCTGACTATGTGCCGAGCATTGTACTAAGCTCTGGGGTAGAGACGAGGCAGGCAGGTCAGACACGATCCCTACCCGACAAGGTGCTCACAGTCTAATAGGGAGGGAGAACAGGTACTGAATCCCCACTTCCTAGATGAGGAAACTGAGGCAGAGGTGACTTGCCCAAGCAACAGCCAAGTGAAAGAGCCAGCATTAGGCCTCCTGACTCCTCTGCCCGATCCACTAGGCCACACTGTTTTATGTCTTCTTATCACTTTCTGTTTTGTTGTTTTAATGATAGTTGTTTAACCCTTCTAGACTGTGAGCCCACTGTTGGGTAATAATAATAATAATAATGTTGGTATTTGTTAAGCGCTTACTATGTGCAAAGCACTGTTCTAAGTGCTGGGGTAGATACAAGGTAAGCAGGTTGTCCCACGAGAGGCTTACAGTCTTCATCCCCATTTTACAGATGAGGGAATTGAGGCCCAGAGAATAATAATAATAATAATGATAATAATGGCATTTATTAAGCGCTTACTATGTGCAAAGCACTGTTCTAAGCGCTGGGGGGATACAAGGTGATCAGGTTGTCCCCACGGGGGGCTCACAGTCAACCCCCATTTTACAGATGAGGGAACTGAGGCCCAGAGAAGTGAAGTGACTTGCCCAAGGTCACACAGCTGACAAGTGGCGGAGCCGGGATTTGAACCCATGGCTTCTGACTCCAAAGCCCATGCTCTTTCCACTGAGCCACGGCTGCTTCCCATATAGAGATGGTAGGGACTGTCTCTAGATGTTGCCAACTTGTACTTCCCAAGCGCTTAGTGCTCTGCATACAGTAAGCACAAGTCACTTAACTTCTCTGTGCCTGTTACCTCATCTGTAAAATGGGGATGAAGACTGTAAGCCCCCCGTGGGACAACCTGATCACCTCCCCAGCGCTTAGAACAGTGCTTTGCACATAGTAAGCACTTAATAAATGCCATCATTATTATCATTATTATTATTCTCTGGGCCTCGGTTACCTCATCTGTAAAATGGGGATGAAGACTGTGAGCCCCAAGTGGGATGGCAACTGTGTCCAATTTGATTACCTCGTATCTCTCCCAGTGCTTCGAACAGTGCCTGACACATAGTAAGTGCTTAACAAATACCATTTAAAAAGAGAGGGACAGACCTGAAAATAAATTACAAGTAGAGTGAAGCAGCATAGTTTAACAATACATATCTTTGTATCATGGGGGCGAGGGGACAAAGGGGACGTATGGGGGTAGTGCCCAAAAGCTAAATAATACATAAATAGAATGGCCGCAGGAACGAAGCAGAAATGCCATCTCCCCGATGTGAGCTTTCAGGGGGATTTAGGAAACTTGCCCGGCGTAGAAACTCTAGGACATGAATTCCACCCCTCTCAACTGCATCTCGGTCTGCCTATCTACTCTTGCAGGGGCCGGGGTAGGACAATAATAATAATAATAGTAATAATAATAATAATAATATTTGTTAAGCTATGTGCCAAGCACCATTTTAAGTACTGGGGTAGATGCAAGCTAATCAGGTAGGACAAAGTACCTGTCCTACATAGGGCTAACACTCATAATCACATTTTACAGATGAGGTAACTGAGGCCCAGAGAAGTGAAACGACTTGCCCAAGGTTACACAGCAGACCTGTGGCAGAGCCGGATTTAGAACCCAGGTCCTTCTGACTCCCGGGTCTGGGCTGTATCCACTAAGCGCTTAGTACAGTGCTCTGCACACAGTAAGCGCTCAATAAATACGATTTGATTGATTGATTAACTGAGGCACGGAGAAGTTAAGTGGCTTGCCCAAGGTCACACAGCACGCAAGCGGCGGAGCCGGGATTCGAACCCTTGACCTTTGACTCCCAAGCCCATGCTCTTTCCACTGAGCCACACTGCTTCTCAATGGTTTAGACTGTGAGCCCACTGTCGGGTAGGGGCCGTCTCTATATGTTGCCAACTTGTACTTCCCAAGCGCTTAGTACAGTGCTCTGCACACAGTAAGCGCTCAATAAATGCGATTGATTGATTGACTGATTGAATGGATGAACGAATGGATGGATGGGTGGATTCATTCACGCTGAGAAGCCATCAGAGGTCATGGGTTCAAATCCCAGCCCAGCCGCTTGTCAGCTGTGTGACTTTGGGCAAGTCACAACTTCTCTGTGCCCCAGTGACCTCATCTGTAAAATGGGGATTAAGACCGTGAGCCCCACGGGGGACCACCTGATTACCTTGTATCCTCCCTAGCGCTTAGAACAGTGCTTTGCACATAGTAAGCGCTTAACAAATACCAAAATTATTATTATTATTATTTTAGACTGTGAGCCCACTGTTGGGTAGGGACTGTCTCTATATGTTGCCAACTTGTACTTCCCAACAGCTTAGTACAGTGCTCTGCACACAGTAAGCGCTCAATAAATACAATTGATGATGATGATGATGATGAAGACAAGCTGCTTCACCTTGCCCAGAGCCAGTCAGACCGCGGTAAAGAAATGCTGGGGAATTAGCCACTCGCCCGTGACCAGCAGCGTGCTTTCCTCACTGGCCATGCCCACCTTTCCTCCTCAGGGCTTCAGGTGAGGCTTGTGGTAGCGCTTCCCAATCACCGGAGTTCAGGCCCGCACCTGGATGCAGGAACAATGACTTGCCACCCTCCAGCGTTTCCAACCTTTGGGAAAAGATGGTTCGAAAAAGGTTTCAAAAAGAGCCTTAGAAGAATGCGACCGTGTTAGGGTGATTATGATGACGGTACTTGCTAAGTGCCTACTCTGCGTCAAGCGCTGTTCCGAGCGATGGGTTAGCTGCAAGCTCATCAGGTTGGACGCAGTCCCTTGCCCACAGGGGGCTTTCAGTCTTAATCCGCACTTTACAGATGAGGGGAACTGAGGCACAGAGAGGTTTTTAGACTGTGAGCCCACTGTTGGGTCGGGACTGTCGCCATATGTTGCCATCTTGTACTTCCCAAGCGCTTAGTACGGTGCTGTGCACACAGTAAAATAAATACGATTGATTGATTGATTAAGTGACTTGCCCAAGGTCACACAGCAGACAAGTGGCAGCTGAATCAGCAGTCACTTCGTGAGGGTGGAGAGGAAATGCACCATCAGTTAGGTATGAGTGTGAAGAGCACGTGTGTGTGTGTGCGCGTGCATAAAGATATGTACATATCTTTAAATTATATATTTTAAATTATATATTAATGTCTGTCTCCCCCTCTAGACTGTAAGCTCATTACGGGCAGGGAACGTGTCCGCTAATTCTGTTGTATTGCGCCCTCCCAAGCAGGGCTTAGCACAGGGCTCTGCACATAGGAAGCACACAGTAAATGCCGTTGATTGGTGGTGTGCGTTTACATATTTTCCCTCTCTCAAGTGCATAATTCAGTGCTCAGCATTCAGTAGGGGTGGGCAGGGAGTGTGTCTGTTTATTGTTGTACTTTCCCAAGCGCTTACTACAGTACTCTGCCTACAGTAAGCACTGAAGAAATATGATTGAAGGAATGAATACCGAGTTTTTTTTTTTTGTGTGTGTGTGTGTGTGTGTGTGTACATATTTGCCCTCTCTCAAGTTCTTGAGTTCTTGGCATTCAGTAGGGACTTAATAGGTGCTCAGCCTTCTCCCTGCTGCTTGACTACATTAATTCACCTTACCGTGAAAATCTAAAGGCTTACACTGTTGTCTCCTTCGTAACCGCCTACTCTCATCATCATCATCAATCGTATTTATTGAGCGCTTACTATGTGCAGAGCACTGTACTAAGCGCTTGGGAAGTACAAATTGGCAACATATAGAGACAGTCCCTACCCAACAGTGGGCTCACAGTCTAAAAGGGGGAGACAGAGAACAAAACCAAACATACTAACAAAATAAAATAAATAGAACAGATATGTACAAATAAAATAAATAAATAAATAGAGTAAAAAAAATATGTACAACCATATATACATATATACAGGTGCTGTGGGGAAGGGAAGGAGGTAAGATGGGGGGGATGGAAAGGGGGACGAGGGGGAGAGGAAGGAAGGGGCTCAGTGTGGGAAGGCCTCCTGGAGGAGGTGAGCTCTCAGCAGGGCCTTGAAGGGAGGAAGAGAGCTAGCTTGGCGGATGGGCAGAGGGAGGGCATTCTAGGCCCGGGGGATGACGTGGGCCGGGGGTCGATGGCGGGACAGGCGAGAGCGAGGTATGGTGAGGAGATCAGCGGTGGAGGAGCGGAGGGTGCGGTACTCTCCTCAAAGAGTAGGCTACAATTGGAAAAAAAAGCGTGCAAGGCTAAGAGCTTTATCGGTCAGCTGCCAAGCCCTTCCTGGACAATTGTGCCCTGGGTCACAGGCAGGCTGGTGAGGGTCCAGCCACAGCTACTACACCTTGTAGGCTCAATCTCTAAGGTCTCAGCTAAAAATTACCCGGCAGAAAGCTTTTATCTTGCATCATTTATTAGAAATGTAATAGGGTTGAGCCCTTAGGCTCCAGCCTGCTTCTGGGTCACATAGTCAATCTATCACCAGGTCCTAAAGGTTCACTCTTAATGATAATAATGGCATTTATTAAGCACTTACTACATGCAAAGCACTGTTCTAAGCGCTGGGGAGGTTACAAGGTGATCAGGTTGTCCCATGGGGGAGCTCCCAGTCTTCATCCCCATTTTACAGATGAGGTAACTGAGGCCCAGAGAAGTGAAGTGACTTGCCTAAAGTCACACAGCTGACAATTGGTGGAGCCGGGATTTGAACCCCTGACCTCTGACTCCAAACCCCGGGCTCTTTTCTACTGAGCCACGCTGCTTCTCTCTTCACAGCGTTGTTAAATCCTCCCTTTCCTATCCAAACAAATGGCTACTACATTTACCCTATCCTGCCTTTTCAACCATATTAGCCTCCTTGCTGACCTCCCTGCCTCCTGTCTCTCCCGACTCCAGATCACACTTAACTCTGCTGCCTGGATCATTTAAAATCAATCAATCAATCATATTTATTGAGCACTTACTGTGTGCAGAGCACTGTACTAAGCGCTTGGGAAGTACAAGTTGGCAACATCTAGAGATGGTCCCTACCCAACAGTGGGCTCACAGTCTAGAAGGGGGAGACAGAGAACAAAACCAAACATATTAACAAAATAAAATAGAATAGATATGTACAAGTAAAATAAATAGAGTAATAAATTTTGTCTCCTAACTTCTCAAGAAACTCCAGTGTTTGCCCATCCACCTCCGCGTCAAAGAAAAACTCTTTACCATCGGCTTTAAAACACCTAATCACCTTGCCCCTTCTTACTGTACTTCCCAAGCGCTTAGTACAGTGCCCTGCACACAGTAAGCACTCAATAAATCCGATTGAATGAATGAATGAATGTACCTTCCTGATTTTGTACTTAAGCCCAGCCCGCACACTTGACTCCTCTAATGCCAGCCTATTGACTGTATCTCCATTCATTCCTTCATTCAGTCGTATTTATTGAGCGCTTACTGTGTGCAGAGCACTGTACTAAGCGCTTGGGAAGTGCAAGTTGGCAACCTATAGAGACGGTCCCTACTCAGCAATAGGCTCACAGTCTAGAAGATCTTGCCTTGCCACTGAACTTTCGCCCTCATCCTGCCCCTAGCCTGGAACACCCTCCCTCTTCATATTAGCTGTGTGACTTTGGGCAAGTCACTTAACTTCTCTGTGCCTCGGTTCCCTCATCTGGAAAATGGGGATTAAGACTGTGAGCCCCATGTGGGACAACCTGATCACCTTGTATCCCCCGAGCCCTTAGAACAGTGCTTCACACAGAGTAAGCACTTAACAAATACCATCATTATTATTATTATTATATCCAACACGATCACTCTCCCCGTCTTTGAAGGATTAGTAAAAGCACATCTCCAAGAGGCCTTCCTCAATTATGCCCTCACTTTCTCTTATAAGAATAATAATTATGGTATTTGTTAAGCACTTACTATGTGCCAAGCACTTTTCTAAGCACTTTTCCCCCAAATCCTTCTGCTTTGCCCTTGCACTTAGATTTGCAGCTTTATTCACCACTCTTTCAGCTCCACAGCCCCTTTTGTACTTCTCTGTAATTTATGTATTTATATTAATGTTTGTATCCCCCTCTAGACTGAAAGCTCATCGTGGGCAGGGAATGTGTCTACCAAATCTGTTATATTGTACTCTCCCAAGCACTTAGTAGAGTGCTCTGCAAACAGTAAGCACTCAATAAACTTGACTGATTGATTGATGGGCCCGCAATATCTGTCCTATCCTTTTAAGTCAGTTCAGAAATGGTAGATTGAAATTCCCCTGAAATGCCCACTGATTTGCAGATTCCCTTGTCCTAGGGAAGGAAAGGGATGGGGATGTCAGTAGAAGAAGAAGAATACTTATGATGCTTTGGTTTTTGTAGAACTCATTTCTTCCCAGGGCACTCTCCTGTTACTTATCTCACTTTTGCCCTCATGATAACCCTATGAGAGAGGTAGAAATGTAGGTATTAGTATCCCCATTTCGCAGATGGGGAAACTGAGGTACAACAAGGTTAAGTGACTTGCCCAAGGTCACACAGCAGCCTGGTGGCAGAGCCCAGACTTGAACTCAGGACTTCCAGATCCCAGACCAGCAGTGTCTTTCCACCACCCCGCCTCCCGTAAATATCTGTGAAAGAGAACAGAGCTCAGACTTAAAGCTCCTTGAGGGTAGGAAACGTGTCTACCGACTCTGTTGTACCGGACTATTCCGAACGCTTAGGACAGTGTTCTGCATGCAGTGAAGCTCAAAAAATAGCATTGATTGATTGGTTGATTGTGCTTGTATACACCCGCTCTCCTTCCCCCCTCCATCCCCGCCGGTCCTCTGGCTCCCTGTGATATTCCCCGCACCAAGAAATAGAGACTGGGGAGGGCAAGCCAAGTGTCTATTAATTTGAAACCTTTACATCTCCCCTTTTTCACAGCAGACACACATGAGAAGCTCCTGCCCTAGAGACCTGTGGTTTCCTGCATCCTGTGTGCAGATTGGTTTTTGTACACCCTCTTTTGTTTGCACGTCACCCCGGGGACTATCATTTTGGGGCCTGAACATTGATTCAAGCCGTTTTATTCACCGGAGCAACCTAAGCTATCTTGACTGCTGAAAAAGTTGAGAAACACAACCGGCAAGCAAAGGAAGTGGGGATTACTTGGCTTGGCGAAGCAGAGGTTTGGTGAGGTTTACCAGGCCGGGGCTCCTGTGATTGGATGCTGTAGGAGCGGTGATGAAGTCAGGATGATGGAGGATGCGTTTACAGTGCCACAGGAGGGATTTAGATGATGAAGTCATTGGAAAAAAATCTCCTGACTGGAAGGGCTGTTATTCAGAGGGTGACTGAAGGTTAGAGAACTGTCAACTTGAAAGTTTTTTTAAAAAAGGGGACAGTCTGGGTTGGGACAATACAATGAAGTGGCTACCTTATAGGGGAAGCAGTGTGGCCTATTGGAAAGAGCATAGGCTGGAGAGTTGGAGGAGCTGGGTGCTAATCCTGGCTCTGCCACTTGCTGGGTTTGTGACCTCGGGCAAGTCCTTGACTTTTCTGTGCTTCAGTTTCCCTTTATCATCATCATCATCAATCGTATTTATTGAGCGCTTACTGTGTGCAGAGCACTGTACTAAGCGCTTGGGAAGTACAAGTTGGTAACAGATAGAGACAGTCCCTACCCAGCAGTGGGCTCATAGTCTAAAAGGGGGAGACAGAGAACAAAACCAAACGTACTAACAAAATAAAATAGAATAGATATGTACAAGTAAAATAAATAGAGTAATAAATATGTACAAACATATATACATTTATACAGGTGCTGTGGGGAAGGGAAGGAGGTGAGATGGGGGGATGGAGAGGGGGACGAGGAGGAGAGGAAGGAAAGGGCTCAGTCTGGGAAGGCTTCCTGGATGAGGTGAGCTCTCAGTAGGGCCTTTATGTAAAATGGATTTCAATATCTGTTCTCCCTCCTACTTAGACTGTGAGCCCCATATGGGAGAGAGACGGTGTCTAACCTGATTACCTTAATTATTATTATCATATCTGCTAAATCTGCTAAATGTTCTCTGTCTCCCCCTTTTAGACTGTGAGCCAGCTGTTGAGTAGGAACTGTCTCTATATGTTGCCAACTTGTACTTCCCAAGCACTTAGTACAGTGCTCTGCACACAGTAAGCGCTCAATAAATATGATTGATTGATTGCTAAATGCTTATTATGTGTCAAGCACTGTTCTAAGCACCAGGGTAGGTACAAGTTAATCAGAATGGACAAAGTCCCTGTCCTGCCTGGGGCTCTGAGTCTAAGCAACGGTTAGGACAGTGCTTGCTACACAGTAAGCTCTTAACTACTACACTTATTATTAGGGAACCCTTCCAGCCCTAGGCTTCTGGGATTATCTGTTCATTTCAATCAATCAATCCATCAATCGTAATTATTGCACATTTATCGTGTGCAGAGCCCTGTAATGAGTGCTTGGAGGAGAACAATATAACAATATAACAGACACATTCCCTCCCCACAATGAGCTTACAGTCTAGATGGGGAGACAGACATCAATATAGATAAATTACAGATATGGACATAAGTACTGTGGGACTTGGGGGTTGAAAATAGGCCTGCAGCATTGCCCAGTCTACCCTCTGGCAACCTCTGATTGGGGTTCACACTCAAAGAAGAACTTAGTTTCCGTGTCCTATTTAGTTGGCACAAAGGTGGAGCAGGCCGCTGCGTTCTCGCTGAGCCAGGAAGGAGGGCTGGCGGAGGCGGGGCAGACTTTTCAGTGAATTTGTTGGCTTCTGAAATTCGACAGGAAGGAAGATCGAGTCAGAGCCACAGCACAGGAAGAGGTGAGGAGTCCAACTGAGAGTGTGATAGACTGTGGGCTTGGGGAAGGAGGAAGAGAAGGGGGGCCAGCACCTCTCTCCCTGTGCCCCCGGTCTCTCCTGCACCTCGCTTCCGTCATGGCGATGATTCTTTCATCAACTTGGGGCAGAAGATGGCGATGACCGGGACCTGTGCAGGTACCTTGGGGAAGCAGAGAGGAAAAGGGTTACCAGCCACCTGCCTGGCGGCCTTCTCCGGTTGGAAGGAAGTTAAAGCATCACCCAGGAGACCGCAGGGAAATCTGCTCAGACCCCTCTGCGGGGGCTGGAGAGGGAAGGAGCTCGAGGGATCGAGGCTGTCTTGCTTGAACTCCCCCGAGGAGAGCTGCAGGGACTGAGGTAAGCTGCAGGCCATGGCTCCCCCAGCATCTAGGCGTTGGAAGGGAGGGGCCCTGCAGGGGATGGTGCGGAAGAGGCTGCTGACTGCTGACCTTTTAGACTGTGAGCCCACTGTTGGGTAGGGACTGTCTCTACATGTTGCCAATTTGTACTTCCCAAGCGCTTAGTACAGTGCTCTGCACATAGTAAGCGCTCAATAAATACGATTGATGATGATGATGATGGTGACTTCTCTGACTCTGGATTGGGGCTGATGCCCAAAGCTGGCAGAGGGCGAAGGTGGCCCGTGGGAAGGTGCAGGAACCATGTGGGGCAGGGTTTTTTTCCCCGCCACCCAGTAACGGATGCTGGGAGTAGACCTTAGTGCCAAGCGGCTATGCTATTTGGATGTTGGCTCGGGGAATCAATCAATCATATTTATTGAGCGCTTACTGTGTGCAGAGCACTGTACTAAGCGCTTGGGAAGTACAAGTTGGCAACATATAGAGACAGTCCCTTCCCAACAGTGGGCTCACAGTCTGAAAGGGGGGAGACAGAGAACAAAACCAAACATACTAACAAAATAAAATAAATAGAATAGCTATGTACAAGTAAAATAAATAAATAAATAGAGTAATAAATATGTACAAACATATATACATATATACAGATGCCGTGGGGAAGGGAAGGAGGTAAGATGGGGGGATGGAGAGGGGGACGAGGGGGAGAGGAAGGAAGGGGCTCAGTGTGGGAAGGCCTCCTGGAGGAGGTGAGCTCTCAGTAGGGCCTTGAAGGGAGGAAGACAGCTAGCTTGGCGGATGGGCAGAGGGAGGGCATTCCAGGCCCGGGAGATGATGTGGGCCGGGGGTCGATGGCGGGACAGGCGAGAACGAGGCACGGTGAGGAGGTGAGCGGCAGAGGAGCGGAGGGTGCGGGCTGGGCTGGAGAAGGAGAGAAGGGAGGTGAGGTAGGAGGGGGCGAGGTGATGGACAGCCTTGAAGCCCAGGGTGAGGAGTTTCTGCCTGATGCGCAGATTGATTGGTAGCCACTGGAGATTTTTGAGGAGGAGATTTTTGAGGGGAACTCAGAGACAACCCTGGTCGGAAACTTCCAGGAGAGCTGGGCTCTCCCTAAGGCCAGAGGCATGGCTGGAGAGGCTCAAGTGTATATTTAGGGCAGGGGTGGGAGTCAGAAGGTCATGGGTTCTAACCCCAGCTCTGCCACTTGTCTGCTGTGGGCAAGTCACTTCACTGGTGCCTCAGTTGTCTCATCTGTATAATGGGGATTTAGACTGTGAACCCCTTTGGGACAGGGACTGTGTACAACCTGATTTACTTGTATCCACCCCAGCTCTTAGTACAGTAGTAAGCACATAGTAAGCACTTAACAAATACAAATAATTATTATTAATTATTATTAGAGGATTTTGCTCCTTTTCCCGTCTTCCGGTTTATCCGGGGCTGACGGGGCTAGAAATAATCTACACAATCAGGGCCAGGAACACTTGGAGAATGTGGTAATATGAAAGAGCTTGAATCGAAAAAAGAAGGGCCCATGGGGCAGAGATGTGTTGGAGGCTTGTGGGCTCTCTCTCTCTCTTTCTCTCTCTCTCTCTCAGCCAGCATGGTATAGTGGATTGTGCATGAGTCTGGGATCAGAATATCATGGATTGTAAACCCAGCTCCTCCATTTGTCTGCTGTGTGACCTCGGGCAGGTCACTTCACTTCCCTGTGCCTCAGTTACCTCTTCTGTAAAATGGGAATTGAGACAGTGAGCTCCATGTGGGACGGGTACTGTGTCCAACTCGATTTGCTTGTATGCACTTCAGCACTTCCTACAGTACCTGACACATAGTAAGCACTTAATAAGTACCATCGCCATCATAGTAATAGTAATAATAATAATAGTAATGGTACTTGCTAAGCACTTATTATGTGTCAGGCATTGTTCTAAATACTGGGGTAGAAACAAGTTGATCAGGTTGGACACAGGTCCTGTCCCACATTGGGTTCACACTCTTAATTCCCATTTTTTACAAATGAGGGAACTGAAGCACAGAGAAGTTAAGCCACTTGCCCAAGGTCACACAGCAGATGTGTGGCGGAGTCAGAATTAGAACCCAGGTCCTTCTGTCTCCCACCGTTGCGGTGCCTCCTGGCTCCACCATGGCTGTGTTACACCAAGGACATGGTATGAGTAGCGACTGTCATGTCCTCAAGAACCCAAATCAATCGGTGGTATTTATTGAGCCTTTACTGTGTGCAGAGCATCATCATCATCAATCGTATTTATTGAGCGCTTACTATGTGTAGAGCACTGTACTAAGCGCTTGGGAAGTACAAATTGGCAACATATAGAGACAGTCCCTACCCAACAGTGGGCTCACAGTCTAAAAGGGGGGAGACAGAGAACAAAACCAAACATACTAACAAAATAAAATAAATAGAATAGATATGTACAAGTAAAATAAATAAATAATAAAATAAATAAAATAAAATAAATAAAATGAAATAAATAAATAGAGCACTGTACTAAACGCTTGGGAGAGTATGCTATAACAGATTTGGAAGACACGTTCCCTGCCCACAGTGAGTTTACTGTCTAGAGGACTGTACAATCTAGATCAGTCAGTTTATTGGGCACTTACTGTGTGCAGAGCACTGTACTAGGTGCTTGGGGGAGTACAATATAACAGAGTTGGTAGACACATTCCCTGCCCACAATGAGCTTACAGTCTAGAGGACCCAAAGCAACACACCAACCTACTGCAGGGGAAGGGCGGTGGGGAGTAGGAGGTGCCTCCAAATATCAGGGATGACAGGACATGACGGCCTTTCCATCGTTCGTCCTGGAGCAAAATCCTTGTCCAGCGGGGCAGCTCCCTTCTCAACCAAGTAACCAGAGCCGAAGGAAGGTGTGTGGGCAGCAGGAGAGATACAGGATGCTGCTGTCATCAGCTCTCAACTCACCTCCACAGTCTTTCCCCTCACCCTGCCACTGCCTCCCCATCTCCCGCCTACTGAGGATGTCACTCCCCGCTGCTGCTGCTGCTCGTCTGGCTGAGAAACTGCCCAAGAGGTAGAGTCCAGGCTGGACCACTGGGCTCATATGGCTGTGAGCCCACTGTTGGGTAGGGACTGTCTCTATATGTTGCCAATTTGTACTTCCCAAGCGCTTAGTACAGTGCTCTGCACATAGTAAGCGCTCAATAAATACGATTGATGATGATATGCCCGGGCAGCCCCAGTGACCATCTGCCCAAACTCCAGGGCTCCACTGCACACAGCTGAGCAGCACTAATTTAGGTGGTTTCTCTATCTCTTCCTTTCTATCTTTCTCCCCTCCTGGCTTTTTCCGGCTCTCTCTGCCCCCTTCTCTCTTTGTCTCTGTTTCTTCCTACACAAAGGTGGCTCTGACCAGTCATTTGTTTGCCTCCTACTACCCTGACTTTCACTCCCTCAATTCCAGTGTCTCTCACATGTCTCATCCTTGGAGGGAAGGGGTGTGTGTGTGTATGTGGGCATGCGCATGAGTGTTTGTGTGGATACAATCCTCTTCTCCATCCTTCGCCTTTTTTCGGCTGTGGCTCAACTATTGAGGATGGCCTAGTGAAAAGAACACAAAACTGGAAGTCAGAGAGAACTTCTTTCTAATCCCAGCTCAGGCTCTTCCACTTGCCTGCTGGGCAGCCTGGGGTAAGTCACTTGACTTCTCTGGGCTTTAGTTTCATATTAAAATACCCATTCTCCCTCCTCTTTATAATAATAATAATGATGGCATTTGTTAAGCGCTTACTATGTGCAGAGCACTGTTTTAAGCGCTGGGGGGGAATACAAGGTGATCAAGTTGTCCCACATGGGGCTCACAGTCTTAATCCCCATTTTCCAGATGAGGGTACTGAGGCTCAGAGAAGTGAAGTGACTTGCCCAAGGTCACACAGCAGACATGTGGCGGAGCCGGGATTCGAACCCATGACCTCTGACTCCAAAGCCCGGGCTCTTTCCACTGAGCCATGCTGCTTCTCACTCTTTAGACTGTGAGCCCCAAGTGGGACAGACTTTTTAGACTGTGAGCCCAATGTTGGGTAGGGACTGTCTCTATATGTTGCCAATTTGTACTTCCCAAGCGCTTAGTACAGTGCTCTGCACATAGTAAGCGCTCAATAAATACGATTGATGATGATGATCACAGAGACCACATCTGATCTAATTGTATCTACTCAGTCAATCAGTGGTATTAATCGAGCACCTACTTATGCTGAGAACAGAACACTTTACTGAGCATTCAGGAGAGTTCAGTACAACAGAGCTGATAGACATGAACCCGGCGCACAGATAGCTTTCAATCTAATTAATTTAGTCGTATTTATCGAGCGCTTACTGTGTGCAGAGCACTGTACCAAGCACTTGGAGAGTACAAATCGGCAAAATATAGAGATGATCCCTACCCAACAACGGGTTCACAATCTAATACTCCAGCCCTTACATACATGGTACATAGTAAGGTCTATTAGTAATAATAATTATTATTCTGGGTTGGGAGAAGTGGACCAAGGGCAGAGGAAGCCGGGGGAAGCAGTACGCCCTAGTGGATAGAGCACAGGCCTGGGCATCAGAAGGACCTGGATTCTAATCCCCACTCTGCCACTTGTCTGCTGTGTGACCTTGGGCAAGTCACTTAGTTTCTCTGTGCCTCAGATCCCTCATCTGTAAAATGGGGATGAAGCCTGTGAGCCCCATGTGGAACAGATACTGTAATCCAATGTGATTAACTTGCATCTAAGCACTTAACAAATACCATTTTAAAAAAAGTCGAGGCCTGAAGTTCAGAGGAGAATATGCCCCATAGAACTTATGTACAGATCTTTAAATTATATTTTATAAATTATTTTTATTGTCTGTCTGCCCCTCTAGACTGTAAGCCTGTTATGGACAGGGATCACACTTGCTAATTCTGTTGTATTTTACTCTCTGAAATGCTTAATATAATCATCATCATCAATCGTATTTATTGAGCGCTTACTGTGTGCAGAGCACTGTACTAAGCACTTGGGAAGTACAAATTGGCAACATATAGAGTACATAGTAACTGCTCAGTAAATACCACTGATTGAATGAATATACACATTTTGACCTCTCTGCAGGCTCATTCGCACCCCAGCAACCCCAATGTGGCTGTTTTTAGGTCTGGGGTAGGAGCCTCAGTGGAGGAGGGAGTGTGTGCACAACAGGAAGGAGCTGTTGGGTGGGTCAGGTGGGTCCTATGGGAGCTAGATAGTTAGTGGGGGTTTAGACGGGGAAGAGAAGGTCCAGGGAGATCTACACCATTAGACTCCGGGGTCCCCTCTGCAGCTAGATTTAAAAATCATCTTATCAACAACCACTCCCCTCCGTAACCCAAAACGAGTAGTCATCACTGCCAGGTGAGAAAATGCAAATTTCATTTATTTAGCTGCCTCAGCTGGTGGTTTTGTGGAGGAGGGCATAGTAACAGGGTTGCCTCTTTCAAATCTGCAGCTTCTCCCATTCCTTTCTGTCACCCTTGCACTTGGATTTGTACCCTTTACTCACCTCTCACTCAGCCCTACAGTAGTTATGTGTCTATAGCTGCAATTTACATTAATGTCTGTCTCCTCCTCTAGACTGTAAGCCCCTAGGGGGCAGGGAATGTCGTCTCTACCAACTCTGTTGTATTGTACTCTCCCAGTGCCCTGCATACAGTAAGTGCTCAATAAATATGATTGATTGCAAGCATCTGCCTTCCAAGGACTTCTTTTAGACTGTGAGCCCACTGTTGGGTAGGGACTGTCTCTATATGTTGCCAACTTGTACTTCCCAAGTGCTTAGTACAGTGCTCAGCACACAGTAAGCGCTCAATAAATACGATTGGGCCTTCCAGTCCTGGCCTCTGCAATGTGATCTGAATTGATTTATTGCCTAACTTCCCGGGCACTAAGGCTAGTGGGTGGTTCTTCTCCCCTCCCCTTCTCTTTCATCCATTGCTTCAGCTTCTATCTGCCTTTGTTATCTATCCTTTCTCTGCTTTGGGACAGAGTGGGTGAGATGCATTGAATCTCCATTTTACTGATGAGGAAACTGAGGTTCAGAGAAGTTAAATCACTTGCCAAAGGTCACAGGAGGCAAGGGTGGATTAGAGCCCATACTGATTCCCGGGCCTGGGCTCTTTTTTTTAATAGTATTTAAGTGTTTACTATTTATTCAACCATATTTATTGAGTACTTACTGTAAGCAGAGTGCTATACTAAGCGCTTGGGAGAGTATTATGTGCCAAACACTGTTTTGGATGCTGGGGTAAATACAAGTTACTCTTGGGTACAGTCCCTACCCCACATGGGGCTCATAGTCAAGTAGAAGGGAGAACACGGCCCACGTCATCCCCCTGGCCTGGAATGCCCTCCCTCTGCCCATCCGCCAAGCTAGCTCTCTTCCTCCCTTCAAGGCCCTACTGAGAGCTCACCTCCTCCAGGAGGCCTTCCCAGACTGAGCCCCTTCCTTCCTCTCCCCCTCGTCCCCCTCTCCATCCCCCTCATCTTACCTCCTTCCATTCCCCACAGCACCTGTATATATGTATATGTTTGTATGTATTTATTACTCTATTTTATTTGTACATATTTATTCTATTTATTTTATTTTGTTAATATGTTTTGTTTTGTCCCCTGTCTCTCCCCTCTAGACTGTGAGCCCACTGTTGGGTAGGGACCGTCTCTAGATGTTGCCAACTTGTACTTCCCAAGCGCTTAGTACAGTGCTCTGCACTCAATAAATACGATTGAATGAATGAATGAACAGGTATCATTCATTTATTCATTCAGTTGTATTTATTGAGTGCTTACTGAGTGCAGAGCATTGTACTAAGCACTTGGAAAGTACAATTCAGCAACAGAGACAATCCCTACCCAACAACGGGCTCATGTGTCGAATCCCCATTTTTTGTACTTGAGGAAACTGAGGCACAGAAAAGTGAAGCAAATTGCCCAAGGTCACACAGCAGGTAAGTGGCGGAGCTGGAATTAGAACCCCAGGCCTTCTGACTCCCAGGCGGGTGCTCTACCCACCAGGCCGTGCTGCTTCTAGCTCACCTCCTCCAGGAGGCCTTCCCAGACTGAGCCCCCTTTTTCCTCTCCCCCTCCCCATCCCCCCCCACCCTACCTTCTTCCCCTCCCCACAGCACCTGTATATATGTTTGTGCAGATTTATTACTCTATTTTACTTGTACATATTTACTAGAAGGTATTTATTTTATTTCTATTTATTTATTTATTTTATTTCTATTTATTTATTTATTTTATTCTACTTATTTATGTATTTTCTATTTATTTATTTTATTTGTACATATTTATTCTATCTATTTTATTTTGTTACTATGTTTTGTCTAGTTGTCTGTCTCCCCCTTCTAGCCTGTGAGCCCACTGTTGGGTAGGGACCGTCTCTAGATGTTACCAACCTGTGCTTCCCAAGCGCTTAGTCCAGTGCTCTGCGCACAGTAAGCGCTCAATAACTACGATTGAATGAATGAATGAATTTATTTTGTCAGTGATGCGCTTCTAGCTTTACTTCTATTTATTCTGATGACACCTGACCACATGTTTTGCTTTGTTATCAATCATATTTATCGAGCGCTTACTGTGTGCAGAGCACTGTACTAAGCGCTTGGGAAGTCCACGTTGGCAACAAGTTGTTGTCTGTCTCCCCCTTCTAGACTGTGAGCCCGTTGTTGGGTAGGGACCGGCTCTAGATGTTGCCAACTTGTACTTCCCAAGCGCTTAGTCCAGTGCTCTGCACACAGCAAGCGCTCAATAAATACGATTTAATGAATGAATGAAACAAGGCTCTGGAGAGCCGGGGCTGAAACCTCTGTGAGCAGCCTGCAGCTCTGCTCACTGGGGGGTTTCAGTTCCTGTTTCTTGGTCCTGTCTGGGCCTGTGGTGGGATCAGGTGGTGTGAGTTTGGAGGCCAGAGCACCCCTGCAATGCAGCCGCGGTGGGCTTGGGGTTCACATGTGAATGTCTACGCAGGGGCGGTTTGGGTGTAGAGTCTGTACATAATTTACCTTGTGGTGAACTGCACAGAAACCTCCTCAACTCCTGCTCCTCTCCCCCTCCATTGTGTATCTCTGTGAGGAGGTTTAATGTTCATAATTTTGCCTGTCTGGTTTCCTGCGAGCTTTGGGAGCCCCTACGGGGAAGGGCAGGACCTGTTCCTAATCTGACACTTCCAACTGCCAAGCCGAGTCGTGCCCTTGTAGTGTGGGAATTATTAGGTATTGACTGACTATCTGAGTGTTCATGGAATTGGGTCAGAAGGCTGGTTTCACATAGATGAGCATCTCTTCCAACTGTAAAAAGGCCCCCAGAGAGGGAGAGATCCCACAGTCTTTCTTGGTCATCATTTCCATCAACTAATCTGTGCATTTACCGAGCGTTTACAACTGTAAAAAGGCCCCCAGAGAGGGACAGAGAGATCCCCCAGTCTTTCTTGGTCATCATTTCCATCAACTAATCTGTGGCGTTTACTGAGCGTTTACTATATCGTCAATCGTATTTATTGAGCGCTTACTATGTGCAGAGCACTGTACTAAGCGCTTGGGAAGTACAAATTGGCAACATATAGAGACAGTCCCTACCCAACAGTGGGCTCACAGTCTAAAAGGGGGAGACAGAGAACGAAACCAAACATACTAACAAAATAAAATAAATAGAATAGATATGTACAAGTAAAATAAATAGAGTAATAAATATGTACAAACATATATACATATATACAGGTGGTGTGGGGAAGGGATAGGCACAACACTGTACTAAGCGCTTGGAAGAGTACAGTTGGTAGATATAATCCCTGCCCTTGAAGATTTTACAATCTACGATTACCTCTTCCTTGCACCTAGCCCAAAGTTCTCATGTTGCCATTTAGCCCAAACAAAATATGTTTTCCTTGCCTTCAAGGAGCTTTTACTTTAGTGAAGGAGGCAGATATGATTACTTACAAAGAGTGAAAGCAGGATGAAGAACAACGATATGACAGCATGAAATAGCCAAATAAATAAATAGGTATATATGTAAATAGGTCAGGAGGATGGATCTGAAATATATGTGGCTCAGTGGAAAGAGCACAGGCTTGGGAGTCAGAGGTCATGGGTTCTAATTCCGACTCTGCCACTTGTCTGCTGTGTGACTTTGGGCAAGTCACTTAACTTCTCTGGGCCTCAGTTCCCTCATCTGTAAAATGGGGATTAAGACTGTGAGTCCCATGTGGGACAACCTGATTACCTTGTATCCCCCACAGAGTTTAGAACAGTGCTTGGCACATAGTAAGCGCTTAACAAATGCCATCATTATTATTACTATATACGTGCTAAGGGTAGCTATTGGGTTTATGTGACTTGAGTTATGAGTTAATCAGAGAAGGCTTCCCGGAGGAGGCATTTTTAAAGGGCTTTGCAGATGGGGAAAGCTATGGACTTGGTGGGGGGACTGGGATGGAGGGAGTTCCAGGTAGTTGTAGTGTCAGCCAAGGGTCTGAGGCGGGACAACTGAAAGCAGGAAACAATGAGAAGTCGAGTGGCAGAGAAGTGAAGTGCTAGCTGAAGAACTGCAGGTGGGGAGACCTGCTCAATCTCTTTGAAGCCAATTTTAAGCTACAGCCCAGCCCGCACCCTCCGCTCCTCTGCTGCTAATCTCCTCACCGTGCCTCGTTCTCACCAGTCCCGCCGTCGACCCCCGGCCCACGTCATCCCCCTGGCCTGGAATGCCCTCCCTCCCCACATCCGCCAAGCTAGCTCTCTTCCTCCCTTCAAGGCCCTACTGAGAGCTCACCTCCTCCAGGAGGCCTTCCCACACTGAGCCCCCTCCTTCCTCTCCCCCTCCTCCCCCTCTCCATCCTCCCTGCCTTACCTCCTTCCCTTCCCCACAGCACCTGTATATATGTATATATGTTTGTACGTATTTATTACTCTATTTATTTTACTTGTACATATCTATTCTATTTATTTTATTTTGTTAATATGTTTTGCTTTGTTCTCTGTCTCCCCCTTCTAGACTGTGAGCCCACTGTTGGGTAGGGACCGTCTCTATATGTTGCCAACTTGTACTTCCCAAGCGCTTAGTACAGTGCTCTGCACACAGTAAGCACTCAATAAATACAATTGATTGATTGATTTGAGAAGTTTCTGTGTGACTTAGAGAGAAATGGCTATCTATTGGAGACTCTTAATGAGTGGAGAAGTGTTTCCAAGCAACTTTTCAAGACAACGAGAAGGGAGAAGGGAAGCACTAGGTAGTATAGGGTTCAGTGGGGAGAGGCAGGGAGACCAGGGAGGGGGCTACAACGGTAATAATAGTAGTGTTTAAGGGCTCACGATGTGCTAAATGCTGAGGTGGGTTCAATGCAATCAGATCAGATACAGCCCCAGCCCCACATGAGGTTCAGTGTCGAAGAGGGAGGGGAAGCAGGTATTCAATCCCCATTTTACAGACAAGGAAACTGTGGCAGGAGTAAGTTACATATCTTGTTCAAGGTTGCAGAACAGACAAGTGGCAGAGCCGGTTCTTAACCCAGGTCTTCTGATCTGACCTATGCTCTTTCAATCAGTCATATTAATTGAGTGCTTACCATGTGCAGAGCACTGTACAGAGCACTTGGGAGAGAACAATGCAACAGAGTCGAGAGACATGTTCCTTCTTCTTTCCACTTGGATGCAGTAGTCTAACTGCTCTGGCAAGACTTGAACCATGTTGGTAACTGCTTGGGTGTAGAGGGAAGTTTTGGGTCTGGGAGATTGTTGGGAAGGGAGAATGAGCAGGACTTAGTATTTGATGTCCAATCTGATTGTCTGGTATCTTGTCTTATGCCGTCGAATCGTTTCCAACCCATAGCAACACCACGGACACATCTCTCCCAGAACGCCCCATTCTCCATCTGCAATTGTTCTGGTAGTGTATCTTCTGGTATCTACCCCTATGTTTAATACAGGGCTTGATGCACAGGAAATGCATATAAAGACCACAGTTTAATCGTATGGGAGACTGAAAGAACTTGAGGAGCTGAGGCTACACGGGCTAAGGGCTTCGCCACATTTTGAAGAGCTCACTAATAAATTGCCCTTGCTCTCCTTTTCCAGGCACAGCTATTCCTGTTGATTGTTCGATCAGTGGCACTGATTCCACACTTACTAAATGCAGAGCACTGTACTAAGTGCTTGGGAGAGTATAATACAATATTGTTAGTAAACACAATCCCTGTCCTCTAGGAGTTTACAATCTAGTAAACTTTGTGTAAAAGTCAAAGGTGATAAGCATGATCAGAGGTTATGAGGGGAAAGTTTGGGATTCTTCAGCTTGAAGAAGAGAAAGGAGAGAGGAGCCTTAGTAATATCAATCTATTGTATGTATCGAGCGCTTGCTATGTGCAGGGCACTGTACTAAGTGCTCGGGAGAATACAAACAACAATAGTACAGAAACATTCCCTGTCCACAACTAGCTTACAGTCTACAGGGGGAGATAGACGTTATACATAAGTAAATTACAGATATAAGAGAGTAATTGTCTGTGGGATATGAAGAGGGAGGGTATTACGGACCAGAGGCAGGACTTGGGCCAGGGGATTGGCTGTGAGATGGATGAGATTAAGGTACAGGGAGAAGGTTAGCACTACAGTAGCAAATTGTGCGGGCTGGGTTATAGTAGGAGAGTAGTGAGGTGAGGTAGGAGGGGGCAAGGTGACTGAGTGCTTTAAAGCCGAAGATAAGGAGTTTCTGTTTGATGTGGAGGTGTAAGGGCAACCACTGGAGGTTCTTGAGGAGTGGGGAAACTTGGACTGAACGTTTTTGTAGAAAAGTGATCCAGACAGCAGAGTGAAGTATGGACTAGAGTGGGGAGAGACAGAAGGCAGGGAGGTCAGCAAGAAGGCTGATCCAGTAATCAAGGGGGGATAAGATAAGTTGTTGGATTTATATGGTAGCAGTTTGGATGGAAAGGATGGAACTTAGTGATATTGAAGGTTGAACCGATAAGATTTAGTGATAAGTTGAATTTGTGGGTTGAATGGGGGAGAGGAGTCAAGGTTACAGACTTGTGAGACAAGAAGGGTGGTGTTGCTGTCTACAGTGATGGGAAAGTCAGGGAGAGGACAGGATTTGGGTGGGAAGATAAGGAGTTCTGTTTTGGATATGTGAAGTTTGAGGTGACCATGGGACAATCAAGTAGGGATGTCTTGAGGGCAGGAGGAAATGTGAGACTGGAGAGAGGGAGAGAGATCAGGGCTGGAGATGTAGATCTGGGAATCATTCACATAAAGGGGGTAATTGAAGCCTTGGAGTGAATGAGTTCTCCAAGGAAGTGGGTGTAGATGGAGAGTAGAAGGGGACACACAACTGACCCATGAGGGACCCCCATAGTTAGGGGATGGGAGGCAGAGAAGGAGCCCATGAAAGAGAATGAGAATGAGCAGCCAGAGAGATGAGGAGAACCAGGAGAGAATAGTGTCAGTGAAGTCAAACAGTGCTTGGCCCATAGTAAGCACTTAACAAAGACCATCATTATCATTATTTTAATTTTTCCGGGAGAAGGGGATGCTCAGACAGTCAAAGGCAGCTGAGATGTTGAGGAGGATTAGGATGGAGTAGAGGCCACTGGATTTGGCAAGAAGGAGATCATTGGTGACCTTTGAGAGGGCAGTTTCTGAGAAGTGAAGGGGCGGAAGATTGGGGTCAAGGAGAGAATTGGAGGAAAGGATTTTAAAGACAGTGGTTGTAGACAATTTGCTCAAGGAGTTTGGAAAAAAAATGTTAGGAGGGAGATGGGGTGGTAACTGGAAGGAGCTGAGGGGTCAAGGGATGGGGTTTTTTTTTTAGGATAGGGGAGACATGGGCATGTTCGAAAGCAGAGGGGAAGAAGCCACTGGAGAGCAAACAGTTGAGAAAGCAGCGTGGCTTAATAGAAAGAGCCCAGGCTTGGGAGTCAGAGGCTGTGGGTTCTAATACCGGCTCCGCCACTTAGCTGTGTGACTTTGGGCAACTCACTTAGCCTCTCTGTGCCTCAGTTACCTCATCTGTAAAATGGGGATTAAGATTGTGAGCCCCACGTGGGACAACCTGATAACCTTATATCTATCCCAGCACTTAGAACAGTGCTTGGCACATAGTGCTTAGCAAATACCATCATTATTATTATTGAGGATGGCGGTCAGGGAGGGAAGAACGGAGGGGGCAACTGTCTTGTTAAGGTGCGAAATAATGGGGTCGGGTGCAGGTGAAGGGAGTGGATTTTGAGAGAAGGCAGGAGATAATATCCTTCAGCCCCGAGTTGATTAATAGGCTTGAACTGGGAAGCAGTGTGGCCAAATGGTGGGAGTCAGAGGACCTGGATTCAGATCCCTGTTCTTCCACTTGCTAGCCATATGACCTTGGGCAAGTTCTTTAATTCTCTGGGCCTCAGTTTCCTCATCTGTAAAATGGGGATTGAATACCTGTTCCTCCCTTACTTAAATTTTAAGGACCAAGTGGACAGGGACTGTGTCTGAGCTAATTATCTTGTACTTACCCCAGCATTTAATACAATGCTTGGCACATAGTGTATGCTTAACAAATGCCATTATTATTATTATTACTGTTATTGCTATTACTATTATAGCACGAAGGACTTTACATAATTATAAGAGAAGCAGCGTGGCTTAGTGGAAAGAACACAGGTTGGAGAGTCAGAGGTTGTGGGTTCTAATCCCAGCTCCACCGCTTATCAGCTGTGTAACTTTGGGCAAGTCATTTAACTTCTCTGTGCCTCAATTACCTCATCTGGAAAATGAGGAATGAGACTGTGAGCCCCATGCGGGACAACCTGATCACCTGGTATCTGCCCCAGTACTTAGAACAGTGTTTGGCACATAGTAAGCCCTTAACAAATACCGTTATTATTATTATCATCATCACAAGGAAGAATTTCCCTCGTCCTGAGACCTGTTGAGGAGCATGTTGAAATGTGATAGGTCTGGTGTCTCCCCTCCAAAAATTGGTCTCATTGTCTGTGCCCCAGCTCCGAAGGAAAGGGGGGTGGCCAGGCTTGTGTGGCTGCCTTTGTGATGGTTGAGTGGGCATGGAGAACAAAGTCAGTGAGTAGTAATGTGGTTCACAAGACGCTTGCCTTCACGACAGGTCTGGATGATTGCAGGTAACAGAAAGTTGCCGATAAAAGCCACCAGACAGGAAAAAAAAATTGCTGTGGGTTTGAGTTTTTCCATATTAGAAGCTATAAAGTTAAAGTCATGGGCTAGGTGGGAGACAATAGGGTTGGAAAATGAACTACACAAACTAAACTTTCTCATCCACTGCTTTCAACCGATACCTCTGCTCCCTCTCCTGCTTGCTCCTTTCCATCCCACTCCCCTTTCCACCTTGCCTGGCTTTGATTGATTGCGTAGGTCAGCCAGGTTACTAAACATCAGGCACTGTTCTAAAGTAGGGGAAGATACAAGTTTATCAGGTCAGACATAATCCCTGTCCCACTTGAGGCTCACAGTCTAAGCAGGAAGGAGAACAGGTTTTGAATCCCCATTTTGCAGGTGAGGGAACTGAGGCGCAGGGAAGTGAAGTCATTTGCCCAAGGTCACACAGCAGGCAAGTGGCAAAGCTGGGATTAGAACTCAGATCCCCTGACTCCCTCTTTCCAATAGGTCACACTGTTTCACTGGAGGAGACCGAGACTAGCTTCTCAGCTTTTTTTCTATTCTACCTGCCCTGGTCGTGGGTTCCAATCCCAACTCCACCACTTGTCTGCTATGTGACCTTGGGCAAGTCACTTCACTTCTCTGTGTCTTAGTTACCTCACCTGTAAAATGGGGATTGAGACTGTGAGCCCCCGTGGGACAGGGACTTTGTCCAACTTGATTTGCTTGTATACACCCCAGTGCTTAGTTCAGTGCCTGGCACATAGTAAGCGCTTCACAAATACCATTATTATTATATCCTGAACCAGAGCATTGAACTTGTGGGGCTGGTATTCTCCCCTTTGGGGTGCAGCAAAATTCAGTGTAAATTGATGTAATTTGAGAATGTGCCTAAGTGCTGTTAGGCGTATGCCCTCTGGAAAGATGAATCTTAATTGGGGAAGTTCTCTTGGAGGACGTATGAGGTTTTCAGGGAGACTTTGAAGTTGGGGTTGGGGAGGATCTTGAAGCGGGGAGGCAGTGCTTGGCTGTATATATGTATATATGTTTGTACATATTACTCTATTTTACTTGTACATATCTACTCTATTTTATTTTGTTAGTATGTTTGGTTTTGTTCTCTGTCTCCCCCTTTTAGACTGTGAGCCCACTGTTGGGTAGGGACTGTCTCTATATGTTGCCAATTTGTACTTCCCAAGCGCTTAGTACAGTGCTCTGCACATAGTAAGCGCTCAATAAATACGATTGATGATGAAGAAGGGAATGAGCAATGAGTCAGAGGTGGGTCAGAGCTAGGGTAGAGAGTCCTGCTTGATTTGCTTTGTCTGTAAGTGAAACTGCAGTCATTGTGCACTCAGGACTTCCTCCCTCCTGCAGTTGAGCAGAGGAAGTCATTCAACTGTGATAATTTCTCCTATTACAGAGCAAAACTCCTTGTTAGGCAGTCGTATATACTGAGCACTTACTGTGTGCAGAGCACTGTCATAAGCACTTGGGAGAGTACAATATTACAAAATAACAGACACATTTCCTGCCCACAAGGAGCTTACAGCCTAGAGGGGGAGACAGACATTAATATAAATAAATGAAATTACAGTTATGTATATAAGTGCTGTGGGACGGGGAGGGAAAGATGAATAAAGGAAGTGAGTCAGGGCGACGCAGAAGGGGTGGGCGGAAAGGAAAGAAAGGTTTAGTCAGGGAAGGCCTCTTGGAGGAGATGTGCCTTCAGTAAGGCTTTGAAGGGGGGTGGAGAGTAGTTGTCTATCAGATATGAAGAGGGAGAGTTTCCAGGCCAGCAGCAGCAGGATGTGGGCAAGAGGTCGGCGGTGAGATAGATGGGATCTAGGTACAGTGAGAAGGTTAGCATCAGTAGAGTGAAGTTTGCAGGCTAGGTTGTAGTAGGAGAGTAGCTAGGTGAGGTAGGAGGAGGCAAGGTGATTGATTTAAAGCTAATGGTAAGGAGTCTTTGATGCGGAGGTGAATGGGCAACACTGGAGGTTCTTGAGGAGTGGAGAAACATGTACTGAATGTTTTTGCAGAAAAATGATCCGGGCAGCAGAGTAAAGTATGGACTGGAGTGGGAAGAGACAGCAGGCAAGGACGTCGGCAAGGAGGCTGATCCAGTAATCGAGGTGGGATAGGATAAGTGCTTGGATTATAACGTGATAACAGTTTGGATGAAGAGGAAAGGGAGGATTTTAGTGATGGTGTAAAGGTCGAACTGACAGGATTGAGTAATAGATTGAATACGTGAGTTAAATGAGAGGGAGGAGTCAAGGATAATACCAGGTTACTGGCTTGTGAGACAGGAAGGATGGCAGTGCTATTTTCAGTAACGGGAAAGTCAGGAGAAGGACAGGGTTTGGGTGGGAAGATAAGGAGTTCTGTTTTAGACATAATAATAATAATAATAATAATGGCATTTATTAAGTGCTTACTATGTGCAAAGCACTGTTCTAAGCACTGGGGAGGTTACAAGGTGATCAGGTTGTCCCACGTGGGGCTCACAGTCTTAATCTCCATGTTAAGACATGTTAAGTGGGACATCCAAGTAGAGATGTCTTGAAGGCAGAAGGAAATATGAGACTGCAGAGAGGGAGAGAGATCAGGGCTGGAGATGTAGATTTGGGAATCATTCACATAGAGGTGGTAGTTGAAACCATGGGAACAAATGAGTTCTCAAGGGAGTGGACATAGATGGAGAACAGAAGGGGACAGAGAACTGAAACCTTGAGGGATACCCACAGTTAGTGGGTGGGAGGGAGAGGAGGTGCCTACGAAAGAGACTGAGAATGAGTGGCTAGAGAGATAAGATGAGAACCAATAGAGGACAGTGTCAGCAAAGCCAAGAATGGAAAATGTTTCCAGGAGAAGGGGGTGGTAGACAGTGTCAAAGGTAGATGAGAGGTCAAGGAGGATTAGAATGGAGTAGAGGCCATTGGATTTGGCAAAAAGATCATTGGTGACCTTTGGGAGGGCAGTTTCTGTGGAGTGAAGGGGGTGGAAGCCAGATTAGAAGTGGTCAAGGAGAGAATTGGAGAAGAGGAACTGTAGGCAACTCACTCAATGAGTTTGGAGAGGAATGATAGGAGGGTGATGGGGTGATAACTGGAGGGAGCCGTAGAGTCAAGTAAAGATTCTCTTTTTGGATAGGGGAGACATGAGCAGGTTTGAAAGCAATAGGAAAGAAGCCGTAGTAGAGCGAACAGGTGAAGGTGGTGGTCAGGGAGAGAAGATGGGAGGAGGCAAGTTCTTTGATAAAGTGCCAAGGAATAAGGTTGGATGTGCAGTTAGAGGGGCTGGATTTTAGAGAAAAGGCAGGAGATCTCTTGAGACATACCTGGGAAAGATGGGAGAGTTTAAGAAGGGGCAGGAGGAGGGAGGGCCTGGAGAGGAGCAGGATAGATTTTAGGGAGATTCATTCATTCATTCATTCATTCAATCGTATTTATTGAGCACTTACTGTGTGCAGAGCACTGTACTAAGAGCTTGGGAAGTACAAGTTGGCAACATATAGAAACGGTCCCTACCCAACAATGGGCTCACAGTCTAGAAGAGGGAGACAGACAACAAAACAAAACATATTAACAAAATAAAATAAATAGAATAGTAAATATGTTCATACCTGATGTTTTCAATTTTTTAAATAAAGTAGGTGGCCAAGTCATTAGGGGCAAGAGATGTGGGAGGTGGGGGCACAGGAGGTTTGAGGAGGGAGTTGAACATCTGAAACAACTGATGAGGGCAATGGGCATTAGAGTCAACAAAATGGAGAAATTATTTTGCCGGGCAGAGTTAAAGCATTTGAGAATGAATTAGGGATGGCCGAGGTCAGCCTGAAATCTAGATTTCTACCAGTAGCGCTCTGCAGCTCGTGCACAGGAGTGAAGGAAGCAGAATGTGGAGGTGATCCAGGGCTGCGGGTTAGTGGTTCAAGATCAGTGAAGGGATAGAGGAGTGAATGAGTTGAGTTCAGTACAGAGCTCGGTGTTGAAGGCGTTGATTTGGTTGTCAAGGGAAAGTAGTTGGGGTGTGGAGGCCAAATGGGGCATAATGACTTGAGAAAATTGGATGGGATCAAAATCAATCAATCAATCAATCATATTTATTGAGCGCTTACTATGTGCAGAGCACTGTACTAAGCACTTGGGAAGTACAAATTGGCAACATATAGAGACAGTCCCTACCCAACAGTGGGCTCACAGTCTAAAAGGGGAAGACAGAGAACAAAACCAAACATACTAACAAAATAAAATAGAATAGATATGTACAAGTAAAATAAATAAATAAATAAATGGAGTAATAAATATGTACAAACTTGGAGGTCTCTGTGGGGGAACAGTACAGGTTTGCGGGGAGGAGGTTGTGGTTAGATAGAGGGAGTTCAGAGTTGGTGAGGGAAGCTAGCAACCTTGGTGCTTAGCACAGTGTTTGCCATAGAGTAACTACACATACCATAATTATTATTGTAATTATCATTTCTTATATTACCTTTCTCTTTCCTGTTACCCTTCCTGGAGATGCCAACACACACACGCACACAAACACAAACCCCCCAATAAATACCATTGATTGAATGTCTGGAATGTTCATTTTCATCCCCATACTGCCCCAGTTCTACTGTGTTCTGCAGGTCAGCCCAGCATCCAGGTTCACAGGGACATGGGATATGAATGCAAATAATGATAATAATAATGGTGTTTGTTAAGCGCTTACTATGTGCCAGGCACTGTACTAAGAGCTGGGGTGGATACAAGCAAATCAAGCTGGACACGGCCCCTGTCCCATCTGCGGCTCGGTCTCAACCCCCATTTTACAGATGAAGTAACTGAGGTGCAGAGAAGTGAAATGACTTGCCCAAGGTCACACAGTGGACAAGTGGTGGAGCTGGGATTAAAACCTATCACCTTCTGACTCCCGGAACCATGTTCTGTCAACTTAGGTCATGTTGCTTCTCCTCTCGGAGCAAGTAAGAGTGCTCAGAGGTCTCCCAAGAGAAATGACCTAGGTTTGGACTAAACACACCTCAAAAAAATGGTATGTGTGATGCTGTCATGATATAAACCCAGTGTAACGCATGTGACATTGTGTTTGTCCCTGTTGGGCATTCTCAAATGCCCCCAGGGGCCACCCTACTTGTTCTATTCAGAAGTTTGGAGACTCTCAGCCTGGGGTGCTGGGGGAAACCTGTGCCGAGACCCCATTCTAGTCTGAGTTCAGTGAGGTTCCCAGAAAGGCTCTGGCCCAGACTGGAGCACACCGGGACTGACATTCTGGGGTGGGGGCACAGCTTTCTAGGGCACGGAGTCAGTGACGCTGATGCCTGGCATTGCCATTGTCTTTTCTCTCTGTGGGAGCCAGTCCGCCAGGAGAGAAGTATCCTGAAGATACCCGCTCCTCCAGGACTGGCTGGCGGGTCCCAGACTCGGGATCTTCCTGTTGCCTTCCTCAAGGAACCCCCTTGTAGGATGCTTCCTGCAGGATGGCCACAGCTCTGACACTTACTTCTGCTTCCTCCTCACCCACTGTGAAGAGGCTGACCACCGGCCTCCCCCGATATTCACTTCTCCCCCCAACACCGCCACCCCATTCCCCACTCCTCTTTCAGTGGAGGGCACAGCAGCCCCGCACTCCTTCCTCCCTCCACAACCTGGGCCTTTTCACCTGCTCCTCTCCCGCAACTCGGCAATCAATCAGTCCTATTCCTGAGTGCTTACTATGTGCAGAGCACCATACTAAGCACTTGGAAGAGTACAATATAACAGATTTGGTAGACACGTTCCCCGCCCACAACTAGCTTGCCTCCGAACTTTCTCTCCCCAGCCCAGGATGCGGTGGGCAGAAGAGGGAGTTTACTAAGCATGAAAGGAGAGTGGGCCTGCCCCTTGGAATGGGCCTGACTCCAGCCTGGAAAAACCACCAGTCACTCCATGCTAAGACATGCCCGGCCTCAGTGGCCTCCTGTATATCCAGTTCTCGAGCTTGAGCTCCGCTTTCCGCTCCTTCAGAGACCGGAGCCTGGAGCAGATGGGCTCCTCTGGATTTCTATTAACATTGATTTTTTTCTATTTTAGAAACATGGAGAAGAGCTGAAGCCATCTGAGCCCCAAGCCCGGCCCCACCCCTAGGGAAAGAGCCGGAGGGGCAGCATGGTGGTGGCAGTGGCGGCGGGCAGGGCACAATCCCTCCGGCTGGGCTGCTGAGGCTTCGGTGCCCCATGGAAGGTGAGCAAGGGGCTTGGTGGTCTGGCCCTCAGCGGGGAGCCCCTCCCGGCACCCACAGACCAAGGTGGGAGACAGTCTCCCCGCCGACGTTTCTCACGTGGCGAGGTCGTACCACGAAATCCGGCCGGGGTCAGACTGCAGTCTGGGAGGAATGAGGGCCCGTGGAGAGGGAATCCGTGAATTTGGGCGGTAATGAAGGCTGTGAAGTTTGACAGGCGAATCCACATCCCTTCTTTTTAAGCCAACAACCAGAAGAGGGTGGCCTCCCCAGTGCTGTCTCCCCTTGCCGAGTGTCTGGAAGGCCCCTGCTGTGACAGAACCCCACCGGCCCCGGGTTCCTGGCTGCGGCGGCACCAGAAGCAGCTGTTGCAGGCCATCTCCTCCCCACTCCTGGACGAGATCCTAGGCTCCGCGAAAAAGCAGGAGGTGCTCAGGGGCGAGGAGGCCGGCGAGGGGTGCGAGGCCGCCTCCCTGGCCGGCCAGGTGAAGGCACTGGTTGACCTGGTGGCCAGGAAAGGGACCCAGGGCTCCTGGGCCCTGCAGACCTTCATCGAGAACTCCGACTCCCAGCTCTGTCACCATCTCACTGCCAGAACCCCCGGAGTCTATAACAGTGTCTGTGGAGGTAAGTACAGTGTGTGAGGGGTTGGGTACCCTGGTAGCCGTCGTCATCATCATCAGTGGTATTTTTTAAGCGCTTCCTGCGTGCAGAGCACTGTAGTAAGTGCTTCGGAGAGGACAATACGACCGAGTTGGTAGACACCTTCCCAATCGCAAACTCAGTGATCAGTTGGGAGCTCCTTGAGGACCGGGATCATTTCTGCTTGCTCTGAGGTATTGTCCCAGTGCTCAGTCCTTTGCTCTGCTCAGAACAAATGCTCAATAAATGTCATTGATTGAGTGCTGGAGGGTGTGATGACCTTGGAGGGTGGCAGAAAGGGCAGCCAGTCAGTGATATTTATGGAATGCTTATTGTGTGCAGAGCACTGTACTAGGAACTTGGGAGAATACAATACAATGGAGTTGGTAGACATGAGAGAGAACCAGTCCAGAATTGCGGATGAGAGAAGAGTTCAGGGTGACCAGGAGGTGGAAAATAAGTTCTACCCATCCTCCTCTATCCATCCCTGTCCGAGATCCCTCCCAGCTGGGGCTCTCCCAGCTCCTCCTGTTCCCCAGAGGTGACATCTCTGGCTGCCACCCTCCTCCACCCTAACCCCTTGTCTCACATGGTGCTTAGCAGCGTGACAGTGGATAGAGCACGGGCCTGGAAGTTGGAAGGATCTAATCCCGGCTCCACCACGTGTCTGTTGTGTGACCTTGGGCAAGTCACTTCACTTCTCTGGGCCTCAGTTACCTCATCTGTTCAATGGGGATTAAGAGTGTGAGGCCCGTTTGGGACAGAGACTGTGTCCAACCTGATTAACTTGTATCTATCCCAGTGCTTAGAACAGTGCTAGGTACATAATAAGCACTTGAATACCATAATTATTATTATTATTAAATTGTCAGGCTGTTTTCTCCTCTTTGCCACTAAGAGGGTGGAGGCTAAGACCTCAGCCAAGACAGGCTACCTGTGGAGCTTCCTCTATATGCCCCTCTACAGTTTGAATAATATCAATAATAATAATAATTGTGGTATTTATAAGCTGTTACTATGGGCCAGAGTGTACTAAACACCAGGGTGGATAAAAACAAATTGGGTTGGACACAGTCCTTGTCCCTTGTGGGGCTAATAGTCTCAATCCCCACTTTGGAGATGAGGGAACTAAGGCCCAGAGAAGTGAAGTGACTGGCCCAAGGTCACGCAGAAGATGAGAGGTGGAGCGGAGATTAGAACCCACAACCTTCTGACATCCAGGCCAGTGCTCTATCCATTGGAGCCATGCTGCTCATTTCTAGGCCCATGTTCCCAATTTTTAGACTGTGAGCCCACTGTTGGGTAGGGACTGTCTCTATATGTTGCCAATTTGTACTTCCCAAGCGCTTAGTACAGTGCTCTGCACACAGTAAGCGCTCAATAAATACAATTGATGATGATGATGATGTCCCCGACCCTGGTCCCGACTGCGGAGGCAGCCCTGAAGGCTTATTCAGCCTCAGCTCTGCCCACCTCCGCCCGACTTAGACTCTCACTTCTCTGGCTGCAGATCCTACGATGCAGAGGTACCTGGAGTTTCTCCACAAAAGATTCGGGTCGGGCCCAGACCCGACTCTGTCTGCATCCCAGAGGCTGACCAAACTGCTGCTGGTGGAGGGCTTGACTGACCTCCAGCAGAAAGACCACGATTTTGTGCAGATAGAGGCCACCCGAGGTGGGCGTCGGGCCTCCAGGAGCATCGCCTTCGAGCGGCTCTTCTCGCCCCTGTCCAAGGTCTCCATCCCGCCCCGGGTCTCGGTGACGGTCGGCGTGGCCGGCATCGGCAAGAGCTCCACGGTCAAGCTGTACGTCGGCCTGTGGCTCCAGAGGAAGGTGGGCCAGGACATCAAGTGGGTGCTGCCCCTGAGCTTCCAAGAGCTGAACGCCCTGGATAAGCTGTCGGCCGATAGGCTCGTTCACTTGGTCTCTGCGAACGCATGCGACGCCACCCAATGCAGCTCGGCCCGCGTCCTGCTGATCCTGGACGGCCTGGACGAGTTCAAGACCCCCCTGGATTTTTCCAACACCGTGGTTTGCACCGATCCCAAAAAGGAGATCCCGGTGGACGGCCTGGTCACCAACATTATCCGGGGGAACCTCTTGCTGGAGGCGTCCGTCTGGGTGACCTCCCGCCCCACGGCGGCTGGCCAGATCCCCGGGGGCCTGGTGGACCGGATGACGGAGATCCGGGGCTTCGATAAGTCCGAGATTGAAGACTATTTGAATCGCCTGTTCCCGGAGAGCCCGGACCTCGCCGTGCGGGTCCTGAGGCACGTCGGGGCCAATCCGGCCCTGTACTTACTGTGCACGGTCCCCTCCTTCTGCCGGCTCTGCGGCGTGGTCCTGGGCTGCCTGCTCAAGGGCCGGCCCGACCACCAGCCCCCCGAGGCCTCGTTCCCCAAGTCCCTGTCGGAGCTGTACGCCTCCTACTTCAAAATGGCGCTGTGTGGGGACTGGCCGGACAGGCCGAAGGAGAGCCTCCGGACGGAGCAGGCCGCCAGCGGCAAGAGACTGCTGGGGGCCCTGGGTCGGCTGGCCTTCGTTGGCTTGGTCAAGAAGAGATACGTCTTCTCTGAGCCGGACCTCAAGGCCCACGGCGTGGAGCTGTCGCTGCTGCAGGCTAACCCGCGCCATTGCCTCTTCCTCAAGGAGGAGGCCCAGGGCTCCGTCCACTACTACTTCGCCCACCTGTCTCTGCAGGAGTTCGCGGCCGCTACCTACTACTACGGTGCGGCCAAGCGGGCTCTCTTCGACCTCTTCTCCGATAACGGCATGTCCTGGTTCAAGCTGGGCTTCCTCACCCACTACAGGAACGCCCTTCAGAAGGCACTGCAGGCGGAGGACGGGCGCCTGGACGTTTTCCTGCGCTTCCTGTCCGGCCTGCTCTCCCCACGGGTCAACCGGCTCCTGGCCGGCTGGCTGCTGGTCAAGGAGGAGCACGACGGCTACCGGGGCCCCATCAGGGACCTCCTCCAGGACTGCCTCCGCCCCAAGGCCACCGTCTCCTCCCGCATGGTCAACATCATGCGCTGCCTGCAGGAGCTCCAGTGTCCGGAGCTGGCCCAGACCGTGGAAGAGGCCATGGCGAGCGAGAGCCTGGCCGGGAAGCTGACCCCCCTCCACCGCTCGGCCCTGGCCTACGTGCTGCAGGTTTCGGAGGCATGCTCCGACGAGACTAACCTCTCCAGGTGCCTCAACCACGGCATCCTCGAGAGCCTCCTGGCTCAGATTCTCTACTGCCGGAACCTCAGGTGGGGCTGGCTTTTAAAAAAAATTTAATGGTATTTGTTAAGCGCTTACTAGGTGCCAGGCACTGTACTGAGCGCTGGGGTAGATACAAGCTAATCCATTCGGATGCAATCCATGTACCACGTGGGGCTCATAGTCTTCAACCCTGTTTTAGGGAGGCAGTATGGTATACTGGATAGAGCACGGGGCTGGGAATCAGAATATCTTGCATTCTAATCCCGGCTCTGCCACTTGTCTGCTCTGTGGTCTTAGGCAAGTCACTTCACTTCTCTGTGCCTCAGGTACCTCATCTGTAAAATGGGGGTTGAGGCTGCGTGCCCCACATGGGACAGGGACTGTGTCCAATAAATGGAAATCCAACCTGATTTGCTTGTATCCACCCCAGCGCTTAGTGCAGTGCCTGGAACATAGTAAGTGCTTAACAAATACCACTGTTATTATCATTATTATTATTTTACAGATGAAGCAATTGAGACCCAGCGAAGTTAAGTGACTTGCCCCAGGTCAAACGGTAGGCAAGTGGTGGAGCTGGGATTAGAACCCAGGGCCTTCTGACTCCCTGGGCCGTGCTGTAGCCACTAGGCTACACTGCTTTCTGGCTGGATTGCCTGGAGGGAGCTGCACCACCGCCACACTCCCTGGGGGGCTGGTGGTAGAGGTGGGGAGGCAGGGGAGGCTCGCTGCTTCCTTCTCCACTCGGAGCCAGCTTTTTGTGTTTCTGCTTGGCCGTGTCAAGGAGGCAGGTGGGAAGGGGATTGGGCTGGGGGTGGTCCCCTCCCTGGGCCTTCTGGGAGGCCTTAGGTCTGGGGCGGTATCCCTGGGTCCACCTGGGCCCAGAGCCTCCTTGACTCGATGGCACTTAGCCTGAGACTTCTCTTTGCACCTCAGCAGAAGCGCCCTGGGCTTCTTAGAACAGGGGTCTCCTTTCAGGCCCATCCCACGGGTCACCCCTGGGAAGTGCGCCCCATTCCAAGGGGAGCGCTAAGGATGGGGGGGTCCGGGAAGGGCAATCCACTCTGCCAAGAACCCCAACCACTCTCAACCATGCTGGTGACCTGGATTACTGGAATGTCACTGGGGCCTGCCTGGAGGGAGCAGTCCAGGCTGGAGAATCTGGAAATAGGGAGTCATTTCCTCCTCCAAGCTGCCCCTTCCCCAACTTCTAATCCATAACCAAGTTTTCTCCCCTCCTGGTGAAATGAGCCCTCTGCTCTTTTAGACTGTGAGCCCACTGTTGGGTAGGGACTGTCTCTATATGTTGCCAACTTGTACTTCCCAAGTGCTTAGTACAGTGCTCCGCACACAGTAAGTGCTCAATAACTACGATTGATGATGATGCTCTGCTTGACTAGGATGGACAGCAACCAGTTCCAGGACAGTGTGATGGAACTCCTGGCAAGCGTGCTCAGTGGGAAGGACTGTCTGATTGAGAAGCTCAGGTGAGGACCGGGGGTTGGTTGGTGAGGTCAAGGGTCCCCTGGGGGAGGGAGGGAGGGGTCGGTTGGGGTCCATCCCCTCAAAAACCACATGACCAAGTCTTCAATAGATTTTGGAAATGCCTCAGGTGGCTCCCTATGACTCCTGGGCCCAAATCCCATTCATTCCAGCTTCACTGCCCCCTCCCCTACTCCGCACATCCCTGCCCCATACTGGGGCCGTCACCCTACCCAATTGGTGAAATCTTTTGGGTGGGGGCCCCACCCACATCTCCTCACAGGTAGCCTGGGCCTTGTTGTCCCCTGGGAATTTGGGTGGGCCCAGTCTTCCTGAAGTTTCTCAGCTCTATCCCACCATACCAGACAGTGATTCCTGCCCCATCCTTTGGTATCCCTCTGCCTGTACGGCCCTCTCTATCTGTAGCCTGGTATAGAGGGAGCGCCTCTGACCCCTGAGTGAGAGAGATGCTGCCTCCACAGCTCATTTAGTCAGTGCCTCCCCTAATAATACTAATAAAGATATTTAAGTGCTTATTATGTGCCAAGCACAGGAATAGATAAAATACAGTCTGATGCAGTTCCTGTCCCATAGGGGGTGCATGGCCTAAGGGAGAGAAAGAACAGATATTTTATCCCTGTTTTCTAGATAATAATAATAATAATGGCATTTATTAAGCGCTTACTATGTGCAAAGCACTGTTCTAAGCGCTGGGGAGGTTACAAGGTGATCAGGTTTTCCCACGGGGGGGGCTCACAGTCTTAATCCCCATTTTACAGATGAGGTAACTGAGGCCCAGTGAAGTGACTTGCCCAAAGTCACACAGCTGACAATTGGCAGAGTCGGGATTTGAACCCGTGACCTCTGACTCCAAAGCCCGGGCTCTTTCCACTGAGATGGGGAAACTGATCGCACAGAGCAGTTGTGATAAACCCAAGGTCACCCAGAAGGCAAATGACAGAGCCGGGATAAGAAAGCAGGTCTCCTGACTGCCAGGCCTGTGCTCTTTCCACTGGGCCACACTGCTTCCCTGACTGCTCAGCTCTCTGTCTCTGTATCTTCTCCTCTCCCCTTCCAGAGCCATTCTCCACCCTTTGCTCTGAAGGAGATTGGGGAGTTTTTCCCCTTCCAGTCGGTAAATAACTGGTACTTATTGAGCTCTTACTGTGTGCAGGACACTATACTAAGAGCTTGGGGGAGTAAAATTAGAGTTGGTCGACATGATCCCTGGCCCCAACAAGCTTACAGTACGGCAAATCCTTGCCCATAGCTTCCCAATCAGTGGGTTTCAGTGCTGTGGAGTGGTTTTAGGTGGTCTCAGGTGACCCTTGTTGGGGTTCCACCAGTTTAAAATTCTCTGTACCCACCCGGAAGCCCCCACAGGCACAGTGACATTCCCTCCCCTACTCCTTTGTGGCACAGGAGAAGGCAGGGCTGGGGCTACTCCTAGGGCCAGCACAGCCAGGTGAAGTCTCACACTTGGGGTAGCCTGCTCTGCCTGAGGGGCAGTGGAAAAGCAAATGGAGATCCAGCTACTTCTGGCAAAAGAAGCAGGGGCCATAACCCCTGGGATGGGCCTGAAAGGAGACCCCTGTTCTAAGAAGCCTAGGGGGCTTCTGCTGAGGCACAAAGAGAAGTCTCAGGCTAAGTGCCATCGAGTCAAGGAGGCTCTGGGCCCAGGTGGACCCAGGGATACCGCCCCAGACCTAGGGCCTCCCAGAAAGCCCAGATCCCAGCTTCATTTTATTCAAAGTGCCTGCAAAAACCATACTAATTAGCATGGATTATTTTGCCTCAGAAACCAGAATTTGCTTTTTAAAGTATTGAAGCCCTGAGGAATTTGCTGTAAATCTTCGCTTTAGGCTCTAAGGGGATGGGTTTTCCTGCTCCTCACTGGAAGGAGGCCCAAAACTAGATCTTGCTCTGAGTCTTAGGGTTCTGGCTTATTGAGGATCCTCACTACCTGCTCCTCTCCCTTTGCCACACTAGGGTTTCCTAGGCTGTCACCCTTCACAGAGGGCCGTAGTTTGCTCTTGCCCCTGTTCTGTTGATTCCCCATCTGGGGACACTAGAAATGAGGATGATGTGGTTGGTCAAGACAGCTCACACCTGGGAAAGGGATAAAGGGGGAAGAGGAGGCTACAGTGAAGTGGTTGTCTATAGGGGATACGCACACACACACACACAAATAATGATTTCTCATTTCTTCCCTGGGCAGCCTGGCAGAGAACGAGATTAGCAACAAAGGGGCCAAAGCTCTGGCCAGATCTCTCATGGTCAACAGAAGTCTGACTGCACTAGAGTAAGTGGGATGCTTTTCTTCTCAGAGACCAAACTTCTGGATTCCAACGAGTAAGGTTTTCGCTCCCCTCTTCCCGGAGTCCCACTGCAGGTGATGGCCCATTCTCACCCTTGAACCGGTGGGTTTCCTGATAAAGATGTGATTATGATGAGGGTCTTCGCAAGGCACTGTACAGCCACAATGGCACACGTTAGGCCAGAGGCGTTTTGTCATGGGCTGGGCCAGATTAACACGGGAAAATTAAAATGGGAGCGGGGCTCAGGGGGCTGAGGCCAGATGGTGCAGCCCCTCCCCGGTTTCCCACATGTTGTGCCCATGGACAGCAGCATGGGACCTCCAGGAGTGGTCCCTGTATCTCTCCACGACCCCCCAGTCCCCTGTTGCCCAGTGGGATTTTAGGCTGTAGTTTGGCTGTGCCTCAGTAGGACCTGGGGCTTCCCTCCTCTTCCTTGTCTTCCCCACTTTCTCCTGCTTGTCCAATTACTTCTTCCCTGGAACAACCCCAACTTCCACTCTGAGCTCCCTGTGGTGATAAGCTTGTTGTGGGCAGGGAATGTGTCTGTTTATTGCTATATTATACTCTCCCAAGTGCTTAGTACAGTGCTCTGCACACAGTAAGCACTTAATAAATACGATTGAATTCAATCATATTTTTTGAGCACTTACTGTGTGCAGAGCACTCTACTAAGCGCTTGGGAAGTACAAGTCAGCAACATATAGAGACGGTCCCGACCCAACAACGGGCTCACAGTCTAGAAGGGGGAGACAGACAACAAAACAAAACATGTAGACAAGTGTCAAAGCCATCAGAATAAATAGAATTATAGCTATATGCACATCATTAGTAAAATAGAGTAGTAAATATGTACAAGTAAAATAGAGTAATAAATATGTACAAATATATACAAGTGCTGTGGGGAGGGGAAGGAAGGAGGGAGGGTGGAGGGGCAATGGGGAGGGGAGGCGGAGAGAAAAATGGGGGCTCAGTGTGGGAAGGCTGCCTGGAAGAGGTGAGCTTTCAGTAGGGCTTTGAAGGGAGGAAGAGAGATGGTTTGGCAGATTTGTGGAGGAAGGGCATTCCAGTTCAGGGGAAGGATGTGGGCTGGGGTCGATGGAGAGAAGTTAAGTGACTTGCCCAAAGTCACACATCTGACAATTGGCAGAGCCAGGATTTGAACCCATGGCCTCTGACTCCAAAGCCCGTGCTTTTTCCACTGAGCCACACTGCTTCTCCAAGTCCCCCGACTTCTGGTTCTGTGCTATTTCCGCTAGAACCCACTTGTTGGCTTCTGCACCGTGAACGGGATCACCCACTCATTGTCCTTTCCCCTCCAGCCTCCGCGGTAACTCCATCGGGCCTCAAGGAGCCAAAGCCCTGGCGGATGCTCTGAAGATTAACCGTGTCCTGCTGTCTCTGAAGTACGTGGCCTAGGTTTTGGGCCCCGGCTTTCACTGCCTACTGCTCTGCACCCTTGCCACACCAGGAAGCCCCCCTCCAAGGGGTGTGGAAAGAGAGGGAGGGAGTCAAGGATAAGGCCAAGGTGGTGGGCTTCAGAGATGTGGAGGCTGGTGGTTGTGACTGTTTCTGCAACCACATGCAAAGCTGGATTTACTCTCTGGCTTTTGATTTATTTCCCTTTGGCCATGAGTACCGAGTACCCATAATAATAACTATGGTATTTATTAAGCACTTACTATGTGCCAGGCACTGTTCTAAGTGCTAGGATAGATACAAGGTAATCAGTTTGGACACAGTCCATGTCCCACATGAGGCTCACACTCTTAATCCCCATTGTACAGATGTGGTAACTGAGGCACAGGGAAGTGAAGTGACTTACCCAAGGTCACACAGCAGACAAGTGGTGGAGCTGGGATTAGATCCCACGACCTCTGACTCCCAAGCCTGTGCTCTTGCCACTAGGCCATGCTGCTTCTGGCCTGCTGTCCTGCGCCTCCTGACTCAGGCCCGAGTCAGCTGTCGTCAGTCCCCTCTCACTCAAGTTAACATTGATCTAAACACCACTGCCTTGGGCAGAAAACCTCCCCAGCCCCACTTGCGACTGAGGGGTTGGCACAGCAGCCCTGAATCCCAGCCCGGGGCTCTCTGATCCCCAGGCCAGTCTCCCCGGCAGCTATCACCCGTGACTCTCCTCTCGCTTCTCGCCACAGCCTCCAGAACAACAAGATAAAGGATGATGGCGCCAAGGCCTTAGCTCATGTCCTTGCAACTAATAACACGCTCTCCATTCTCCAGTAAGTGTGGGGCCGTCCCTCCCTCCATCCTAAGGGAATCAGTCCGCCCCTCGCGTAATTCCAGGCTTCCACGGGGTCTCCAGGCTGGGCTGCAGTTTGGGGGTCCGGTTGAGAGGGTAGCCAAGGTTGCTCTCTCTTCTTTTCCCCATCATCATCAATTGTATTTATTGAGCACTTACTATGTGCAGAGCACTGTACTAAGCGCTTGGGAAGTACAAATTGGCAACATATAGAGACAGTCCCTACCCAACAGTGGGCTCACAGTCTAAAAGGGGGAGACAGAGAACAAAACCAAACATACTAACAAAATAAAATAAATAGAATAGATTATGTACAAGTAAAATAAATAAATAAATAGAGTAATAAATATGTACAAACATATACATATATACAGGTGCTGTGGGGAAGGGAAGGAGGTAAGATAGGGGGGATGGAGAGGGGGACGAGGCCCAACCATTCTTTTTCTGAGCTGGGCCAGTCCAATTGTGGAGCATGGGAACTGGGGGGTGCTGAATATTACAGCAAGGAAGAGGAGACGGCGGTGGTGGAGGGAATGGGGATGGGACCTGCATTTCTGGGCAAGGTTTTGCCTACTGTATGTGGTCAGTAAAATGTAGCTAAAATCTAGGGTCTCTCTCTTTTTTATGGTACATGTTAGGCACTTACTTGTGCTACGCACTATACTGAGTGCTGGGATAGATACAAGATGATCAGGTTGGACACAGTCCCTGTCCCATGTGGGGTTCACAGTCTAATTCTGGGGGAGGAACAGTTAATCCCCATTTTATAGATGAGGTTATTGAGGCCCAGAGAAGTCATGTGTCTTGCCCAAAGTCACACAGCAGACAAGTGGCAGAGCCAGGATAAGAAACCAAGTTCATTGACTCTCATCCCCTGCCTCCTTTTCCAGGCTCTGCATGTCCTCCTCGAAACACCAAACCGTTTCCCCTCCACTTTCCAAGTCCCACCCCAGCTCCTTTGGGAAGGAACATTTAGGATAATAATAATAATAATAATGGTATTTGTTGATTGCTATGTGCCAGGCACTGTACTAAGCACTGGGGTGGATACAAGCAAATGGGGTTGCTGTCCCACGTGGGCTCACAGTCTCAATCCCCATTTTATAGATGAGGTAACTGAGGCCCAAAGAAGTGAAGTGACTTGCCCATGGCCACACAGCAGACAAGTGGCAGAGCTGGGATTAGAACCCGTGACCTTCTGGCTCCCAGGCCTGTGCTCTATCTACTATGCCACAGAAAAGCAGCGTGGCTCAGTGGAAAGAACACGGGCTTGGGAGCCAGAGGTCATGGGTTCTAGTCCCGGCTCTGCCACTTATCAGCTGTGTGACTTTGGGCAAGTCACTTAACTTCTCTGTTAAGTGAAGTTACCTCATCTGTAAAATGGGGATTAAGACGGTGAGCCCCACGTGGGACAACCTGATCACCTTGTATCCCGCCCCCCCGCAGCGCTTAGAACAGTGCTTCGCTCATAGTAAGCACTTAACAAATGCCATCATCACTATTATTTATTACGCCTTGCGGCTGCTTGGGGATCCAAGTCCAACCCCCTTTTCCACATGGGCTGCAGCCCTGATGGGCCGAGGGCCTGGCGGATGAGGAAGGAAGCCAGAAGCAAGGTTCCTCTCCCTGACTGCAAAGCTTAGGCTGCTCAAGGCTCTGGCTAACCCTGTCTCCTTCCTTCACAGCTTGCAGAAGAACTCCATTGGGCCCATAGGAGCCAAGGCGTTGGCCAGTGCCCTGAGGCAGAACCGGACCCTGAAAAAGCTCATGTAAGGTTTGACGAGACATTCCCTATCCCGTGGAGAGCACTCGGGTCTGGGCGGGGAATCTGGGTGAGGGGCTGTGGGGTGCTGGATGATTTTGCGGGTGCCACCCTCGGGATGCATTGACATTAATCAGTGGTATTTATTGAGTGCTTACTGTGTGCAGAGCACTATACATATTGTCACACTGTACTCTCCCAAGAGCTTAGTCCAATGCTTTGCAAACAGTAAATTTTCAATAAATACTATTGAATGAATGGATCAGTGAATCTAACAGAATTAGTAGGTATGTTCCCTGCCCATAACAAGCTTATATCTAGAGTGGGAGACATTGATATGAATTAATGAGTAATTTATAATTCACAATTTAAAGATATATAAACATAAGTGCTGTGGGGTTAATATCAAGTGTCCAAAGGTCACAGGTCCAAGTGCATAGATGAGCAGTAGGGAGAGCGAGCCAAGGAAAAGAGAGCTTAAACAGGGAAGGTTTCTTGGAGGAGATGTGATCTTAGTAATGCTTTGAAGGTAGGGAGAATGGTGGTCTGGCCTATGTGGAGGGGGAGGGAGTTCCAGGCTGGTGGGAAGATGTGGGAAAGCGGACGGCGGCGAGAGAGACGAGATCGGGGCACAGTGAGTAAGCTGGTGCTAGAGGAGCGGAGTGTGCTGGCTGGGCTATAGTAGGAAGTCCAGTGAGATGAGGTAGGATGGGGCAAGATGAATGAGTGCTTTAAATTCCATCTGGTGTGGAACTAACTGAGCAAATGTCACTCTCTTCCTTGTCCTCTGGCTCCTCCCGAAAGTAGAGTAAACAACCATTCCCAGACTTTATCGGTTGCCTCATTTCCCTTTCATGGACTGGTGCTCCCCATCACTGTCCTCCTCCTCCTCTTGAGAGGCTCCTAGACCAGAGAAGGCATCCACTTTCCCTCACTGATTGCCCCGCCACAAGGCTGGCTGTTCCCAGGGGTGTTGACCCACAAAGATCCTGAGAGGAAATCCATGGAGAAACCCCGGCACTGCCGCTCTTCTCCTTCTGCTTCTCGAGTCTTGGGGTTTGTGGGCGGAGGGGTACTGGCAAGGAGTGGATCCCTGGAACCTCGGCCCTGACTTGATGGTGACTTTGTCGTCTGCAGGTTCTCCGGTAACGGATGCGGAAATGAGGGTTCAGAAGCCCTGGCAGAGGCCCTGAAACTGAACCAAGGCCTCATCACCCTGGAGTAAGTAGACTAGACTCCTGTCCTATCTGCTTCACACTCTCCTCACCCCCAGGGCTTGAGAGAGAGCTAGGAATGGCCCCTCCTGCCCTGATGTTCCCTTTCTCAGCTGTTCCCTCTTCCTCCTCTTCCTCCTTTATCTTTATCCCTTCCCCATCACCTCTTCCCCCTCTCTGCCTTTTCTTCCCCTGCAACTGTAGATTACAGCCATCATGAAGTGGGCGTACTGGGGCTCCTGCTGGACCTGAACGTATTCAGGCCTCTGAAACCTCAATCATCTCTTGGTGACTGTCACAAGCCTCTCGCAGCCTGTCATGCAAGAACTGGCAAGGGCAGAGGAGCTATGGCTTCTCAAGACCTAGTCAGCCCAGGCACAGATTAGGACAGAGAAGAGCCTTCGGGTTTGGCTAGCAGGTCATAGATCACCTTAAAGAGAGCAGCCTCAGTGGGTGAATGGGTAGTGGATCAAGTAGAGAGTTGGTGGAAAGGAAGTGAGGGTGGCGAGTGTAAACAACCGGTATTGGGAGTTTGGATAGGAACGGGAGCTGGGAGATGGGATGTGAATTGGAAGGAGGTGTGGGGTGGAGAGGGGGCTTGGTCTGGTTGGAAGGCAGAAGGGAAAGAGCCAACAGAGTGAGAGGTAGAAGATAGAAGTGAGAAAAGTCAAGGCAAGTGTTTCTGGGAGGGGAGAGGGGACTGGGTTGGATTTAGAGACAAACAGCAGGAAAGGAAAAAGACAAGGAAGAGGCAGTATTGATGAGGAATCCTTGAGAAGTTCATGCCTGATCAGATTGCCTGTTGCCACATGATACCTCTGTGCAATTAAAGGGAGGAGGATCAGTGGAGAGAGAGAATGTATCTTACAACAGTCTGGCTGGATTGGATATGCCGATGTCTGTTTCCGGACAGTGGGTCAGACGAACCATTTCTGGATCATAGTGGCCATTTTTGAGGCCTTTCCTTTCTGACCGCCCCCATGGAGACTGCTGATTGTGGGGATGGGGGGATGGTAAGGGACCTGGGATGGTAGCCTGGGTCCCTGGAGAGCTGTTTCTCTCCAGGGGGTTGGAGGCGGCAGGGGTGGGACCAAGCCACTTGCCCCCAGGCTTCCTGCATTTGGGTTCGGGAACCCCTTATGCTCGTTGACCCCGATGGAGTGATTTTCCTTCTTGCCCTGGTGTTTAGCCTGCAGAGCAACTCCATCAGTAATGCTGGGATCCCAGCCCTGACACAAGCCCTCTGCGCTAACAAGACTCTGATCAACCTGAAGTAAGTCCTCATTCCTGCCCTCTAATCTTAATGTCCTCACTTCCCATGTCTGTTTGGGGACTGCTGTATACTATTGCTTGGGACAGAGTAAGCGCTTAACAAATACCACTGTTATTACCTTATGATATTGCACTTGCCTATTTATTATTGCCTACATATTTATTACTCTATTTATTTATTTATTTATTTTACTTGTACATTTCTATTTTGTTGGTATGTTTGGTTCTGTTCTCTGTCTCCCCCTTTTAGACTGTGAGCCCACTGTTGGGTAGGGACTGTCTCTATGTGATGCCAATTTGTACTTCCCAAGCGCTTAGTACAGTGCTCTGCACATAGTAAGCACTCAATAAATACGATTGATTGATTGATTGATTGATTGCCTCCTAGAGGGCTCTGAGCCCAGGTCAACCTGCAAGAGCCTCGATGTCTAGACATGCACAAGGGGTGGAACAAATCCCAGTGGATTGGGGGGAAATAAACCTTGGACTGCTCTTATGCTCCTTCTTCCTGTGGCTTTTTTGGGTTCCCTTGACCCACTGGAATGGAACTGTAATAGAGCAACAGAAATAGTGAAATTTTCATAATGATGGAGTTTATTAAGTACTTTCTGTGAGCTAGAGCACTGTGCTCAGTGCTGGAGTATTCATTCATTCATTCATTTAATCGTATTTTTTGAGCTCTTACCTTGTACAGAGCACTGTACTAAGCACTTGGGAATCAATCAATCAATCGTATTTATTGAGCACTTACTGTGTGCAGAGCACTGTTCTAAGCGCTTGGGAAGTACAAGTTGGTAACATATAGAGATGGTCCCTACCCAATAACGGGCTCACAGTCTAGAAGGGGGAGACAGACATCAAAACAACACATATTAACAAAATAAAATATATAGAATAGTAAATATGTACAAAGTAGTTACAAAACAATCAGACAATAATTACAGTATTTGTTGAGCACTCACTAGTCTCTAGATTGTAAGCTTGTTGTGGTCAGGGAACGTGTCTGTAGTATCGTACTCTCCCAAGCGCTTAGTACAGTGCTCTGCACACCATCCATACTCAATAAATACCATTGATGATGATAGTATGTGCCAAGCACTGTACTAAGGATTGGGGTAGATACAGATTAATCAGGTTGGACACAGTCTCTGTCTCACATGGTACTCACAGTCTAAGTAGGAGGGAGGGATATTTAATCCCCATTTTACAGATGAGGAAACTGTGATGCAAGGAAGTCAAGCGACTTTTACAAGGTCACACTACAGGCAAGTGGCCGAGCCGGGACTCATAGGCTCATGCTCGTTCCACTGGGTCATGCTGCTTTCCATTTTGTGTTCTGAGAAACATTTTGAGCCATCCCTGGGCGCATTCCCCAAGGAAGTGTGGAAGGCTAAAGACCCAGTGATTCCAAAGGCACTCCTAGGTTTGGGTTGGCTCTGTCCCCTAGACTGTAAGCTCTTTATGGGCAGGGAATGTGTCTGGTAATTCAGTTGTATTGCACTCTCCCAAGATCTTAGAACAGTGTTCTGCATAAAGTAAATGCGTAAATAACTTTGAGCGAATAAGTGGCTTAGCACAAAACATATCTGTAATTTTATTTATTTGTACTGATGCCTGTCTTCCCCACTCTAGACTGTGAGCTCACTGTGGGCAGGGAATGTCACTGTTTATTGTTGGATTGTACTTTCCCAAGCGTTTAGTACTGTGTTCTGCACACAGTAAGCGCTCAATAAATATGATTGAATGAAATGAATGGATGAGAACACAAAACATAAAAAGCTGCCCTCTGACCCATTCTTATTATGATTTCCTCCCCTTTCCCCCGACAGCCTCCCATCCACTCCACACACACAGCCCTTCTCCCCACTCCAACAAAATGTCTTTTAATGGATTGCTGGACATCTGACTCTCTGAGAGTTTGTTTCATTCACTTTATGTTGTGACCCCATGAGTGGAAACAAGCTCTATCTGTGCCATTCCTAACCGGTTGCTCCTTCCTCCTTCTCTGAGAATGGAAGTGGGTGGAGAATGCCGGGGGAGGAACAGGAGTAGGTTGAGGTCACCCAGCAAGTTTTCCTGAGATTTGACCCTTTTATAGTTCAGTCCAGGAAGGGGGTACAAAAAAGGGGGAAAAAAAAGCAGATATGCGGGTGCTTTTTTTCCTTCTTGCGCTTTATAGGAGTTCTTGCCTGGGGGTTGAGGTGGAAGGACTTTGCAGAGAAGTGCTTCTGCTTTCTGAGTGTGATGCGGCCTGGTGGAAAGAGGCTTGGGAGTCAGAGGTCATGGATTCTAATCCCAGCTCCACCACTTGTCAGCTGTGTGACCTTGGGCAAGTCACTTAACTTCTCTGTGCCTCAGTTCCCTCCTCTGTAAAATGGGGATTAAAGATTGTGAGCCCTGCATGGGACAACCTGATAACCTTGTATTTACCCCAGCGCTTGGCACACTGGTTGGCACATAGTAAGCGCTTAAAAAATACCATCATTATTATCATTATTATAAAGATTTCAAGGGAAGAGTGGGACACTGAAGTGGAGCTTCTCCACGTTTCTAGGCTGGTCAAAAGGCGGGTAGACCTGGAGATTTGAAGAACCCTCTCTGCTGCTCTCAGCTCGGGTCTGCCCCTTCCCTCCCCAACTCCCAGGCAGAGAGAAGGATCCATTTTTGCCTAATAGGAGCCTGAGGGAAGGAGTAGCCTCAGGAGTCCTGACCTTCCCAGAATTCCCAGTGGGCAGTGGGGACTCCTCTTTCAAATGGGCCCAATCTGTTTCCCAAACGTGGTCTTCTTTTCTCAGCCTCCGGGAAAACTCCATTGGTTCAGAGGGGGCACGTGAGATCGCCAATGCACTCCGCACCAACCGGACCCTGAAGGACCTGGAGTGAGTCTCATGGGGAGGCGGGGCAGGGGTAGGGGAGGTCAAGGGTAGGGCTGTTTGTCCCAGTGTTTGCTGGCTCTCCCCTCTTATCCCGGGGTATTTCCTTAGGGGAATCTGAGGCCCAGGTTCTAGCTGGAGATTCAGAAAAGGAGATGAAATGAGGCAGAGGAAAGAAAGGACTACTTGGCTGCAGGGAGAGGAAAATGGCAGAGAGGACTACCCTGGGATGTCTGTGTCTCCCTGTCTGGGGAGGTAGGGGATTGATTGGTCAGGCCTGGGGAAAATGGGCTACCTCTGCAGCAGTGTGATGTAGAGGAAATTGGTTAACAGTGAACTGTGTCACTGAGGCAGGGGCTGGACTTTCTTTCCGTAGGCGCTCCGGGAACAGTCGAGTCCCCCTGGTAGGCGGGGAAATGGACCAGATGTCCTCTCGAGAACCCTTTTAGCCACTGGAAACTGCTGGCAGCGGGGAGAGACACAAGAGGGTAGAGAGGGAGGTGGAGAGGAGTCCTCAAGTGTGGAGTGTTCATGAGAAGTCCATTCCCAGGGCAGGACTGGGCCTCGGGCTGCCCCTCTCACCACTTGTTCCTTCTTTCCTAGCTTGGCAGCAAACCTTCTCCGCGAGGAAGGAGCCCAAGCTCTTGCCGTGGCAGTGAAAGAGAACCAGACTCTCACATCCCTTCAGTAAGGCCTGCCTCCTCCCGCTTCTTCTACACTCCTCCTCTGTAAAATGGGGATTAAAGACTGTGAGCCCTGCATGGGACAACCTGATAACCTTGTATCTACCCCAGCGCTTAGCACACTGGTTGGCACATAGTAAGCGCTTAAAAAATACCATCATTATTATCATTATTATAAAGAGATTGGAAGTCATGGATTCCAAGGGAAGAGTGGGCCACTGAGGTGGAGCTTCTCCACGTTTCTAGGCTGGAAACAGCCTCTTCAGCAGCAGGGCGTGTTCCTACCCTCTCTCCCTAGCCCCGCCAAACCTCTTCTTCACAGCTATCCTAATTGGGGTCAGAGGGAGGAGAGGAGGTCTCCGTCCCGATGAAACATGGGATCAGAAAGTGTTCCCCTTCCCCTGTCCGCTCAGGGGATGTGTTCCTTGCCCCAACGCCCTCTGGATCCAGTTCTGGGGGTACCTCTCCCCCTCGTCCCCCTCTCCATCCCCCCATCTTACCTCTTTCCCTTCCCCACAGCACCTGTATATATGTATATATGCTTGTACATATTTATTACTCTATTTATTTATTTATTTTACTTGTACATATCTGTTCTATTTATTTTATTTTGTTAGTATGTTTGGTTTTGTTCTCTGTCTCCCCCTTTTAGACTGTGAGCCCACTGTATGTACTTGTACATATTTACTATTCTATTTTATTAATGATGTGTATATAGCTATAATTCTATTTATTCTGATGGTATTGACACCTGTCTACTTGTTTTGTTGTCTATCTCCCCCTTCTAGACTGTGAGCCCGCTGTTGGGTAGGGACCGTCTCTATACGTTGCTGACTTGTACTTCCCAAGCGCTTAGTACAGTGCTCTGCACGCAGTAAGCGCTCAATAAATACGATTGATGATGATGATGAGCTTTTAGCCCCATCCTCACTTGTGCCCCCCGCCCTGGGGTCTCTCTTTGCTTAGCCTTCAGTGGAACTTCATTCAGTCGTCTGCTGCCAAGGCCCTGGCCCAAGCACTACAATTCAACAGGAGTCTGACCAGCTTGTAGTAAGTGTCCGCCCCCTCCCTGTCTCTGGCTTGGAGCTGGGGGCTTGGGGAATCTGGGTGTGTTGTTGGGGGAGAGGGGGGCAGCCAGGTTGGCCCACTGGTGTGTGCCCACACTGGAAATACCCCAGTAAAACAGGAGACCTAGAGTGCGAAGGACTTGGAAGGGCAAACTTTCAACTTCCCCTCTTTCCCTTCCCCACAGCACCTGTATATATGTATATATGCTTGTACATATTTATTACTCTATTTATTTATTTATTTATTTATTTTACTTGTACATATCTGTTCTATTTATTTTACTTTGTTAGTATGTTTGGTTTTGTTCTCTGTCTCCCCCTTTTAGACTGTGAGCCCACTGTTGGGTAGGGACTGTCTCTATGTGATGCCAATTTGTACTTCCCAAGCGCTTAGTACAGTGCTCTGCACATAGTAAGCGCTCAATAAATACGATTGATTGATTGATTGATTGATTCCCCTTGCCCTTCTGGAGCTGTTGGGGCTGGTCCGCCCCAGGGAGGTCCAGCAGTGGGTTCTCCCAGGCAGAGCCAGTCAGGATTGTTGGAGTGGCCACCAGGAAGGAGAGAAGAGGTGGCGGGAGCCCAGAGCCGGGAGGCCTGACTGACTTTCTATTTTCTATCAGTTTGCAGGAAAACGAGATCGGGGATGAAGGAGCAGCTGCTCTGGCCGGGGCGCTGAAGGTGAACGGCATCCTTTCGGCCCTCTAGTAAGTGACCCCGCCTGCTCCCCTGAACCGGCGGGAGTCAGCCTGGGGGTACCTGGGATGGGGCATTCATCCATTCATTCAATCGTATTTATTGAGCGCTTACTGGGTGCAGAGCACTGGACTAAGCGCTTGGAAAGCCCAAGTCGGCAACATATAGAGACGGTCCCTACCCAACAGCGGGCTCACGGTCTAGAAGGGGGAGATAGACAACAAAACAAGTAGACAGGTGTCAGTACCATCAGAATAAATAGAATTATAGCTATATACACATCATTAATAAAATAGAATAGTAAATATGTACAAGTAAAGAGCACGGGCCTGGGAGTCAGAAAGTCCTGGGTTCTAATCCTGACTCTGCCGCTTGTCTGCGGTGTGATCTTGGGGAAGTCACTTGACTTTCATTCATTCATTCATTCATTCGTATTTATTGAGCGCTTACTGTGTGCCGAGCACTGTGCTAAGCGCTTGGGAAGTACAAGTTGGCAACATCTAGAGACGGTCCCTACCCAACAGTGGGCTCACAGTCTAGAAGGGGGAGACAGACAACAAGACAAAACATGTTAACAAAATAAAATAAATAGAATAAATATGCACAAATAAAATAAATAAATAAACAGAAATAAAATAAATAAACAAATAAATATAATAAAATAAATAAATATTAAATAAATAAATAGAAATAAAATAAATAAATAGAAATGAAATAAATAACTTCCTGTGCCTCAGTTACCTCATCTGTAAAACGGGGATTGAGACTTGTGAGCCCCACACGGGACAGGGACTGTGTCCAACCCAATTTGCTTGTGTCCACCCCAGAGGTTAGTACAGTGCCTGGCACATAGTAAGCGCTTAACCGCAAATCGGATTGGACACAGTCCCTGTCCCACATGGGACTCCCAATCTCAGTCTCCATTTTAAAGATGAGGTAACTGAGGCACAGAGAAGGGAAGTGATTTGCCCAAAGTCAGACGGCAGTTGAGTGATGGAGCGGAGACTAGAACCCATGACCTTCTGACTCCCAAGGCTGGGCTCTATCGAGTACACCATGCTGCTTCTCTGGGTTCTAATTCTGGCTCCACCACATAACAGCTCAGTAACCTTAGGCAAATCACTTCACTTCTCTGTGCCTCAGCTTCCTCATCTGTAAAATGGGGGCTCAATATCTGTTCTCCCACCTCCCTAGTCCTTGAGCCCCATGTAGGACAGGGACTGTGTCCAAAGTGGTGATCCTGAATCTACCCCACCGCTTTGTACACTGCTTGTCACATAGTAAGTGCTTAACGTATGTTTGTACAGATTTATTACTCTATTTTACTTGTACATATTTACCATTCTATTTATTTTGTTAATGATGTGCATCTAGCTTTACTTCTATTTATTCTGATCATCATCATCATCAATCGTATTTATTGAGCGCTTACTATGTGCAGAGCACCGTACTAAGCGCTTGGGAAGTACAAATTGGCAATATATAGAGACAGTCCTTACCCAACAGTGGGCTCACAGTCTAAAAGGGGAGACAGAGAACAAAACCAAACATACTAACAAAATAAAATAAATAGAATAGATATGTAAATTCTGATGCCTTGACACCTGTCCACATGTTTTGTTTTGTTGTCTGTCTCCCCCTTCCAGACTGTGAGCCCGTTGTTGGGTAGGGACCGTCTTTATATGTTGCCGACTTGTACTTCCCAAGCGCTTAGTACAGTGCTCTGCTCACAGTAAGCGCTCAATAAATATGATTGAATGAATGAATGAATAACGATTATTATTATTATTATTATTGTCATTATTGTTGCTATTCTTATTGAGCCCACTATCCAGAGGGTCCAGGATGTAGCGAGGCATCTGGATTCACAAGGGGAGGTAGAGGGGATAGGGTGGGAGGGAGGGGTGCAAGGCTTCTCCCTGGGCTGTCTCTCCTGCATTAGGTGCTGGGAAGACAGGTGGGAGGGGAGAATCCAAGAAAGGAAAAAAAAAATCTCCAAAAGAAATCTCAAAGTGAGGGAACAACTTGTCAACTTGCCGATGCATTCTCTGACCTCAGCCCGGCTCCCTGCAGGCTGAGGGAGCCAACCAAGGGGGACCCCCCCCAAGCCTGACCCTCATTTTCAGGGAAACATAACTCATTTTCTTCAGGGAAACATAACCAATCGATCGTATTTACTGAGCATTTACCATGTGTAGAGAGCACTGTACTAAGTGCTTGGGCGATTACAAGTATAACACAGTAGGTAGACACATTCCCTGCCTGCAATGAGCTCCAAAGGGAAGGGGCCGGGTCAATCCATTAATGGAAGGGGAGGTATAGTGAAGGTGGAGGAGGTGGAAGGAAGTGGTGAGAAGCGGGAGGAGGTGTCTTCGGCTTCTTGGGCCACTGCTGAACTGTGGCTCAGAGTTAGCAAGGGCTACTGTGTGCTATGCCCTAGTCTAGGATGAATGAAGGAAAAGGAGTATCCATTACGTTGGAAGCTCCTCAAGGGCAGGGATCTTGTCAACTAACTCCAATGTACTTTCCCAAATATTCAGTACAGTGGTCTGCACACAGTAACTGCTCAATAAGTACCATTGATTAGGTTGATTTTTTTTTTTAATGCTATTTGTTAACACTGACTAAGTGCCAGGCACTGTAATGAGTGCTGGAGTAGATGCAATATAATGGGGCTGGACACAATCCATGTCTCACACAGCGCTCACAATCTTAATCATCATTTTACCGATGAGGTAACTGAGGCCCAGAGAAGTGAAGTGACTTGTCTCCAAGGTCACACACCAGGATTAGAACCCAGGTCCCCGACCCCCAGGCCCGTGCCTGGGATTTGAAAATTATAGCTCTTTAGGGTGGGGAGGAAGAGGGAGGAGTTGACTGTTGCCGACTTGTACTTCCCAAGCGCTTAGTACAGTGCTCTGCACACAGTAAGCGCTCAATAAATATGACTGAATGATTGTCTTTGGTGCCCTAAATCAATTGATCGCTCTCTTGCAGCCTCCAGATGACTTCGATCAGGGTGCTGGGGGCCCAGGCCCTTGGGGAGGCTTTGACGGTGAACAAGACCTTGGAGATCCTGGAGTGAGTCCCCCTTCCTAGCCGTGACTGTCACCAGAAAAAATTATGGCCAACTTGCATATTCTTTGGCCCATAAGGCATGTTCCTTTAGGCCAGGGTCCACCCTAGCAAAGACAACTGGATAATGGATGCAATTAGATGGGTCGTTCAGCATTCAGCCCCCCAAATGCTTCCGCCTGCATTATCCAGTCCTATCCAGTCCGTTATTTTGGCTTGCAATGTCAATCAATCAATCGTATTTGAGCGCTTACTATGTGCAGAGCACTGTACTAAGCACTTGGGAAGTACAAGTTGGCAACATATAGAGACAGTCCCTACCCAACAGTGGGCTCACAGTCTAAAAGTCCCAATTGGTTCTCTTGTGTCCCCTTTGGTCTGAGATTCCAGGGGCCGGGAAGCTCAACTTTCCACTCGGGTCCTCCGGGACGCCGGCCTGGGCCCGCCTCTTCCCCTCTCTAAAGTTGCCTTTGCTCTCCCATTTCCCAACAGCCTCAGAGGGAACGCCATCGGGTTGGCAGGGGCCAAGGCCATGGCCAGTGCCCTGAAGGTGAACGCCAGCCTCCGGCTCCTCAAGTGAGTGACTGCTCAGCTCCGCTCCGGGGTGGAAGGTGGCTGGGAAAGCTGCTGCTCCATGGGAGCTGGGCAGGGGATACGTCTGTTTTATTGTTATATTGTACTCTTCCAAGCGCTTAGTACAGTGATCTGCACATAGTAAGTGCTCAATAAATACGATCGACTGGCTGACTGACTCCTCCGGGCCGGCCCACGAGAATCCAGCCCATCAATGCTGCGGCTTTGAGCCTCCTCCCAGGGCAAGCTGAGTCCTAGGTTGCCTCATCAGTGGTATTTATTGAGCGCTTATTATGTGCAGAGCTCTGCACTAAGCGCTTGGTTGTCTGTCCCCTCTCTCCCCGACCAGTGTTAGGGACCCAAACCATGAGCCCGGAGAAGCTGTGCCCCAGCCACCCAAAGCGTCACCATTAGATTTTTTTTGTTCTTATGGTATTGGTTAAGCACTTACTATGTACCAGGCACTGTACTAGTGCAAGGTTTGGTACAAGTTAATCAGGGTGGTCACAGTCTACCTCCCATATGGGGCTCATACTATTAATCCCCATTTTACAGATGAGGGAACTGAGGCCCAGAAAAGTTAAGTGACTAGCCCAGGGTCACACAGTGGTAGGCCCAGGACTAGAACCGAGGTCCTTCTGATTTCCAGGCTCACGCTCTATCTACTAGGCCATGCTGCTTCAGATGATTTTGATGATGATGATAATTGTGGTATTTGCCCAGTTCCTAGTCTATGCCAAGCACTGTGGTAAGCGCTGGGAGAGATATACTGCCATTACATCAGACACAGTCCCCGTCCCACACAGGGGTTGCAGTCGAATCAGAACTCATCTTCCCACCCGAAGCTTGTTCTCCCTGTCATTTTCCATCACCATAGACACCACCAGCATCCTCCCTGTCTTGACTCATCTCTCTCATTCATTCTGTCACCAAATCCTGTTGGTTTTATAATAATAACAATAATAATGATAATGGCATTTATTAAGCGCTTACTATGTGCAAAGCACTGTTCTAAGTGCTGGGGAAGTTACAAGGTGATCAGGTTGTCCCACAGGGGCTCACGGTCTTAATCCCCATTTTACAGATGAGGTAACTGAGGCCCAGAGAAGTGAAGTGACTTGTCCAAAGTCACACAGCTGACAATTGGCAGAGCTGGGATTTGAACCCATTACCTCTGACTTCAAAGCCCGTGCTCTTTTCCACTGAGCCACACTGCTTCTGTTTTACCTTCATAGCATCTCCAGGCTCCTCCGTTTCCTCTCCATCCAAACTGCTTCTATATTGATCCAAGTACTTATCCTATCCTGCTTTGACTATTGCATCAGCCTCCTCATTGACCCCCCCACCCCACCCCACCATCTATCTCTCCCTACATCAGCCCGTACTTCACTTCTCTGCCCCAGTCATTTTTCTGAAAAAACCCACAAAACTTTCAATTCATGTCTTCCCCACCCCTCAAGAACCTCCAGTGGGTGCATCCACCTCCGCATCCAACAGGAACCCCTTGCCATTGGTTTTAAAGCACTTAATCAGCTCGTCCCCTCCTACATTTACCTGGCTGATCTATTAATCGCCCAGCCTGCACTCTTCACTCCTCTAACTCCAACCAACTCACTGTACCTCAGTCTTGTCTATCTCGCCACCATCCCCTCATCCACGTCCCACCTCGGGCCTGGAACTCCCTTCCCCTTCATATCTGACAGACCACCACTCTCCCTTCCCTCAAAGCCTTATTAAAATCACAGCTCCTCCAAGAAGCCTTCCATGACCAAACCCTCCTTTCCCCTACTCTTCCTTCTTCGTCACCTATGCACTTGTATGTAATTTTTAAGCCCTTGATATTCACCCACCCTCAGCCCCACAGCATTTATGTAAATAATCATTTTCCCCTCTAACTACAAGCTCCTTGTGGGCAGGGAATGTGTCTTCCAACTGTTATATTGTACCCTCCCAAGCACTTAGCACAGTACTTGGCACATCATAAGCACTCAATAAATACAATTGATTGATCGATTGACTGCTGGTTTTCTCTTCTGCCCCAGTCTTCAGGAGAACACCCTGGGGATGGACGGAGCACTCTTCATCTCGGCCGCGCTGTCTGGTAACCACGGGCTCAAGCATATCAAGTACGTGATGACCAGTTGAATACTGTGAGCCCAGTGATCAGTAATGCCGGGGGCTTTTATTTTGACCTTGGGACGTTTCCGGGCATGGGCAGGACTCTGAGCTAAAGGGGCCCAATTCCCCAAATGAAAAGCCATTTAAACAGTCGGAGCAGGGGTGAGTGGGGAATAGACTGACTAGTCCAGTAGCCATTGTGGTTGACTTGCCTGGGAGACTAGCTAGGTTTGAGTCATCTCTCTGGGCCCAGAAAGGCAATGCATGTTCCAACCCAAACTCTTCATCTTCCTCGCCCGCCCCGTGATGCCAAAATGGTTCCAGGCCTAGAGGAAGGCCCACTGAGAGACGGGATATCGGCGGATGAGGATCTCCTGATGTTGGGCGCTAAAAGAAGGGAGCAGGGGTGGTCCCGTGGGTAAATCACTTTTTATGTACACACTGTACATATCCATAATTTATTGTATTCCTGTCTATCTCTCCCTCTAGACTATAAGCAGGGAACGTGTCTACCAACTCTGCTACATTGTGCTCTCCCAAGCACTTAGTACAGTGCTCTGCACACTCTATACTGTAAGCTCATTGTGGGCAGGGAATGTGTCTGTTATATTGTACTTTCCCAAGCGCTTAGTACAGTGTTCTGCACACAATAAACGCTCAATAAGTACAATTTACAGACAGTAAGTGCTCATTAAATATGAACGATTGATTGATAAGAAGGACAGGTGTCTCCCATCTGATTAGGTTGTTGTAGGATGGAATCTCGGAGAGCAGTGTGGCTTCCAGAAAGCTGAGGGACTAGTCTTGGATTTTCCTTGGGGATGGGTCTCTTCTCTCTGCCTTCCTTCTCCCCTATCCTTTGGGATCATTCCCCTGCTTCCCTACCTTGTCATCCCATCTTGCAAACCAGCTGGCATAATGATCACAACTGTGGTATTTGGGAAGTGCTTGTTACGTACCCACCACTCCACTAAATGGTGGAGTTAGTATGGTTTTGTTCTCCGTCTCCCCCTTTTAGACTGTGAGCCCACTGTTGGGTAGGGACTGTCTCTGTATGTTGCCAACTTGTACTTCCCAAGCGCTTAGTCCAGTGCTCTGCACACAGTAAGCGCTCAATAAATACGATTGATGATGATGATGAGTAGATATAGAATATGCACCCAGCCCTTAGGCCATTTTTTCAGATCCTGCCTAAAAGTTCTCCCCCCTTCCAGCCTCCAAGGAAACGGCATCGGAGAAAACGGTGCCAAAATGATCTCCTCGGCCATCAAAAACAACGCTCCAAGTTGCATTGTGGAAATCTGAGGTCTGAATTTGGCTGGAAAGTGGCATGGACAGAGCAAGGCCAAAGGCAACGGCCCGAGGTGGGGAGTCTTCACGCGGAGCCTGGACATCCATGGTGACTGCCTGTGACCGCTGAGGGAGCAGAGCGTGAGTGAGCCCCGGGCAGGTGGAAAGGAAAGGTGACTCCCATCTCGGAGGGAGGCTTTCTTCGGCTTGCCATGGAGTGGCCAGCGCTGGCACAGGTGAGGCGGGCACGCCGTGCCAAGGTGAAGCCTAGCGGATAAGGCACGGGCCTGGGAGCTTGACCACCTGGGTTCTAATCCCGCCTCCACCATGTGCCTGTTGGGTGACCATGGGCAAGTCACTTCACTTTCTCTCTGCCTCAGTTACCTCATCTGCCAAATGGAGATTAAGGCTCTGAGCCCCATGAGGGACAGGGACTGTGTCTGACCTGATTAGCTTGTATCTACCCCGGCACTTAGAACAGTGCCTGGCACATAGTAAGTGTTTAAGAAATACTATTAACGGTAGGGAGGGGGAAGGTTCCAAAGAATGGGTGTGCTGATGTCTGATGTGGGGATGGGGCCCAGAAAAAGGAGAAGCTGATCCTGTCCTTAGTCTTGCCCTGTGATAACCTGACACAGAGAAGCAGCGGGGTCAGTGGAAAGAGCCTGGGCTTTGGAGTCAGAGGCCACGGGTTCGAATCCCGGCTGTGCCACATGTCTGCTGCATGACCTTGGGCAAGTCACTTCACTTCTCTAAGCCTCAGTTCCCTCATCTGTAAAATGGGGATGAAGACTGTGAGCCCCATGTGGGACAACTTGATCACCTTGTATTTCCCCCCAGCGCTTAGAACAGTGCTTTGCAAATAGTAAGCACATAATAAATGCCATCATTATTATTATTATTACACACCAGTTCAGAAAACTCATCTGCACACACAGTGCTCCACTCAGGCTATAGCCTAGAGCCCTGCCTGGGCCCCCCCCCGGCCTGCCCATGGGCCTTGACTCAGTCTAGGCTGTAGACTAGGCAGGGGAAAATGAGTTGAGTGTGGGCTGCGGTAATAATAATAATAATGCTAATGCGCTTACTATGTGCCAGGCATACTAACCACTGGGGTGGATACAAGCAAATCAGGTTGGACATAGTCCCTGTCCCGCACAGGGCTCACAGTCTTAATCCCCATTTTACAGATGAGGTAACTGAGGCCCAGAGAAGTGAAGCGACTTGCCCAAGGCCTTACGGCAGACAAGTGGCAGAGCTGGGATTAGAACCCACGACCTTCTCCCAGGCCCATGCTGCTTTTACTGAAACGATGTGAGAGCAAAGTATATTAAGTGATTTAATTGGGGGCCCTCTAGACTGTAAACTCATCCTCTAGACTTTAAGCTCATTGTGGGCAGGGAATGTGTTGGTTATATTGTTGTGTTGTACTCTCCCAAATATTTAGTACAGTGCTCTGCACACAGTAAGTGCTCAGTAAATATGACTGATTCATAAGAGGTGAGGGGGGGTGGGGGGTGGGGAGATACAGAAAGAGGAAGGAGGTGATGAGTAGCCATAACTCTTCTGTGACAGTATTTCCCAAGGGGTCGACCCAGGGCCATGATAAAAACTCTTCAAAATAAAATTATCCTCCTGTAGACAGGTGATTTATTTTTAATGCTAGTGGCCAATATTTTTAAGAGGGTGCCCTGTACATATTAGCAGCTTTATGAAGAAGGCTCCTCTCCCCACCACATTTCCCATTCTCCCCCTGCCCCAATTGTCAACAATGATTCAAAGGCTCATTTCTTATTTTAGTGTGTGCCCATTCTTCTGTGATGTGGTTTATTTTGCATAACAACTGCGAAACAAGTGTTTGTGCACCGTGGAGAAACATAAGGCTTCTTGCCTTCTGGTTCTCAGGCGCTTAAGACCACAGGCAGGTAGGCTGGCTGACCCCAGAAACCATGTTCAGTCTAAGCAGGACATAGAAAACACAACCGATATGCAAAAAAATAAATAAAATCCTGGAGCTCCATTTTTTTAAAGATGGTAAAACCTCACTTTAGCAACACATTAGGGGTTAGGGGAGCCTTTTCTGCAGCTCTTTATGTGGATTAGCTCCATTTTGCTCAAAGTCCTAAAAGATGGATTTCCAGTGGAAATCCACTTGGGAATCAGAGGTCATGGGTTCAAATCCCAGCTCTGCCACTTGGCAGCTGTGTGACTTTGGGCAAGTCACTTCACTTCTCTGTGCCTCAGTTACGTCATCTGTAAAATAGGGATTAAGACTGTGAGCCTCACGTGGGACAACCTGGTCATCTTGTATCCTCCCCAGCGTTTAGAACAGTGCTTTGCACATAGTAAGTGCTTAACAAATACCATTATTATTATTATTTTCCTAGAGAGAGAGCATCCTGAGTCAGAGGGATTAGCTCAGGTGTCTGAGTTGACAATGCTGCCCTGGGCTCCTAATTCTTCCTTACCGGCTCTTGATAGTAGTACTATTTATTAAATGATTACTGTATGCAGAGCATTGTACTAAGCTCTGGGGGAAAATACAAAGATGGGAGTTAGACATGGTCTCTGTCCTTCAGTCAGGGGGTGGGGGGGGCGCGTGGCGGCCTGGGCTGGAGTGATCTTATTTTTGATTTATTTGGGGCTTTTTGTTTGCTATAAAAATGGGCCTAAGCTTTGTTTGTTTTCCCAGGGGGTGGAATGGATCTTCCTTTTGCATCTTTTTTTTGTGTGTTTGTGCTTTGTTTCATTCCATTCCTATTGTTGGTGAATGGGATATAAAAGGTCTAACCAAAGCAGTCATCTTCCACCCACACTTAGCCCCTGAAGGCTACTGCAGCCCTTTGTTGGGCCGTTTGACTTCAGAATCTCAGGGGGTTGGAGGAGGAGTGTGGCCTATTGGAAAGCCCAGGGCCCTGGGTTCTAATCCCAGTTCTGCCACTTGCTTGCTGTGCAACCTTGGGCAAGCCACTCAATTTCTCTGGGCCTCAGTTTCCTCTCCTCAACATGGAGATTCAAGGCCTAACAGACTGTGTACTGCATGTGGCACAGGCAGGGACTGAGTCCAACCTAATTAACTTATATCTACCCCAGTGCTCATCACAGAGTAAGCACTTAATACATACCATTATTATTAGGGGCAGGTGGAGAGGGTGGGTAGAAGATCCTGAAATGTAGCAGAAAGGTGGAGTTAGTGTGCCTTCGATAGGGAACTTTGCCTGCACTGTTCTGTGTCCACAGAGGAATGTGTCTGTTTACTGTTGTTTTGTAATAATAATGCTGGGTATTTGTTAAGAGCTTCCTATGTGCCAAGCACTGTTCTAAGCACTGGGGTGGATACAAGGTAATCAGGTTATCCCACATGGGGCTCACAGTCTTCATCCCCATTTTCCGCAGCACTTAGTACAGTGCTCTGCACACAGTAAGCGCTCAATAAATATAACTGAATGATGGTTTGATGCCAATGGTTTGTTTTACCTCTAGGAGATTCCGATCTAAAGTATATATAAATTTTAGCAAGGTATTCAAAAATGCACTCCTTCAGTGCAGGCTAGGCTAATATTGTTATAGATGTCATAGTTATTGGCAAATAACTTGATTTCAAAGTATGGTCATTGCTCAGTTGGTTATAGAAGGAATGCTACAAACAGGAAACTGATTTCTGACCAAGACTAGATCGGATAATCAGAAAAAGTAAAAAACTGAACAAGATTGGGCATAATCCTCACTGATTTCTTCCATTTAGTTGGGATATTCTGTTTTCTAATGCAAACAAATTAAGTGTGTAATCCTCACTGATTTCTTCCATTTAGGTGGGATATTCTGTTTTCTAATGCAAACAAATTAAGTCAGTTGTTGGCCTCAGACAAAAAGCAAACTGAAACTGTGATGCAAATAGTTGTGGTATCTGTTAAGCCCTGGGGTAGGTGGAAGGTTATCTGATCGGGCACAACTTCCGCCCCACATGGAGTATGCAGACGAAAGGGGAGGGAGCACAGGTATGGAATCTCCATTTTACAGATGATGAAACTGAGGCCCAGAAGGTGAGTTGCCCACAGGTCACACAGCTGGCAAGTGGTAGAGCCGTGCTTAGAATTGAGTGTTCCCGACTCGTTTGGGTCGTGCTCATTCCAAAGGGCTAATTCTTGCTCATCTTGGGTCCTTGGTTTAGGACCACTTCATGCATGGGTGTAGTTACTGAATAAATCAAGTCCTTAAAGCTCCTGAGTGATTTACTGCCATGTTAGAGAGTCTCTTTGAGCTTCATGCTCACATACCCCCAAACAGCCCCAGTTGTTCAGCTACCGCCTTCCCCTGCTTCTTAGATTTAGTAGATGCACCATCCAACTTCTGTTTGTTCTCATTTTCCCCCCTCCCTTATTTCGGATTTATCCTATCAGTCAGAAATCACCCAACCTTCAGTCAACCTCCACTTAAATTTATCTACTGAAACACTCCAGATTAACTCCTCCCACTCTCCTGGCCTCAGGATCTATGTCAAAGTCTCCAGCCTTGTTTCTATTTCATTTTATGTTTGCCAAAGTTACCTGTATTCTCATTTTATTATCTCACTAGAAGTTGTTCTCTATTAACCAAATGCCTGTGCATTTGGTTTTCCCTCTTAAGAGTTTAAATTTCTCATGGGCAGGGACCACACCTTTCATCCCTCTATGTTCTGAACAAAGTAGGTGCTTAATATTGTTTATATATATATCTATATGTATATATACATAGAGATAGTAAAAGCGTAAATAAATGACTGTATATTTTTAAATGTGGAGTTTAATGTATAAATGAAGTAATTAAATATTGAATCTCATGGATTGCTTCAGTCTTTTGCTTTAGGAATATGATTTTTTCCTACATATATGTCGAGCTCTCCAACCCCATTGTGCAAAACAAATTCACTCTACCTTTTTCCAAAAAGCTCTAGGTCAATTCTTGCAGATCTTGAAAATAGATCAGGAAATCTACAGCAGGAAGAAAAATAAGCAAAAAGCCACAGAAGTCATTCTTGACATTTGTTTTGGGTGAGGACGAAAATGGCATTTTAAGACCCTATTTCAGCTTAGGCATTAAGTCTGTTAACTGCCTTTCAGTGCAGTTCTTCAGTGGCGGAGTAAAATGGCCTGATGGGCCACACCCCGCTCTCTGGTGACTGCAGAAATCAAGTAACCTGGTTTCCCTGGTTGCCTTGCTGTGCAAACGGCAGAGGTATTACTTGCCTTGATTAGAGACTGGGGGAAGAGGAGGTTACCACAAGGCAGTGAAAAACAGCAGCTCTTGCAAGCAGCAGTGTCTGCTTGTGCCCTTAGACACAATGTTAGGCTATGTTAGATGGGATGGGATGGTGGGTTTTTCCATCTCACCCACGTGCCCATATCAGACCTCACTGGCAGTAGAATCCTCTTCATCAAACAAGAAGAGCAGCTACAGTTCTTGTCCTACCTCCTTTATAAAGAACTGAGAGGTTGTTACAAACTGTCATTTGTTTTGCTGCTGTAGGGAGGAGAAAGCATGATTTTGGTGGAGAAGAGAACCTTAAACTTTGGGTGGTGGCTGAGGAAGATGATTCTTCTATTCTCTTTGTCGGTCCTGTTACACAGCGTTTCGGTTTCACAATGTGTAACACAAAGAAATCTAGGTCAGTACATATTAGTAAGTTAAGAAGGTCTCCCTCATCTCAACATGAGGCCTAACCCATGGTACAACAGGGTCGCAGTCCTTAAAAATGGATGCCTACTGGGTATAGCTCTGGTTTGGGATATGTTTTTGTATGTTGTAAACTGAGACCTGGTCCAGGAACTCTAGGAAAATAATAAGTGCCTTTTTATGTGCTACCCACTGTTTATCACCACCAAATCGTTGTTTAATTCCGAGCACTGCTCTGTCTTAATATTAAATTTTTATATCACATACATGCACAACAAATCCACTCCCAGCTATTACCCATTACAGAGTTGAATGGTTGACCCAGGTCTTCACTGGCAAAGGGATGCTCTTGGCTGCTTGGGCTGTGTGCCTAGAAAAGGTGAGTTTTCCCTTCCCTATTAGTAGCAATGATTGTGGTATTTGTTAAGTGCTTACTACGTGCCAGGCACTTTACTAAGCGCTGGACTGGACACAAGCAAATTGGATTGGGCACAGTCTCGTCCCACATGGGGATCACAGTCTTAATCGCCACTTTACAGCTGTGGTAACTGAAGTGCAGTAGAGAAATGAAGTGAATTGCCCAAGGTCCCACAGCAGATATGTGGTGGAGCTGGGTTTAGAACCCAGATCTTCTGTCTTCCAGGACCACGCTCTATCCACTAAGCCACACTGCTTCTCAGGCCCCCTTGTTGCTGAACTGGGCCTCATGGTACAGTTTGATCAGTTCATTATTTCCACTAAAACTCTTAGCTGCAGCTGGGATGTGAACTGATTTATCTGCAGTGACTGGCTCTAATGTCAGGGGCAGAGTTAGACTTTTTAGCACTTCCTAGCTTGTACTAGGAAGTGGCATTACTCACAGCTGTATTTTCTGGAAGACAGTGCCATTTTAGCCCCAATTTACCCTAGGATTAGAGGGAGCCCATGGCTGATCAATGCTGGTGGGCTGTGGACCCTTAAGGAAGCCAGGCTCAATTACCATAGAAATCATCTGTTACCTATCCCCCTTTCTGAGGGATCAAAGTGAACCACTGACTTTTCCCAGGTTCAGCTGTTTTTCCCCCAACATTAGTGGCCTGGAATAGACTTTAATGCCATTTTTTAGGGTGGATGTGAGGACTTGCCGAGCTTTTGATTAAAAGAAGAAATGAGGGAGGAATGGGCAGAACTGAAAATGCTAATTTCCCTTGAAGTTACAACAGACACAATCTTATCCATAAATCTGAAGCACATTTCTATTGGAAACTGAGCACATAGTCCAAGTGCTACTAGGCCTCCAAAAAGTGTGAATAAAGAATCAATCGCACTGGAGTTCCTGGACCAACGAAGTTTACTTACCCTTGGGCCCAGGCCTGGGATTGATTCTTACGATGGGGAAGATTCTGAGTCATAAGGAGCTTCTCAGGCTCCCCGCTGGCTGAGAACCTAAGAAGTGACTTGTTTTTACTGTTAGATTTAAGGTCAGTGAACCCTGAGGGCTTTGATCATTTATCAATCTGGTGCAAGAGAGGGGTAATTGGGGCTTCACCCTTAAACGAATTAATGCTCCCCAAGATAGGCTTCGGACTGAATTAGACTATGCAGGCCATTATTATTACCCAGATAACATGTGTGTGAGACGTGTCTAGACCCCTGATTAGATTTACCTTTTGGCATCTTCACTACCCTTGGACCAGAAGGGAGTCAGAAGTCATTATCACTCTCCTCCAGAGGCTCAGGTTTCCTCGCCCTTTGGCTCGCCTTGGTCGGAGACAGCGCCGTGCTCTCATCTTCTACGTCTTCGTCGTCATCTTCGTCATCTTCCATATCAATTTCACTCTCCTCTGAACCTTCCTGGGAAGACAAAGGGAGGTAAAAGCTTTCAAACCTTGAATTTGCCTTTGGTCTCCTCCTTACATTAGGATTTGAAACCCAACAAGCTGGCATCCAAGCCACGAGAGCAGGGGGGCAAAAATAAAGCAGGACACAGAGCAAAATCTAGCTACTGTGCAAGATGAGTGAGGGAAAAGAGGGATGCTGGATAAATGGCAAGGTAGGAGAGGTAGAGGGGAAAGGGCTTGGGTCTTTGAGTGGAGCTCTGGGTTCTAGGGCCAGCTCTGTCTCTACCCTGCTGTGTTACCTTGACCAAGTCACTTAACCTATCTGGGCTTCAGTTTCCTCACCTGTATGGCAGGGTGATGTGATGTGATGACAAAATGCACGAAATAACATAAGTGGCTTTTGGTAAAGAAAGCAGCTTGACAAATTCATGGTATCATTCTACCCCTTTAATTGTGAACTTTGGCTATTTGTCAACCAAGAATGAGGTCTGTATTGCCTCCTCACGGCCACCTGGATTTTCAGGCTGTTGAACTGGAGCATAATGATGTGCTCTTTTAGTGATAAAAATATAATTATTATTATTATGGAATTTGTTAAGTGCTTACTATGTGCCAGGCACTGAAATAAGCCCTGGGTTAGATATAAATTAATCAGATTGGATACGGTCCCTGTCCCACACAGGGGATCCCATTCTTAATCCCTATTTTACTGATGAGGTAACTGAGGCACAGAGAACTGAAGTGACTTGCGCACGGTCACACAATAGGCAAGTGGCAGAGTCAGGATTAGAATCCAGGTCCTTCTAACTCCCAGGCCTTTGCTCTATCCAAGAGGCCACGCTGCTTATAATTGCTTGGGGAACAGCAATGAAAAGGGTTTGCTAGAGTTCCTAGAACTTCAAAGGAAACAATGCAGCCTAGCTGAAGCCCTCAGGAGGTTGTTCCAAATTTCCCCCTCTCCTGGATCACTGCCCCTTGAATTGTAGGTGCTGGAAATTGTCCAATCATATTTTTTCTCTTTGCCTTAGTTCAGGAGTCTTAAGTCATGGTTACCTAGTCACCTTAACCCAGTAACTGGTCTTTGGGATGCCAGCTTCAAGTGAGGTGAGGTAACACCTCACTAAGTTATGGTTTCAGTCTGCTTGAATTGGATCTTTCACCACAGCAGCTAATAAATAGCACACTTGGAATTTCTTCTCTGCCTCTAGAAGCTGCTAGTGTAGTGTAGCCAAATCCTTATACCTCCGCACCCTGCCTCGGCCTTTCTGAATGATGAAAGTTCCTTATTCAAAATACCCAGAGTGCAGGGCGGAGGCTGGTGTAATTCTTAATACTAATAATGATATGAGTTAAGTGTTTACGCTTTGTCAAGCACTGAAATATATACCAAAATCAGGTCAGACACAATTCCCTGGCCCACATGGGGCTCACAAGTCTAAATAGGAGAGAAAAGGGGTACTGAATCCTCATTTTAAAGATGATGAAACTGAGGCACAGAGAAGTTAAGTGAATTGCCCTATATCACACAGCAAGTAAAGTGATGGTGCCAGAATTAGAAGCCAGGTGCTCTGACTCGCTGGCCCATGATCTTTCCAGTAGGACATGAAGTTTCCTGGGGAGGATAGAATGGTTATTCCGGAAGGGGAGGTGAAACCAGACACCGAAGAAACTATGCCTATGCCTGGTTTTACCACAAATGGGAAAAAAGAAACCAACCTGCTTCTTGCTCCTGGAAGTCTTGCATTTACTTAAGGGAGCTGGGGCTGCTTCCGGCTTTGGAGAGCGAGAAGAGAAGACCATGGGAGGATGGAGGGAGGGGAAAGTCAGGGCAGGGATGTTTGTTTGAAAAGAAAAGAAACAAAATAAGCAAGTCAACAAGCAATGGAAACAGTTCAGGCCTTAGCGCACCCCAGCTCTGCAACTGGAAAGAGTCAGAACTGACCTCACACCTCATCAACTGATTGGACCAACAAGACGGAACCCACTGTACACTGGGTTTTTCTACGCCACACGCTGGCTTCACTGGAGCCCAAGCCTGCGATTTCTAAGGGAGGTTGTTTTCCACTTACATCATCGTCTGTATCTCCACCTTGCATGGTGCCCACGACGCGTTTGTTAGGTCTTCCTGAGGAGGGCATAAAAAAACAAAATAAAAGACTTGCTTGGGTTTGGAATTGCACATGTACGAAACAAATTAGGAGAGACAGTCATAGGCCTTTCTCAGTACTACATAACTCAGCACACTGCCTGACAGCTCCACCATGTACTACTGAGGAGCTACAGGTAGCAGTAATACACTAAGTTGTTCCCTGGCAACCTGGAAAGGTGAGTATGCCTTCCTTGACTTTGGAGAGAAGATTCTTCTAGGCTGAGCATATATATAAAAATGGGAATCATGAACCTCAAAAGGATTTGTGGCAGAGAGTGCTTTCTACACCATCAAAGATGACTTCTTTACAGTGTACGAGGAGGGAGGAAAATTAGTAAGTGAACTCTGCATACCTTCCATCAAGGCTTCCAGGGCTGTCCGAGGCTTTGACAGCCTTCTATCTTCGATTTCACTGTCAGATTCATCATCCTCTTGGATTTCTAGGTCGGAATCATCATTGCCTGGCAAAAACACGTAAGAGAATGCAACCGCTGTTTTTTTTCTAGAAGTCATCTGCTATATTCATTGGAAATTGCTTCCACACTCAAAAGCCATTAGCACAGATCTCTACCCTCAAATCTGCGAGGATAAAGGGCTTTTCTGCTTTGGCCTGCAGACTCTGTTAGCTCAATTCTGCCCTTCAGACTGTGGTGGGGACCGAGCAAGGGTAAGCTGGGGGAAAAGTCTCCCTCTCGGCTGCAGGCTTGGATGCAGGAAGCTAACCAGGGAATCATCCCGCTGCCAACGGGAGTCTTGTGAAGCCCCACCCTGTTGGAGAAAGGGGTAGAGAGATGCTGACTACCAGTGATCCCCACCATCCCAGGGTAACACTAGAGGATGACTCCACATGACATCTTCCTCCCATTCTAGCTTCCCAATCTCCTTGGGTTCCAAAGGAGCATTTTCCCCCAGCCTGGCCAGTAAACAATATTCACTTTGCCTGAGGGCAGGCAGGGGAAGAAAACCCAGTGATCTGCCAATATCCAGTGGGAAGCCAAATCTGATTTCCCAACCTCCTTGCCACTTCAACCTTCGTTTGTGGAAACTCTGGTGGATCTACTGTCACAAAGAGGGTCGGGGTGACAGTCAGAAGTTGGGATGGCTACTTGCCTGTTCTTGTTTTTGTAGCCTTCTAGTCCAATGTCTCCTCCCGTTCACAGATCAATTTCAGGGAGTACAAAGACTGGCTTTAATTACTCCTGCCCTTATAGACCATCTGTAGTGGGTTGGATTGAAATTCAGGGCTTCCAAAAGATGTGATAGAGAGCCCAAGAAGCATGTACTAATTTCAGGGAAAACTTAACACAGTGGTTCCCACTGGATGACTTAAATTTTGGCTTTAATTGATTTTGCAAAAATAAAAAAAATACTAGAAGATGCACTCAAAATGGAATGAAGTTAGTTCATTAGAAAGCCATTTTAGCTGGAAGTACTCAACCTTAAAACAAATAAGTGATGTATATAAGTGAATAATAACACATCAAATTAAATCCAAAGATCAACTTTTAAAGAAACTTACAGGACTAACATTATGCCAGTGTTTCATTTCAGTCAAAGTGATAATATTCTGGGCTAGAGAAGGCATTCTTTGGTCTCATGGTACAGCAATCAATCCAACAAGATTTGGATTTCCCCTTGGCACTTGGCATTGAGCAGCAGCAGGGCCTACAGGATACAGCAGGCCTGGGAGTCAGAAGGACCTGGGTTCTAATCCCAGTTCCCACACTTGTCTGCTGTGTGACCCTGGGCAAGTCACTTAACCTTCCCTGTGCCTCAGTTCCCTCATTTGTAAAATGGGGATTAAGACTGTGGGACAGGGACTGTGTCCAACTTTAGCTTGTATCTAATCCAGTTTTTAGAACAGTGCTTGACACATAGTAAACACTTAAATATCATCATCATCATCACGTATTCATTCTGGCTGGCTAAAAGAACACATAATAGAGAAATTAAACATTGGTTTCAATGTCTCAATACTGAATGGATGAAGTTTCATTCTAGAGAGTAAATAAAATGATATTTATTTCAAAGAAACTTTTGGGGAAACTGAAGCGTTTCAGTATATTAAGGCTGAGAGAGGGAGTCCCTCTCTCTAAACAGGGAAGCTTACTTCCACTCTTGAGCAGTCGCTTTTCTTCTTCCTTAAGCTTGCTCTGCATCAGGCGTAGAGTGTTTTCAGCTTCCTAAAGGGAAAGGAATGGTGAAGAATCAGAAAGGCTGCAACACTCACTGGAGAGTGGAAATGCAAGGAGGTGGCGGGGTGGTGGTGGTGTTAATATTATAAGGAATAATAACAACAACATTGCAGTTACGTACGCAAATCAAAGTGTGATTTCTTCTCCCCTTCAAGTCCCTCTCCACTCCACCGGGGTGAGGAGGGGTTCCCTGCTCTCACTCTAGCAGGCTGCTTGGAATCACCTGCTCAGAGAATAGAATACGCCCCAACCAAAATCGCCAGACCACCGGGAAGTCTCAGTCAGTCGATCATATTTACTGAGCACTTAGTGCAGAGCACTGTACTAAGCACTTGGGAGAGTACGACAGAACATATAACAGACACGTTCCCTGCCAATAACGAGCTTACAGTCTAGGGATGTGCTTACATTTATGCCCTCCCAACCATCTGGAGGTAGCCCTACTGTAATACTAATAACTGTGGAATTTGTTAAGCGTTTACTTTGTGCCAAGCACTGGAAAGATGCAAGAAAATCAGGTCAGACACAGTTCCTGTCCCACACAGGGCTCACTAGGGGAGGCAGGAGCAAGGGAGCAGGAGCACTGGAGACCTAGGTGTGGAACTGCTCTTGCCCTTCTCACCACCTGGCCCACCTTGCAGAGCAGGCAACTCCTAGACGGTAGGACTGAGCCAACTGCCCCAGATTGGCCCTCTGAAGGACCGACCCCGGTATAGGCACCATCAATAAATGGGATGACACCCTCTAGCAAACAAGTGCTGCAATGGTGGCTATTCACTCGCCTGGAACGCTCGACTTCCCAAACACTGGCAATTTAATTCCCCCGAGGTCAGAACTCTGATTAATTTTAATGACAGTAATTTACAAGCCACCTTTAGCTCTTGAAAAAGATGGGAGCAACAATTTAGAGAGAGATACCTACTTGACTGGATATGTTTTCCAAACAAAATTTTATAATATTTGTTAAGTGCTCCTGTGGAGAGCATTGTACCATGCACTTGGGAGAGTACAACAGAATTAGTAGACCTGATTCCTGCCGCTTTGGGATTTTACAGTCTAGTGTGGGGGAGGCAGACACTAAGTTACAGATAGGAGGAGGGAGGGTATACAAGATAGGTACATAAGTACTCATAACCACCCCTAACCCTTAAGGGTTCAGGTGATGAGAAAGCGAGAAGCAATGTGGCTTAGTGGATAAAGCACAGGCCTGGAAAACAAGGGCTTAAATGCCTGTTAAGTGCTTACTATGTTCCAAGCACTGTTGTAAGCACTGGGGTAGATACAAGGTAATTGGGTTGGACACAGTCCACATCGCGGATGAGACTCACAATTTTAATCCCTATTTTACAGACAAGGTAACTGAGGCACAGAAAAGTGAACTGACAAGCCCAAGATCACCCAGCAAAGAAATTGCAGCACTGGGATCAGAACCCAGGTCCTTCTGACTTCCAGCTCCATGCTCTATTCACTAGGCTATGCTGCCTATCTTAAAAATCAAGTTTTCAGCCCAATTCTCCTTTTCTAGCCTTTAATTCAATCCACTGAAGCGAATGATTCACAACAAATATGGTATAAGCGGATAATTAACTATCTGCAACAGTAATTAGTTTGACATGGAACCAACTAAAGATGCAAATATTGCACCATCAAACAAGGAGGCTAAAATGTAAGAGGCTTTTGTTGATAAGAATGATTGCTATAATTTTTGGCTACTTAAATTAATTCAGCATAATGCATGCCACAAATACCATTTAACCACCATTTTCCCATGGAGAAAGAGACTGCTAAAATTTCCTCCTGGACTAAGCTGGAATTAAGTCACAATGAGGAACCAAAGGGTTTTGCTCTGGAGATGTGCCCAGTTGAAATCTGCTCGGGGATAATAGCCGCTCTTTATTCTACCTTCCTCTATTCTACGTGGACCGTGTCCTCCAATCAAATCAACATTACCTGACAAAGAATTCATTCATTCCATTGTATTAATTGAGCGCTTACTGTGTGCAGAGCACTGTGCTATGAGGTTGGAAAGTACAATTCGGCAACAAATAGAGACAATCCCTACCCAACAACGGGCTCACAGTGTAGAATTCACATTGGGTCTTCCTATGGGGATTGCCAGCAAATAGAAAAAGGCAGTGACACCCCTACCTATCAATCAATCAATATATCAATGGTATCTCTTGAGCACTTACTATGTGCAGAGTATGGTACTAAGAGCTTGGTAGAGAACAATAGGGTTAGACATGCTCCCTGCACACAATGAGCTTACAGACTAGAGGTATGCTATACTTTACTATACTTGCTATACTCAGAGAAGCAGTGTGGCCCAATGGAAAGAGTACAGGCTTTGGAGTCAGAGGTCATGGGTTCAAATCCTGGCTCTGGCAATTGTCAGCTGTGTGACTTTGGGCAAGTTACTTAACTTCTCTGTGCCTCAGTTACCTCATCTGTAAAATGGGGATTAAGACTGTGAGCACCCCGTGGGACAACCTGATCACTTTGTAACCTCCCCAGCGCTTAGAACAGTGCTTTGCATATAGTAAGCACTTAATAAATGCCATTATTATTATTACTACTTACCTTCATGTCAGTGCAATGAGTGGGAAAGATAGCCATGTTTTTCTACACTGACTCAGATATTCAGCACATGCATATATTTGTATATATTTATTACTCTATTTTACTTGTACATATTTACTACTCCATTTTGTTAATGATGTGCATATAGCTATAATTCTATTTATTCTGATAGTTTTGACACCCGTCTACTTGTTTTGTTGTCTGTCTCCCCCTTCTAGACTGTGAGCCCAAGCGCTTAGTACGGTGTTCTGCACACAGTAAGCGCTCAATAAATATGATTGAATATTCCACAAAGAATCTCTAAAGACTGTTTTTTTTTTTTAAATGGTATTTAAGTGCTTACTGTGTGCCAGGCTCCCAGTCTTAATCCCCATTTTACAGATGAGGTAACTAAGGCACCGAGCAGTAAAGTGACTTACCCAAGGACACACAGCAGATAAATGGCGGAGTCGATATTAGAACACAGGTCCTCCGAACTCCCAGACTCACGCTCTGTCCACTAGGCCAAGCTGCTTTCTTTTGAAAGGGACCTTGATCGAGCCATCTAACTGGTTCCAGCTAGGAGATTCCAAACCTCCCCAGATAACCTCTTCGAACATCAGGAAAATTTCTCTGGGGTTTCCTCTAAATCCTTCCTGCTTGTCCCATCATCGGTGCAGATGGACGGCAGCTGTCCTCACAGCCTGGGTCATTTCACTTTTCATGTACAGCAGCTGTCTTTTCAAGGTCAACTCATGGTGGTTCTCCCCATATACCCCGATTTCTAGGTAAGTGGATGACCACCCACTTCTGCATCAGAAACTCCTCACCATTGGCTTTAAAGCACTCAATCACCTTGCCCCTTCATCATCATCATCATCAATCGTATTTATTGAGCGCTATGTGCAGAGCACTGTACTAAGCGCTTGGGAAGTACAAATTGGCAACATATATTCCTGCCTCACCTGCCTCACCTCACCTTCCTGCCTCACGTCACTACTTTCTTACCACAACCCAGCCGGCATGCTTGGCTCCTCTAATGCTAACCTTCTCACTGTACCCTGATCTCATCTACCTCGCCACCGCCCTCTCACCCATGTCCTTCCTCTGGCCTGGACGCCTTCCCTCCTCATGTCCGATAGACAATTTCTTTACCCGCCTTTAAAGGCTTATTGAAGGTACATCTCCTCCAAGAGGCATTCCCTTTCCCCTTCTCCCATTCCTTTCTGCGTCCCCCTAACTTGCTCCCTTTAATCATCCCCCTTTCCTAGCCCCACGGCACTTATGTACATATCTGTAATTTTATTTATTTATAGTACTGTCTCTCCGTCAAGACTGTAAGCTCATTGCGGGCAGGAAATGTGTCTGTTATATTGTTATACTCTACTCTCCCAAGCACTTAGTACAGTGCTCTGCACACAGTAAGCACTCAGTAAATGTGATTTGATTGACTTTTAAACCTACTCCAGTTTCCTCCTGACTTTCTGGAAAAAGAGCCTGACGTGGCCATGGCTCTCCATACTGCCTCACCTTGGCTGCATCCCTGATGGTGTCTCATCAGTAGGCGTTCCCCTACTCTTAGCTATTTCACCCCTTTGCCGCAGGGAAGTGTGGGTCAGACTTTGACGGGACATTTAGATGGCTTGGAATGAGAAACCCTGTTCAAACTTTGTTTAAGGGCAGACAGGCAGATCTGGGCCTTAATACTTAATTAACCTATTCATATAGCAGATGTTCCCCTCCTCTCTAAAAACTAGGAAGCACAACCACTCACAGAAGTACTGTCAATTCATTTTGCCAAAGACTACTACGATTTGGTTTTCTAGAATGAAAGGCAACGCTGGGCCTGGAAACTCCATTACTCGCTAGCGAAATTTCAATTTTGGAATTCGAGGGAGCTGATTCTAGGGAAGGTAAAGCAATTACCGTGCAATTCTAGCACTTTCCTCTCTGCCGAGTTTAGGTGGAGAAAATATAGTTCTCCCTTAACTGGCACTAGTTTCTAGCAGAATTTCAAACATTATATAAGCTGAGTGAGTGATACAATGCAGTCTCCTAGCCAGAGCCATTGATGGGAGTTGTGAATTGGGTTACAGATGCTTCAGGCTCTGATGTAGTCACCTCACAAGGTCGGCTTCCCTTCTTTCCCCAAGGGCAGTAGAGAGGGCCTGGGCAAATCAGGGTGAGGAGAGCTTGGCCTAGGCTGTCTGTCTTAGTCCTCTCCTGAGCCCAAAGCTGGATGTGAGATCAGACTGTAGGCTCATGGTGGGCAGGGAATGTATCTGCCAACTCTGCCCTACCGTACTCTCCCAAGTGCTTAATACAGCGCACTGCACACAGTAAGCCCTCAATAAATACCACATTGATTGACTGATTGGAGCCCCTTGTTGGCAATGCTACATTTGATGGGGGTTAGACTGGTCAGAACTACTGTCAGTCAAGACTTCTGAGTAATGAGGAAACAAGCTACAGGTTCTTTCCTTTTGGTATAATGTGGTGAAACGGCAAACTATTTTTCCAAAATGGCCTAATGTGGAAAAGAAAAAAAAAAGATGTCCAGCTTCGGGGGAGGGTGTTATCCTCCCCACCCCCAAAAGCATCTGTTGAACGCTTCCTGTGAAGAGGACTGAACAAAGCGCAACACCAGCTTCAGATATTTAGCCACCCTGAGGTTGGAAAGATTTCACTGCTCCAACCCTTTATGGTGTCATACACACCATTTTGCGAGCATCCATCTGAAGAGTGTTTCTCCAGTGGGGACCACTGACCCACTCCCTTACTGTCTGAAGCTGGCCCTTAGGCATTGGGGAACAGATAATAAAAGGATCCCCAACACCTCAAATAGTTTATAATCTAATGAAGAACAGCAGACACATAATAGCTAAGTGAAACCCTACAAACATCCTCTAGACTGCAAGCTTGTTAGGGGCAGGAAAATTGACTACTAATTCTGTTGTATTATACTCTCCCAAGCATTCAGTACAGTGTTCTGCACATAGCAAGCGCTCAATAAATATCATTGATTGGTACAAATGATAAAAACAAAAATTTGTACGTAAATTAAAACAAAACCAAAAACCACGAAGTTCTAAAGTGGCTGATGGCTGGCAAGACAAGGAAGGTGGAGGACAAGACCTAGGGAAATCAATCAATCAATCAATCGTATTTATTGAGCACTTACTGTGTGTACAGCACTGTACTAAGTGCTTGGGAAGTACAAGTTGGCAACATATAGAGACAGTCCCTACCCAACAGTGGGCTCACAGTCTAAAAGGGGGAGACAGAGAACAAAACCAAACATACTAACAAAATAAAATAAATAGAATAGATATGTACAAGTAAAATAAATAAATAAATAAATAGAGTAATAAATATGTACAAACATATATACATATATACAGGTGATAGGGAAGAGGGGCTGTCCGCGAGTGAATGGAACATCTCTGGAAGGTGAGGCGTACTTAGCCTTAACTCAACTTTGCCTGTGACTCCCATTTCCACCCTGCTGCTCACACCTTTGCTTCTGTAGTAAACACCCTTCCCACCTCAAACCCCCCATGCTTCACCCCTCCCCCATCTTCAAAACCCTCTCAAGACCTAGCTCTTCCCACAGGCACTCCCCAATAACTCCCCACCATTTTGGTCCTGCTATCCATCAGCCATCTTAGCACTCATGTATACCTCTATTTAATTTTCAATTTGATTTTGATGTCTTACATCTATGCTCTAAGTCTCTGACTTATTGTCTGGACATTTATTTTCACTTGCCTCCACCAATAGATTGTAAGCAACTGGAAGGCACAGGTTGTGTCCTTACTATTGTACTGTATGTTCCTAAGTGCCTAATATATAATAGTAGTAGCATAAGACAAGTATTTATTATATAGTAGTGGTAGTAGTATTATTACATAGTAATAGTAGTATTTATTGAGCACTCAATTGGATGATGCATTGTACTAGGCGCTTGGGAAGTCCAGGACAAGGAAGTACCACATTTCCTGCTCATGAGGAGCTGACACTCCAACGAGGGGAGCCAACATAAAATATTTACAACAGATCCGTAAATGCTGTTGTTGGTGAAATCTTTAAGTGAAGGGATGGGGTTTTCCCTTATGGGGAGGAAGTTATCCTAGGATATTTGCGGGGGGGGAGGGGGTGGTCCCTGATGATACAGTGAAAGGAGAGAGGAACCCTAAGAATGGGGCTTCCACTTTGTTCTTTTATCTCTTTCTCTCATTTACCAAGCCTGTTTTTTCCCCGTCCTCTGTCTCTCTTCTTGAAAGTTTGTTCTGAGCAGGGAATATGTCTACCAACTCTGTCATACTGTACTCTCCCAAGTGCTTAATAAAGGACTCTGCACACAGTAGGTACTCAATAAATACCACTGATTGATTGATTATAACAGGGGAAAGAGCCAAGTTTGACATTTGGGATGCCTGCAGGGCCCGAACAGTAGGCATTTACTGCTACCTCAAACCTCTCCTGCTCCATTCTATGATGATCCTCAAGTTGCTGTTCTAGGTAGGCCAGATTCCGAAATTTTTCCAGATAAGTGTCATATTGCTTCTGCAGCTCCTCCTCAATCTTCTCATATTCATCCATAAACGCTGGCCTGGAGAGAACAACGGAAACAGCACATAAAAATAAATGGATTTGCAGCTACCCGAGCTTTTGAATTTTCCCCACAATTGGGGGTCTGTCCAGTTTTCCTGCCACAAACCTTTGGCTCAGGGTACATGCCCTCCCTTTTACACACTGGAAACTAGTTTAAGAAGCAGTTATGAACTCTCCCCTCATATAAATCCAGTTCAATTGGCTTGTCGAACCAGTTTCCTCCCCAGCTATTTTTCCTCTTTCCTCTCAGAATCAAAGGGAAAATTCCAGTGGTTTCAAATGAACAAACTGAGACAACCAGTTCAAGGAAACGTTTGTCAGGGGAAGTTTTCTTGTTCACCGTAAGTCAATGTTTTGTTTTAAAAGAAACAACTATGAAAATCAATGGCTTGAATGAATTCTGAAGATTTTTCCTGAGGAGAAAGGAGAGGCGGTAGAAACGATACTATTATGATATTTATTAAGCGTTTACTATGTCAGACACTGTTCTAAGCACTGGTATAGATACAAGTTATTTGGGTTGGACACAGTTCCTGTCTTGCATGGGGCTCAGAGTCTAAGACAATCCTTTTTCTAGAACAAAGCCTCCACAACTTCACACAACCGTATCTGATTTCCTTGGCTGCCTCTTTCCCATAATTTGCAGGATGGTGGACTCACACGCTGCACTGGAGAGGTCTGGAGACAGAAATGCCATATCCAAACTATTGCTGGGTAGAGAAGAGAGGGTGGGCAGACGAAGAGAAGGGGAGAGAAAAAAGAGTGAGGCAAAGCAGAGCAAGACAGAAGTGATGATGCAGGCAGAAAAGAAGAAAACAGAAGGAAAGCAGAAAGACGAGGAACAGGCTGAAGAGATTTTATGGAACCTTTAAAGTGAAATCAATCAATCGTATTTATTGAGTGCTTAATGTACTACATGCTAGGGAGAGTACTATGTAACAATAAAACCAAGTTCTTAGACATATTCCCTGCCCATAATGAGCTCTGTCGTGGCCACTTAGGTACAGCGCTCTCTGAATAGGGCTCCTTCAAAGTCTTTCTGAAAAAGTCATTTTTAATATAGGAAAACTAAGGGAAAGGTCAACGCTGGTTGGAAATGTTAGCAATCTTCTCAAATAGAGCTTCGGGAGGGCTTTTTTTTGCTTTCACACAAAAGGCAGTGTAATATACTGAGGGCACTGTTTTTTCCTTTTGCCTTCTATGATCACCACCATCTGGACTTACTTACTGTACTTTTGTTTTTCATTCCAATGATATTCAAAAGCTTGAGCTGGACTACAGAAATCGAGTAATGTTCCAGACATTTTCAGAGCAGCAAAAAACAAAACAAAACAAAACAAAACAAAAAAACCCTACTTAAATTTGAAACCCTCTATACGCTGTACAGTAGATGCCTTAAATCTGTACATTTTTGGGTAATGGCACACATTTTCATCCCATTTCTTGGGGATAAGAAAATAACAGCTAAAGAACAAAGACATGCCACATTGGGATCATCATCATCATCATCAATCGTATTTACTGAGCGCTTACTATGTGCAAAGCACTGTACTAAGCGCTTGGGAAGTACAAATTGGCAACATATAGAGACAGTCCCTACCCAAGAGTGGGCTCACAGTCTAAAAGGGGGAGACAGAGAACAAAACCAAACATACTAACAAAATAAAATAAATAGAATAGATATGTACAAGTAAAATAAATAGAGTAATAAATATGTACAAACATATATACATATATACAGGTGGTGTGGGGAAGGGAAGGAGGTAAGATGGGGGGATGGAGAGGGGGACGATGAATCAATGGTCCATCCAATCCACCATTCTGACTTGCAAAGTGATCCTAAAAGGCTCTGGAACCAATCTTACAGTGGTTACCCCCACCCTCCAACCCTGTGGCCAAAAATATACCTCGTACATTCCAAACTTTCCTTATTAATAATCTATCTTGGACCCATTTTCCCAAATTTACCCTCTATATCTGTTCCCCCTCAAGACTTTTTATGGTACTTTCCACGAGCTGAAAAAACTATTCTTAAGCTCACTGACATTTCTGCCAGCACAACTTCCAGTGGTAATGCTTACCAGCAGTTATTTGAGAAAATAGATCGTCTTGTGAGTCTGGACCTGCCTCCTTCCAGTTTCATTAGCTGCCTCACACGGAAGTGGCAACATGGGAGGAGGTTGAAAACCTGAAGTAGATTTGAGAGGGGAGGGAGGCAGCTGCAGCAGTTTCTCTCTCGGGCGGTCCATAGCTCTCCTCCCCAAGAGTCCGCTGGTTCCTGGGCTCACTGGATCTGAGCTGCCCACCCACTGAGCCCCTGGCATTACAATCCCCTGTGAGGTGGGGAGGGAATGGAGTACTGAAAGCTGGCTCCCACACATTCACAATGTCAGAGGGAACTCGGCAGTTGAGGAGCAACAGGACTGCATATCAGCTCCAGTGACACCCTGCTCCTTCTGGTGTGCACCCGTGGCCGCCACCTTGGGAGGACTACGACACAAACCGGGAAGCAGCATGGCCTGGTGGTTACAGCACAGGGCTGGGAGTCAGTAGGACCCAGGTTTTAATCCCAGCTCCACCGCCTGTCTGTTGTGTGACCTTGGGCTAATCACATCACTTCTCTGGGCCTCAATTCCCTCATCTGTAAAATGGGGATTAAGACTGTGAACCCCGTGTGGGACAGGGACTATAACCAACGTGATTATCTTGAATCTATTCCAGCGCTTAGTACAGTGCCTGGCACACAGTAAGTCCTTAACAAATAGCATTTAACAAAACAACCAAAAACAAACTTCTCCCCCACTGCACACCCTGTGAGGGAGTGGCATACCTCGACTACCATCTGAAGCTGGGCCCACCTCTCATCCTAAATTTATTCAATCCTTTCCTGAACAAATGACATTTTCTCCTTGAACAACTTCCTGTGGTAATGAACTTGATATGTTTACCACTCGTTGGGCGAAAAAGTGTTTTTATTTATTTTGAACGCATCACCTTTACCCAGATGCACTGGGATTTGGGGATCACAATTCCTCCCATCCATACCTTTCATGATTTTGTACATGACCATCAGATTTCCTTTCCTTTCCGTTTTGTTCTGTCCAGACTAGAAAATCTTAACCTGTACAGTCCATCCACATTGAGAAACTGCTTTCACAACCTTTCGGCTGTTTTTCTCTTGGTACCAGGTCTAGCAATATTACATCTTTCCTAAGACTTGGTGGCCAAGACTGCATTCAGCAGTCCAGCTACAGACATTCTGTGGTCTTATTCAACTGAAAAACTGAGAAGCAGTTTGGACTGGGGAAAGAAAACAGGCCTGGGAGTCAGAGGACCTGGGTTCTAATCCTGCCTCCACACCGGTCTGCTTTGTGACCTTCACTTCTCTATGCCTCAATTTCCTCTTCTTTGAAATGGGGATTAAATCCTACTTCCTTCTATTTCAACTGTGAGCCCCTTGTGGGACAGGGACCGTGTCCAACCTGATTATCTTGTATTTACCCCATAGTGCTTGACTTATAGTGCTTAACAAGTATAAAAAAAAAACCCACTAGGCTTGCCATTTTGTTTCAGTAGCCTTCCTGATAATAATAATGATGATGATGATGTTATTTGGTAAGCACTTACTATGTGTCAAGCACTGTTCTAAGCGCTGGGATAGATACAAGGCAATCGGCTTGGACATAGTCCCTGTCTTCATGGAGCTTGCAGTCTCAATCCCCATTTTACAGATGAGGGAACTGAGGCTCAGAGAAATGAATTGACTTGCCCAAGGTCACACAGCATGCCCAACATTTGCAGACCTTTTTTGAGTGATTCAGATCATGAAGCTGATCCTCACTTCAGGTGGCCTCTCTTTAGTTTGACATTGTGGTCGGAGACTCCAATTCATTTTGCAGTTGCTCAACGTCTCACAATACCTACCTGACACTCTGTAACGTCTGGAGGCGCTTTTGGTTCCTTTCGAGTTCGGATTTTCTCTTTTCGATCTTGGTCTCCAAGTTAGCTTCATCAGAGGCCACGTTGTTTAGCAGGTCTTTCGTCCTTTGGATTTGTGCCTGAGTGTGACAGGAAATGGGTGAACGTGGATCATCTTTCCAAACCTGATTCTTTCCACAGCCACATATAGAGAAGCTGGAAGAGACGTAAGACTTATCATCCGCCTTCTTCTAATTCATTAATCATGGTATTATTAAGCACTCACCAGGAGTCAAGCACTGTTCTAAGTGCTGAGGTAGGTTAATCAGGTTGGACACAGGACCTGTCCCAGATGGAGTTCAGTCTAAGTAAGAAGGAGGGAAAGTATTGAGCCCCCATTTTACAGATGAGGAAACTGAGGCACCGAGAAGTTAAGTGACTTGCCTAAGGTCCCACAGCAGGAAAGTGGCAGAGTTGGGATTGGAGCCCAAGTCCTCTGAATCCCAGGCCCAAGCTCTTTCCGCTAGGCCAAGTTGCTTACTCTTCTAGGCAGCTCTTTTTTTAGTCTTCTCTTTAATTCTTGCCAATCACAACAGAGTCCTTTCCTGAGTAGCCTAAGGATGGCAGGAACAACTTCCTCCCCAAAAAGTTGAGAAGCCTGGGACCTGTGGCTCCAGAGAGAACAAGGACGCCTGGTAAACGGAATTAAAATCTGGGGCTATTCCACAAACTATTCAGTACTCTTAACAGAGAAGCAGTGTGGCCTAGTGGATAGAGCACGGGCATGGGAGTCAGAAGGACCTGGATTCTAATCCCAGCTCTGCCACTTCTCCGTTGTGGGACTTTGGGCATTCACTTAACTTCTCTGTGCCTCAATTAACCTCATCTGTGAAATGGGGATTGACTATGAGCCCCATGTGAGACATGGACTGTGTCCACTCTGAATAGGCTGTGTCTACCTCAGCACTTAATATAGTGTCTGGCACATAGTAAGTGCTTAACAAATACATATATTACAAATACAAATACGAGAAGCAGCGTGGCTCAGTAGGAAAGAGCACGGGCTTTGGAGTCAGAGGTCATGGGTTCAAATCCCGGCTCCACCAATTGTCAGCTGTGTGACTTTGGGCAAGTCACTTAACTTCTCTGGGCCTCAGTTCCCTCATCTGGAAAATGGGGATTAAATCTGTGAGCTCCACGAGGGACAACCTGATCACCTTGTAACCTCCCCAGCGCTTAGAACAGTGCTTTGCACATAGTAAGCGCTTAATAAATGCCATCATTATTATTATTATTATTATTATTATATATATTAAAAAATGCTTGGGAAGGAATTTCACTGATTGGAGTGCTTTTCCGTTCATCTGACCCTTTTATTAAAGCAAAATTGACCTTCTTTGGATGCTAGAAAATAATCCATCCAGGAGCTAGTAAAATGGGGGGGGTCTCCATGGGGCAGAAGAGAGTGGGCTCCTGTGAGGAGAGAAGGCTGCTCTCTGGGGCTCCAGGAGGTAGGGAGGTAGTTCCACTTGGCCACTTGCCCCTGGAACTCCTGGGAGTAGGGAGGGAGTCGGGGGGAGTCCAGCAATAGGCAACCCACGCTGGCAATAAGCACCTAATTTTTCAACCTTGGGTTGAAAAATCAGAGATGGGAGTGCAAACATGGTGACTTCAAGACCTTTCCAAAATCTAAGTTAGCATCAAAAGAGAAACACCATGGCCTTGCCCCTACCTAGTCCTGCCCCAGGCGCTCTCCATTTTTTCTCCCAGTAGAATATAAAGTTTTTACTTCTAGCACTTTTAAGGTCTCCCACTCTTGCTCTGCACTTCTTTTGGGTGGTAGTCAGGGAGACACTGGGCACAGGTCCTCAATAATAATTAGTAATAATTCTGGTATTTGTTAAGCACTTACTATGTGTCCGGCACTGTACTAAGTGCTGGGGTGGATACAAGCAAATCGGGCTGGACACAGTCCCTGACCCACATGGGTCTCACAGTCTCAATCCCCATTTTACAGATGAAGTAACTGATGCACAAAGAAATGGAGTGACTTGCCCAAGGTCATATAACAGATGAAGGTACTCAATGGTGCCAGGAGTCTCTAGTTTTGACAGTGGTTGAAAGATGAGCTGGATTTTACCACCTTTTTGTATAAGCAGAGAGGAGGACTTCCTTTGAAATGAAGTGAGAAGCAGAGCAGGGAAGAGCCGCTATAAGAGTACAGAACCTCAAGAAAAGAGGAGGGAAAATAGATGACAGAAGTGAGAGACAAAGACAGAATGGGAGCAGGGGGGAAAGAGGTGAAAAAAAGAGAGGCAAGGAGAGGGAAGAAAACAGAGGACAGGAGAAAATATACAAGATGGGAATAAAAAGAATGCGTAACAAGGAAAAGGAAAGTAACATGGAACAAAAAAAGGAAGAAAGGAGAAGAAATGGAAAAAATGAAGAGAAATGAAAACATATCAGGGGACGAGAAGAGAAGAAACGCAAGAAAGAAGAGAAGAAGCAAATGAGCAAGTCCTTAGGAACTCGGCCACTTCCCGTCTGTAATTTATTTTAGTGTCTGCTTCCCCCAGGAGATTGTAAGCTCTTTGTGGGAAGGGAACGTGTGTACCAATTCTGTTGTACTGTACTCTCCCAAGTGCTTAGAACAGTGCCCTGAACTCACGAAGTGCTCAATACATACCACTGACTGAATGAGTGAAAAAGAAGAAAGATCACAGATAACAGTGGAATTGGGAATAATAAGGGGAAAAGGAGCAAAGGGTGGAAATTAAGGAGAGACTGTGAGCCCGCTGTTGGGTAGGGACCGTCTCTATATGTTGCCAACCTGTACTTCCCAAGCACATAGTACAGTGCTCTGCACACAGTAAGCACTCAATAAATAAGACTGAATGAATGAATGAATGAATTCGTGAAGGAAGAAGTAGTTTGATTTATTTTATCCCGAGTGCTTCGGTAGACCTGGTGTATTGGAAATGTTTGGACCAACTCTGCCTGTTGAAGGTGATGCCCCTTGACAGATTTCAATATTGGTAATGAATGACATCAGTTACAATTGCAACACTAACTCAACATTAATGATTCAAAAGCAATCCAGGTCCTAACTGTTTTTTACCACTTACATAGCCCCTAGTTTTACAATTAGATTAAATGAACAAATTAAAACGACTCCTGTTCTGTGTAGGCCACACACAGCTACAGTGGATGTTTGCTATAATAAGCATTAACGGTTTACCAAAATATCTTTGACTGCAATCTTCATCACTTTCTCTGCTTCATTTATCTCCAACGGTCTGGCAATTGCCTCCATTCTCAATTCCTACAGACAAAAAGCAATCTATTGACAAGTTGACAAAAACAGGGCAAGTAATTTTCCAAACAGGACTACTAACACTTCCAGAAGGTAGTTCAATTAGTCAATCAAATCACACTTATTGAGTACTTACTGTGCACAGAGCATTGCGCTGAGCACTTGGGAAAGTACAATAACACAGAATTGGTAGACATGTTCCCTGCTTAAAATGACCTTACAATCTAGAGGGAGAATGAATGAATTGCACAAATGAACAGAATTAAAATACAGCTTGGAATTTAGCTGCCATAGCAACATCAGCTTTCCAGAGGATTTCATTTTACAGTGACTTTGACACATATAATCTTGAGTGCCTTAAAATAAAGCATGCACCAACCGACATGTTACCTGGCTCTTTATCAAGAAGATCAGAATGCCTACTGCAAGCATTTTGAACATGCAGTTATAAAAAAAAAATCAGTAATACTAGACAAAATTTCTACTAAAATGGGAAAACTAGACTTCGGGAGTCACTTTGCTGACTAACCATTTTCTTCCACTCATCCTCCACTTTTCTTCTTTCTCACCTAGAGCCACCATCCACTTTCTACCTCCACCTCTTCAAGTCTTCCTACCCACCCACTATGGGTGAATGAACACTGATGCACTAGTTATTATTATTATTATTAGCATTATTATTGTACTTGTTAAGCACTTACTATGTGCCAAGCACTCTTCAAAGCACAGGGGTAGATACAAGTTAATCAGGTTGGACAGAGTCCCTGATGGGGCTCACAGTCTAATTAAGAAGGAGTAGGATTGAATCCCCATTTTACAGATAGGTAATTGAGGCACAGAGATGTTAAGTGACTTGCACAAGGTCAAACAGCAGATAATTGGCAGATCTGGGATGAGAATCCAGCTCCTCTGACACCCAGGCCCAGGCTCTTTCCACGAGGCCACGCCGTCTACAGCCATTTTTATGGACTTCTAATTTTGACTCACTTGCATCACTTTGAGCACTTGAGCCATGCAGTTTAAAATTCCTATTGCCTTTCCTACAACATGGGGTTTTTTTTTTTGCACTGTTTTTGAATGTAGGAATATGGGGATTGCTTTGACTTTTATCTAGAAATTCTGATGTGGTCTATTTGTTAGACATAAGGTAGCTGCTGAAGCTGCTGTGCTTTGTGTTGAAGAAGATAAAAGTCATAGGAACGTCTGAATCTTCTATCATAGGAAGTTATGCAGGCTGAAAATATCAGAGGTTCAAAAGGAATTTGGATGAGCTAATGGGCAGTGCTTAATATAGTGCCTGGCACATGGTGAGCACTTAAATACCAGAATTATTATTATAATGGGTTACTATAGGAGAAAGTTGGGGTGACAGAGGAGAAAAATTTGGTATTCTCGGTGATATTACTATTATTCTTACTACTACTAATAGTAAAAATATGGTATTTATTATGCACTTACTCTATGCCAAGGTTAAACTAAAGACTGGGACAGACACAAGATAATCAAATGAGAACCAGAGTGGTCTAGTGGAAAGACCATGGACCTGACGGGCAGAGGATCTGGGTTCTAATCCTGGCTCAGCCACATATCTGCTGTGTGATCCTGGATAAGTCACTTAACTTCTCTGTGCCTCAATTCCTCATCTGTAAAATGGAGATTAAGACTGTGAGCCCTGTACGGGACAGAGACTGTGCCCAACCCAACTGTATTATTATTATTATCATCACTATAATTATTAATTAATGATAAAAATAATAATGGTATTTGTTCAAGTGCTCATTATGTACCAAGCACTGTTCTAAGCGCTGGGGTAGATACGAGTTAACCAGGCCAGAGACAGTCCCTGTCCCACATGGGGCTCACGCTCTTATCCCCATTTTACAGGTGATGTAACTGAGGCTCAGAGAAGTGAAGTGACTTGCCCAAGGTCACACAGCAGACACATGGTGGAGCTGGGATTAGAAACCACGTCCTATTCACTCCCAGACCTGTGCTCTGTCCACTACGACACGCTGCACTAGAGCACAGGTTTGGGAGTCAGAAGGTCATGGTTCTAATCCCGGGTCCACCCCTTGTCTACTGCGTGGCCTTGGGCAAGTCACTTAACTTCTCTGGGACTCAATTACCTCATCTGTAAAATGGGCATTAAGTCTATGAGCCCCCTGCAGGATAGGGACTGTGTCCAACTCAATTTGCTTGCATCCACCTCAGCGCTTAGTACAGTGCCTGGCACATAGTAAGTGCTTAACAAATACCATAATAATAATTATTATTATTATCATTATTATTATTACAGTGTCAAGCACAAAATAAGGACCTAACAAATACCACAATTATTATTATTATTTTTATCATTATTAATCAGGTTGGACAGAGATCCTGTCCTTCATGGGGTTCCCAGGTTAAGTGGGAGGGGGAACAGGTACTGAATCCCCATTTTACAGATGAGGAAACTGAAGCCCAGAGAAGCTGTGACTTGCTCAAGGTCACAAAATAGACAAGTGGCAGAGTAATGATCCATCCCTAAATAAGAGGTTGATTTCAGAGGGCAACCATCACACAGTTACTCCAAGGAAGACTGGAAGAGGTTCCAGGAAACAATGATTGGTGCCTATCCATAGTCCACAGGATTTATTTCTTCCTCTGTTGGACTCTCCTATGTGCTTAGTTCAGTGCTTTGCACAAAGTAAGTGCTCAATAAATCCCATTAGTTGATTATTTTCCCTTGATGAGCTGAAAAAGCAGGTAACCAATCAATGGTATTTACTGAGTGCTTCCTGTCTGCAGAACACTGTACTAAGCACTTAGGAGAGTACAACAGAGTAATAAATCTTATGGATGCTGGCTGGGCACCAATCACTGCTTCCTGGGATCCCCTCCAGTGATCCTTGGAGGAACTGTGCAGCAGTTGTCCTCTGAAATCGGGAAGGGGAAGGCAAGAGGTAGAAGAAAAGAAAGAGCCTTTTTGGAGGCTCATCAATCGTATTTATTGAGCGCTTACTGTGTGCAGAGCACTGTACTAAGCGCTTAGAGGAGGTTGTGTGAGAAATGAGAAGTGGGTGGGGCCTTCTGCTGTGGTAAAAGCAGACAGGCCTAGTGAGATGGACCTCCTGAACAGTGTTTGCGAGTTTTTTGTGCGCTACCTTCAGGTGCAGAGTACCAGCCAGTTGGCCTGCCGCTCGGCGGCTCCTAAAGAGGATGCCTTGAAAGAGAGGACTGAAACAAGCTCAGGGAGGATGGCATTTGAGGAGTGTTTGGGGGAGACGAGCACAGCTGATCAAAGACCCAACCAAAAGTTCCCCATAGCAACGGCTGCCTTTGGCAAGACAAATGGGTACCATAAAGCCATTGTTATTTTGAAAAGAGATGTCCTACTTCCTTCAGGTTGAGCCTGTGTTCCCCAAAAGGGCATAAAAACGGCATAAGGATTTTCAATACAATTGACCCTGCCCGCTGCCTCTGGTGATGTTCGGATAACGGATCAAAATCGTATTTGCCCTAGGGCTGTTGACCAGTTTGGAAAGGGTCGGTCAGTTCTACTGCTTCCCCTACAATCTAGTTATTGCCTAGAGCCCAGAGTGTACATTCGACCCGCAGGCCTTCAGAAACCCTTGCTGGACCTCGTTCAGCCAGCTCTTGAGCAGCCGGTGTGCGTCAATCAGTCAACCGATCGTATTTATTAAACGCTCACCACGGGCAGAGCACTGTACTAAGCACTTGGGAGTGTACAACCTAACAGAATTAGCAAATACATTCCCTGCGTGTAACAAGTTTACAGTCTAGATGGGGGTTTGGGGTCTGAGGGGTCCAGTCCAGTTTGTATGCCACCATTCCCAAGTCAGAGACACAAAGTTGTCCTAGTAGCTGGGTACCTCACTGCCACAACATATGCCATTTACGGCCCATCACTGAGTCACAGTTTTAGTTTTAGCTCATTTGACGTTCGGCAGTGGGGCTCGAACTAACATAAAAATATTCTGGTAATTTGATTTCCATTTGTTTTGTTTTCTTTGTCAAACTGCTGTGCTCTGTAACACAAACTACAGTCTGTGGCTTACCCTCAGCTCCACTTCTTTGCCAAGTAAGTCATATAAGGATGCGCCTTTGGAGGTGATTTCAGATGCAAGATGCCTGGCTGCCTTCAAATCAGCAATCTAGAACAACAGCATCAAAACCATACAATTGCAACGTTTCACCTTATTCTGAATTCAAACCAGTATGGTAATTGTATTTAAGTGTCTGATCTGTCTACACAGCAGATAGGTCATTTTGGGTAAGATGAGAAACAGAATTCATCACTAACCCAAGGAGACTATATAGGCATGAATGTACGCGTGTACGCACATACACACACATACATACAAACACACATGCATAGCTGACCCTCACACTGGAAGATAAGCCAACTGACGAATGTTATTCCCTAGGCATGAGCAAGCTCAGAAGGGTAAACTATTGCCTGGTGTCCATTCTACACTGTGCCCATACAAAGATGACTTCAGGAAGTGCCTCTGAATCATTTTATTTTTACTCACTGGGATGAACTGTTAAGAATGCTGATGAACACACATCTAGCAAAACGAGTGACAGACAAGTAGAATGGAAAAAAGGGGATGGGGCAATTGTTGGGTGCACTTCTTTTCAAAATTTTAGAACTGAACAGAATTAGTCCCTCTGCTCCAAGCCATTAACATTTGCCTTACCTTTGAGCCTAGATCAAATTTGAATTTGCTGGTATCTTCCTCTTCTATTTCAGGACCTTCCATCCTTTTGGTCTTCATTGCATTGTAGAGCACAGAAGTAATTTTCAACAGTTCTTTAACTGCATACCCATCTGCCTGATAAAGCTTCTTAGTATTGAGTTTTATGTGAGCTTTGGTGGCCTATTTCACATTAAAAAAAGGAATCAAATAATTCCATACACAATAACTTGATACACCACATGTAACATTTCAGAAAGTGTCTAAGTAAAGAGGACTCTAACAGCAGTATCATGTTATCCTAATAACCACATATTCCAGGAGAAATTCTTTCAAGAAAATGCAAGCAGAGAACTCCAAAAAAGGAATAAGGGTGTATCCTTCATCTTCATATCTGACAGACTACAATTCTCCCCATCTGAAAAGCCCTATTACAATCACATCTCCTCCAAGAAGCCTTCCCTGCCTCATCTCTCACCTCTCTATCCCGTTTTCCTCCCTACTGCATCGTCCAAGCATTGAGCCGATACCTCTTGGTACCTACACATCCACCCCACCCTCAAAATGAATATCCTTATGAATATCGTTATGCTTGTTTCCCCTACCTGTAATTTATTTTAATATTTATCTCCTCTGTTAGATTGTAAGCTCTTTGAGGGCAGGGATCATGTCTAATTAGTCTACGGTACTCTCTCAGATGTGTTGAACAGGGCTCTGCTCACAGTAAGTGTTCACTAAAAACCATCGATTGATCTTTTCCATCTCTCATTTTCTTGCTTCTAGACATCTAGGAACTCACCATGAATTGTGCAATCGCCTTAATGAAGAAAACTCTATCTTGTTCCGTCTCAATATCAGAAGGGATGTCAGTCTGTGGCTCATACCTATTATCAGGAGGAAATTTAGTTAACTGGTGGCAGTCAGTGCAAGGCAAGCAACGTATCCCCACACTCTCCCATTCCCCCATCAATAAGTAATTTTCTCTTTCCCTACCTCTAGTCAGAGAGCTCCTTGTGGGCAGAGAATGGGTCTACCAACTCCGCTGAATGGTTCTCTCCCAAATGCCTAGTGCAGTGCTTGGCACACAGTAAGCACTCAATAAATACCATCAACTGATAAGTGGACAAATTGTGGAGGTACGAATCAGAGAATGTACCAACAAGTCCCCCTAGAACTCTACCTGGGATACAGGGGAAAAAGGAGGGAGGAAATCAGGGAAGGCTTCTTGGAGGAAGTGGGCTTTCAGGAGGTATCTGAAGGAGGGAAGGGGCCAATGTGGTAAAATTAAACAAGGAAGACTATTCCAGGCTCCAACGTGGACCGTTCAGTCCATATCTCCCCATTCCTCAAAAACCTCCAATTGTTGTCCACCCACCATGGAGGCCCAAAGAGTTGAGTAAGGGGTTATCTTTAAACAATTAGCTTGGGCTAATTATGTGGCACGGGCTGGGGAGAAGGAAAAAAAAGAAGACGTCTAGGTAAGAGAGCCTTAAAGCTAATGCCCAATGCTCTCAGCTTAGAATCAAGTCTTCCAGGATCCCTCCTTCCTTGGGTTCAGACTACTCCAAGGAAATGTTCAGACCTTCCTGTGTCAACCTGGAAATTTCCCTCTTTTGAACAATCAGGCCCTGCCGGCCTGGTTGCATTATATGCCTTTTATCAATTCAATCAATCAATCATATTACTGAACACTTATTGTGTGCACAGCACTACAGTAAGCGCTTGGGCAAATACAATACAATGGAATTGACAGATGTTTCCTGCCCACAATGAGCAACAAGGGAGAGGCAGACATTGATAAAAATAAATAAATTACAGATAAGCACATAAGTGCTTTGATGCTGAGGGTGGGGTGAATAAATAGTGCAAATCCAAGAGAAAGGGTAACACAGAAGGGAATGGGAGAAGAGGAACTGAGGGAGGGCTTAGGGAAGGCCTATTGGAGGAGACGTGCTTTTAATGAAGTTTCGAAGGTGAGGAGAGTGATTGTCCGATATGAATGCGAAAGGACTTTCAGGCTAAAGGCAGGATGTGGGAAAAGGGTTGAGGATGAGATAGATGAGATCTAGATACATCTAGTACACTGGCATTTGAGGAACGAAGTGTGCAGACTAGGTTCAAGTGTGCAGACTAGGTTCTAGTAGGAAATTAAAGAGGTTAGGGACAACCTGACTAGCTTATACCTAATACAGTCCCTGGTGCATAGTAAGCACTTCAATAACTTTTTTTAAAAAAAAAGATAAGGTAGGAAGCAGCGGGGTGATTGAATGCTTTAAAGCCAATGGTAAGGAGTTTCTGTTTGATTCTGAGAAGGGGTTTATAACTAAACCCCCTCTCAGCACACCACAGTTCTTCATCAATAGCCTCACTTTTCCCACCAGGGTTACTTCTTCCTCCTTAAAATAGAGGCTTCCATAGGGGCAGTCATTCCTCTTACTCCATACCCAGCCCCCTCCCCTGGCCTTTACCCCCAGAACTCCATCTCTAGATCCCCCTTTGCACCCTGAGATCTCCACTCCCCTGCAGAGAATGCCACAAAGCACAAACATGGACCGTTCAGTCCACATCTCCCCACTCCTCAACACCCTCCAACTGTTGTCCATTCACCTCTGGAAACAGAAACTTCTTGCCATCAGCTTTCAGGCAATCTGCTCATCCTATCCTACTTTACCTCACTGACGATCTATTACAACCCGATCCACACACGTCCCTCCTGTAACGCCAACCTACTCTCTGCACCTTGATCTCATCTATCCTGCTGCCAACCCCTTGTTCACGCCCTCCCTCACGCCTGGAACTTCCTTCCCCTTCATATCCAACAGCCCATCACTCTCCCCATCAAGGAAACCCTCTTAAAATCACATCTCCTCCAAGAGGCCTTTCCTAAGCATTTATTTCCCCTACTCAACCTCTCCTCTGCGTTGCTTCCACATTTGACTGTAAGTACTCTGATACACATCTCAAACCTACAGCCTTAATGCACATATTCTTATAATCCACTTCCCCTATCCCTAATCTGTTTTAATGTATGTATCCCCCTGAAGCCTGTAAGCTTCTTGTGGGCAACTCTATTGTGTTGTACTTTCCTAAGTGCTTAGTACAGTGCTCTGAACACAGTAAGTGTTCAATAAATATCACTGATTGAAAGATAACACACAGTTGCAACCTTTTTTTTTTAAGAATCTATTAAGTGCTTACTAGAGGCTACTCATTGTACTAAGCAGTGGAGTGGATACAAGCTAATCAGGTTGGACACAGTCCATGCCCTACATGGGGCTCACAATATTAACCTCCATTTGCAGATGAGGTAACTGAGGCACAGAGTAGTTGAGTGACTTGCCCAAGATCATAGAGCAGACATGTGGTGGAGCCAATATTGGAACAACCCAGGCCCATCTGACTCTCAGGCCTGTGCTCTTTCCACTAAGCCACGCTGCCTCTCTGCCGTTCTCCAAAACCCTGGAACAGCTGTTTCCTCCTAAGTCATACTCCCCTCAGGGCACTTCCCTTCCCAGTTCCTCTCACATAACCCCTCTTACTTCAATTTTTTTTTTCATTTTACCCTCTTTAACCTTCAGTGATTTTTCAACAGGCCATATTTAGCCGTTGGGGCTAATAATTTCAATTTCAGCAGCTTCTCTTTTAGCCTCACATGTTCCCTGGTGAAGTGGGCATTCTAAACGTCTAATTAACATCAACTATCAAGCATTATCTCCCTGGAATAAAAGACTAACCTCTTCACAAGCCAGAGAAGCATTTCCGATACGAGTCCGAAGTTTGGAGTGCGGAAATTCTCCATAGAGATGTGACGGGGGTACCCCAGGGTCCGCATCATCTCTGTGAAATCTGTTCCAAGAAAAATGGTTATTAATATGGTACGGGATAAGTGCTTACTACGTGCCAAACTCTGTTCTACGCTCTGGGGTAGATACCAGTTAATCAGGTTGGACACAGCTGTTGTCCCATATGGGGCTCACAGTCTAACTTAGGAGGGAGTAGGACTGGATACCCATTTTACAGATATGTAATTGAGGCACAGAAAAAAACCCAATAATGTCAAGTCTCAATTTTTCATGGCTGATTTTTGCAGGCTACAAACTATCTAGGACCCGTATGCTCTTCTCTCCATCTTCTGTAGAGATGTCCAATAAATACTACTGATTGACAATGATTTTTAAACAAATTTAAGCATAAGGGTAAGTGCATTATGAAAGGTGATGAGTAAATTAAGAGTCTTATGGATTTAATCAAATAGACAGGCTGAGGCTATGGTAGGGTGACTAGGAAGAGGTTTGTCAATTCTCTGCCAGATAGGGAATAACAATAATAATAAAGAAATTTATTAAGCACTTACTATGTGCAAAGCACTGTTCTAAGCGCTAGGGAGGTTACAAGGTGATCAGGTTGTCCCACGGGGGGTTCACAGTCTTAATCCCCATTTTACAGATGAGATAGCTGAGGCACAGAAAAGTTAAGTGACTTGCCCAAAGTCACAGAGCTGACAATTGGCAGAAGGCAGAAGCAACGTGGCTCAGTGGGAAGAGCCCGGGCTCTGGAATCAGAGGCCATGGGTTCAAATCCTGGCTCTGCCAACTGTAAGCTGTGTGACTTTGGGCAAGTCACTTCACTTCTCTGTGCCTCAGTTCCCTCATCTGTAAAAATGGGGATTAAAACTGCGAGCCCCCCGTGGGACAACCTGACCACTTGTAACCTCCCCAGCGCTTAGTACAGTGCTTTGCACATAGTAAGCGCTTAATAAATGCCATTATTATTATTAAGGCTTATCAAAGGAGGGCTTTCAGGGACTCCTCAGATGATGAGAAAGGCTCTGGGAGCTGGAACAACATGGTTCTGAGCAAATTTGCCTAAGAAGAGTAACGGGACATGCTGAGGAGGCAGAGGAGACAGGAGAAAAGCGATAGCCAGACAAGAGAAAGGTGGTAGTCAGACTGAGAAAAGGTGGTAGCCAGACCAGGGAAAGGCAGTAATCAGACAGGACGTGGGTGGTGGCCTGACAGGAGGTGGGTCCTGATAGACTAATGAAGACTTTTGAAGCAGAGATTGAATCTTGCACAGACTGGGCCTCACCCATGAATTCCATGGAGCCAGACCAGCTGCTGCAAAACTAAGCCCATTCGAGCCCAGTTGGATTTGGCTAGCCCTCTAATCCCCACAGCAGCCCACTGAGGCAGTCACACGTTTGAAAACATGGGGCATGCCTCAAGTCACCTTCTGGAAGTAGCTTGGCTTAGTCTGATGCTTGCTTGGACACTGAGGTCAGTAGCTGGAACCAGACAAAGAAGTGCCTGAATCTGAACAGAGATCTGGATTTCTGGCCTGTGCAGGAGTCTGGCGTAAAGATCTTCAAATCAATTGTATTTATTGAGCGTTTACTGCATGGAGGTCTGAAATGCAATGGGAAGGGAGGAAGGACAAAATACAAAGGAGAAGAAATAACTTGGAAGCACCAAGGATCAATGAGATTATCTGGGAATGGTCAGGGGGGCGGGGGGAAAGTGAAGTTTCCAACACCTTATTAAATTCAGCCTGATCGCTTTACTTGACCTTCTAGAGTAGTGTATCCTGTTGGATTGGGTGATGTGGTTTTACAGACTTAAAGTAGTACCTTGAATTTTTTAAATATTTATTTTAATAAAGCATTTGCACATCAGTTATCTCATTTTATCCTCACAACATTCCTGAGGTAGAGAAGGGCAAATATTATGATCCTCATTTGACGAATGAGAAAACTGAGGTAAGGAGCCAAGTAGAGAAGCAGTGTGGCTCAGTGGAAAGAGCATGAACTTTGGAGTCAGAGGTCATGGGTTCAAATCCCGGCTCCGCCCATTGTCAGTTGTGTGACTTTGGGCAAGTCACAACTTCTCTGTGCCTCAGTTCCCTCATCTGTAAAATGGGAATTAAAACTGTGAGCCCCACGTGGGACAACCTGATCACCTTGTATCCTCCCAGCGCTTAGAACAGTGCTTTGCACATAGTAAGTGCTTAACAAATACCATTATTATTATTAAGTCTGAGGTCACCCAGGAGGCCAGGACTAAAGCACGGACAAAAACGCAGGACTCCCGATTACCAGGCCTCCGCTCTTTCCACTAGCTTATACGGTCTCCAAGATGCCACAGTACCAATAATAATAATAATGGCATTTATTAAGCACTTACTATGTGTAAAGCACTGTTCTAAGTGCTGGGGAGGCTACAAGATTATCAGGTTGTCCCTCATGGGGCTCACAGTCTCAATCCCCATTTTACAGATGAGGTAACAGGCCCAGAGAAGTTAAGTGACTTGCCCAAAGTCACACAGCTGACAATTGGCGGAGCCGGGATTTGAACCCATGACCTCTGACTCCAAAGCCCGGGCTCTTTCCTACTGAGCCACGCTGCTTCTGTATATATCACAATATACAGTTTAGTGCCTGTGGATCTGAAGGAAAGGGGTGAGAAATGAAAGGTAAATAAATGGGTGAGAATTTTGAGACCCTGACCCCCTCAGTAAAAATATCAAATCACGTAATATCACGAGAAACAGATTAGTATTGATTCCTTACCAAAGCACAAAATCCCCAATCTTTAACCAGCATCAGAGGCTGGAATTGCCAATTAAAACCTGTGAACGCAAATCCAAGCCCACATTGAAACTCCCAGAGAGAGAATACCAGTGCTCATCACTAAACTGAAGCAATTATGCAATTTTGCCGTTGAAGCAGCATGGCCCAGTGGAAAGAGCACCAAATTTGGAGTCAGAACACCTGGGTCTTAATCTGTAATCTGAGCTCCATCACTTGCCTGCTTTGTGATCTTGGGCAAATAGCAACTTCCTGGTGCCTCAGTTTCCTCATCTTTAAAATGGAGACTATAACCTGCTCTCCTTCCACTTCAAGTGTCTGATCTGATTGTGTGATTGAGTGTTTTCATACCAATGGTAAGGTCTGATGTGGAACTGGATGGGCCACAACTGGAGGTCTTTGAGGAGTGGGAAAACATGGACTAAACAAAATGCCACAGGAGGAAAGCTCTGATAAGAATAGACCTTTCCAGGATCTATGAGGCTCTCCAAGAAGGTGAAAGACACTCATAAAGCTGCAGCTTTCCCAATGAGCCCAACCTACCCTGGGGGGTTTATTAGGTCCTCGGAGAATTGGTCTTATTCATAATCATGTGCTTCCCAACTTGAATGTCAGTCATGATCCCTTGAAACACCTGCCACTCTAACCTGGTTTCTCTACACCTTGAAACTGGACATTTAGCAAGATTGACAAGAGACGAGTGCGGGGAAGAGGTCTGTATCAGCATCTCTGATAGACCTCTTTGGAGCAGCCTGTGGGATTGAATACACAATGCTGAGGAGTGGGTGATTAGAGAGAAGGGAGGTTTCTGGAGCAAGCACTCTGTCTTCCCGGGGGCATTCCGTCTTATCGATCTCCTTGTTCCACAAAATGGCCATCAGGCACTAAAACTGAGTTGGCAAGTTATGCCTTTGTGAACAGAAGCTTTTTTAATTGAGCTATTGAAAGAAATATTTCCTTAATTTTTACCTAATAGAAAATTCTTATGCCTGATCAATTCTGGACAGTTGCAGCAGCCATTGCGGTTAATGAAGTTCATCTCAAGTTGCCAGTGTTAATAACACTCAGTAGGAAATAGTTTTAGATCATTTATAAATTAAGGAAATTTCTTCTTGATAGCTGCTTAGGTGAGTTCCATTTAGTTCCTGGGCCTTTAAAGAAGTCACAGCTACCCCACTCACTACTGATATGTGATCGCCTCAGTGGGTTACTGTAATGTCACTAACAGCAAAAATTGCAATTCTAGCAAAGTTACAACTCCAGCCATGGAAACAGCAAAGTGAGGGCCATGGACCATCTTGAATAGTCCTTTTATCACAAACACGGTCCCCAATAACTGCAGAAAGCAGAGTTTGGCAATGTTAGCATTAATGATGATATTTACTAAGTGGATAGGCACTGTCTCTATCTGTTGCCAAACTGTACGTTCCAAACGCTTAGTATAGTGCTCTTGCACACAGTAAGTGCTCAATAAATATGACTGAATGAATGACACCTTCCCCAGGGCTTAGGACCTAAGTGCTTAACCAGTACCACAAATATTTATTTAGCATAATCACAACTACAATCCTAAAGCAGGAAAGAAATACAATTGATCAGTCAATTGCATTTATTGAGTGCTTCCCATATCCATAGCACTATACTAAATGCTTGGGAAAGCACAATTCAACAGAATCAGCAGACACATTCCCTGCCCAAGGGATGTAAAGAGGGGTCAGTCCTTTGGTCATTAGGGGGCTGGTGCCTAGAGGACACTGAATTAGATAAGCAAAATATGTAGATGAGAAGCAGCGTTGTCTTTTGGATAGACCTCGGGACTCGACTGGGAGTCGGCTGGACCTGCGTTCTAATCCCAGCTCGGCTGCTTGCCTGCTGTATGACTTTGGGCAGATCCCTTCACACCTCTGTACCTCAGTTACTTCATCTGTAGAATGGGAATTGAGACTGTGAGCCTTATGTAGGACATGGATTGTGTCCAACCTGATTAGCTTGTATCCATCTCAGCGCTTAATACAGTGCCTGGCACACAGTGAGTGCTTAACAACTACCATTAAAAAAGGAAGACCCACTATTAACTGCTCTTGCAGTTGAGGCAACAACAAAAAAAATTAAATTATACTTAAAAAATGAAATCTAGCAGGTGCAAGTTGGCATATATTTCCCTGATTGAATAACACCCCAAATCACCCTCTCCCAGCGGGGCAACTTCATTCATTCATTCATTCATTCAATCGTGCTTATTGAGCACTTACTGTGGGCAGAACACTGTACTAAGTGCTGGGGAGGGTACAATACAACCTCTGGCCTGGAATGCCCTCCCTCCTCAAATCTGTCAATCAATACTCTAGCCCACCTTCAAAGACTCACTGAAGGCCCACCTCCTCCAAGAGGCCTTCCCAGACTAAACCCCACTTCTCCTCAACTCCCACTCCCTTTCGTCTCACCTTGATTCACTCCCTTTGCTCTTCCCCTCTCCCTGCCCCACACCTCTTATGTATATATCTGTCAATGTGTTTATTTATAGTGATGTCTGTTTTCTTGCATTGATGCCTGTCTCCCAGACTCAAGACTGTGAGCTCGCTGTGGGCACGGATTCATTCATTCATTCAATCATATTTATTGAGCTCTTACTGTGTGCAAGGCAATGTACTAAGCTCTTGGAAAGTACAATTCAGCAGCAGAGAGAGACAATCCCTGTCCAAAATGGACTCGCAGTCTAGAAGGGGGAAGACAGACATCAAAACAAGTAAACGGGCATCAATAGCATCAATATAAATAGAGTTATAGATATACATATGCATCAAGACAAGTAAAGAGGTATTAATATAAATAAATAGAATTATAGATATGTACATATACACACAAACGCTGTGGGGTGGGGAGGAGGGTAGAGCAAAGGGAGTGAGTTGGAATGATAGGGAGGGGAAGCTGAGGAAAAGGGGGGCTTAGTCTGGGAAGGCCTCCTGGAGGAGGTAAGCTTTCGGTAGGGCTTTGAAGAGGGGAAGTGCGATTGGCAGATGTGAGGAGGGAGGGCATTCCAGGCCAGAGGTAGGACAGGGGCCAGGGATCGACAGCAGGATAGGCGAGAACGAGGCACAGTGAGGAGGTTAGCGGCAGAGGAGTGGAGTGTGAGGTCTAGGAGTCTAGAAGGGCGGGGAGACAGACATCGAAACAAATAAACGGGCATCAATATAGAGTTATAGATATATACACATCAAAAGTAAATAGGCATCAATATAAATAGAATTATAGATAAATACACATCAAAACAAGTAAACAGGCATCAATATAAATACACAGAATTGTAGATATATACACATATATTAGTGCTGTGGGGCGAGGAGGGGGGGAGAGCAAGGGGAGCCAGTTGAGGCAGATGGGAGGGGGAGCTGAGGAAGACCTCTTGGACGAGATGTGCCTTCAGTAGGGCTTTGAAGGGGGGAAAAGTAATTATTTGGCGGATTTGAGGAGGAAGGGCGTTCCAGGGCAGAGGTCGATGGTGAGACGAAGGCCCAGTGAGGAGGTTAGCACCAGAGGAATGGAGTGTGCGGGCTTGGATGTAGAGAGAGGGGAGGTGAGGTAGGAAGAGGTGAGGTGATGAAGAGCTTTGAAGTCAATAGTGAGGAGTTTTTTCTTGATAAGGAGGTTGATAGGCAACGGCTGGAGATTTTTGAGGAGGGGAGTGACATGCCCAGAGTGTTTCTGTACAAAGATAATCCAGGGAGCAGAGTGAAGTATAGACTGAAGCGGGGAGAGACAGGAGGATGGGACATCAGAGAGGAGGTTGATGCAGTAATCAAGTCAGGATAGAATGAGAGATTGAACCAGCAAGGTAGCAGTTTGGAGGGAGAAGAAAGGGTGGATTGTGACAGTGAGACAGGCAGATTTTGTTATCTCTTTATTACTGTAGTGTCCTTTCCTGAGCACATTCAGCACTCAATAAATAGAACTGAATGGATGACAGTAAGTGAACACATTCCATGGCCACCACGAGGTCATGGTGTCCTCCTGAGTCCGTGAGGGTTGGGCCTGATCCTATGGTGGCCAACAACAACCATGGGGGGTCTCCCATCTGGGGAGACACCCCGCCCCCCGAGATCCCTCAGGGTTCCCCTGGGATTCATTCATTCATTCAATCATGTTCATGGAACGTTTACTGTGTGCAAAGCACTGTAGAAGCATCACGGCTCAGTGGAATGAGCCTGGGCTTGGGAGTCGAAGATCATGGGTTCAAATCCCGGCTCCACCAATTGTCAGCTGTGTGACTTTGGGCAAGTCACTTAACTTCTCTGGGCCTCAGTTACCTCGTCTGTGAAATGGGAATTAAGACTGTGAGCCCCCCGTGGGACAACCTGATCACCATGTAACCTCCCCAGCGCTTAGAACAGTGCTTTGCGCATAGTAAGTGCTTAACAAATGCCATTATTATTATTCAACCACCAGTAAGACACCAGGTTCCCTTAATACCCTTGATCTAGAGAAGCAGCATGGCTCAGTGGATAGAGCACAAGCTTGGGAGTCAGAGGTCATGGATTCTAATCCCGGCTCTGCCACATGTCTGCTATGTGACATTGGGCAAGTCACTTAACTTCTCTGAGCCTCAGTTATCTCATCTGTAAAATGGGGATTAAGACTGTGAGCCCGACGTGGGACAACTTGATCACCTTGTATCCCCCTCCAGCACTTAGAAAAGTGCTTGACACGTAGTAAGCGCTTAACAAATGCCATCATTATTACTACTAAGCGCTTGGAAAGGACAATTCAGCAACAAATAGAGATGGTCCCTACCCAACAATGGGCTCACGGTCTAGAAGGGCCCTCATCCTATCCCGACTGGATTACTGCATCAGCCTCCTCTCTGATGGCCCATCCTCCTGTCTCTCCCCACTTCAGTCTATACTTCACTCTGCTGCCCGGATTATCTATGTACAAAAACACTCAGGGCATGTCACTCCCCTCCTCAAAAATCTCCAGTGGCTGCCTGTCAACCTACAAATCAAGCAAAAACTCCTCACCCTGGGCTTCAAGGCTGTCCATCCCCTCGCCCCCTCCTACCTCACCTCCCTTCTCTCCTTCTGCAGCCCACCCCGCACCCTCTGCTCCTCTGCCGCTAATCTCCTCACCGTGCCTCGCTCTCGCCTGTCCCGCCGTCGACCCCCGGCCCACGTCATCCCCCGGGCCTGGAATGCCCTCCCTCTGCCCATCCGCCAAGCTAGCTCTCTTCCCCCCTTCAAAGCCCTACTGAGAGCTCACCTCCTCCAGGAGGCCTTCCCACACTGAGCCCCCTTTTTCCTCTCCTCCTCCCCATCCCACAGCACTTTGTACAGATTTACTACTCTATTTTACTCGTACACATTTACTATACTACTTGTTAATGATGTGCACATAGCTTTAATTCTATTCGTTCTGACAGTTTTGACATAATAATAATAATGGTGACATTTATTAAGCGCTTACTATGTGCAAAGCACTGGTCTACATGTTTTGTTGTCCGTCTCCCCCTTCTAGACTGTGAACCCGCTGTTGGGTAGGGACCGTCTCTATACGTTGTCGACTTGTACTTCCCAAGCGCTTAGTCCAGTGCTCTGCACACAGTAAGTGCTCAATAAATACGACAATGAATGAATGAGGCAGACAACAAAACATGGAGACAAGTCGAGAGGCAGTGTGGCTTAGTGGAAAGGGCCCGGGCTTGGGAGTCAGAGGTCATGGGTTCTGGAGAAGCAGCGTGGCTCAGTGGAAAGAGCCCGGGCTTTGGAGTCAGAGGTCATGGGTTCAAATCCCAGCTCCGCCAATTGTTGTCAGCTGTGTGACTTTGGGCAAGTCACTTAACTTCTCTGTGCCTCAGTTACCTCATCTGTAAAATGGGGATGAAGACTGTGAGCCCCACGTGGGACAACCTGCTCACCTTCCATCCTCCCCTGCACTTAGAACAGTGCTTTACACATAGTAAGCACTTAACAAATGCCATCATTATCATTATTAATCCCGGCCCTGCCACTTGTCAGCTGTGTGACTTTGGGCAAGTCACTTCACTTCTCTGGGCCTCAGTTGTGTCATCTGTAAAATGGGGATGAAGATTGTGAGCCCCCCGAGGGACAACCTGATTACCTTGTAACCTCCCCAATGCTTAGAACAGTGCTTGGCACATAGTAAGCGCTTAATAAAAATGCCATCATTATTTTTCTCTGTGCCTCAGTTGTGTCATCTGTAAAATGGTGAGGAAGACTGTGAGCCCCACGTGGGACAACCTGATTACCTTGTAACCTCCCCAGCGCTTAGAACAGTGCTCTGCACATAGTAAGCGCTTAAATACCATCGTCATTATTATTATTATTATTATAAACAGAATTACAGAATTCTAGACTGTGAGCCCACTGTGGGGTAGGGATCATCTCTAGATGTTGCCAACTTGGACTTCCCAAGCGCTTAGTAATAATGATGGCATTTATTAAGCACTTACTATGTGCAAAGCACTGTTCTAAGCGCTGGGGAGGTTACAAGGTGATCAGGTTGTGCCACGGGGGGCTCACAGTCTTCACCCCCATTTTACTTATTTTATTTGTGCATATTTATTCTATTGATTTTATTTTGTTGTCTGTCCCCCCCTTCTAGACTGTGAGCCCACTGTTGGGTAGGGACCATCTCTATATGCCGCCAACTTGTACTTCCCAAGCGCTTAGTACAGTGCTCTGCACACAGTAAGCGCTCCATAAATACAATTGAATGCATGAGGAGCAGCGTGGCTCAGTGGAAAGAGCCCGGGCTTTGGAGTCAGAGGTCATGGGTTCGAATCCCTACTCCCCCACATGTCTGCTGTGTGACCTTGGGCAAGTCACTTAACTTCTCTGAGCCTCAGTTCCCTCATCTGCAAAATGGGGATTAAGACTGTGAGCCCCACATGGGACAACTTGATCACCTTGTAACCCCCCCCAGCGCTTAGAACAGTGCTCTGCACATAGTAAGCGCTTAACAAATGCCATGATTACTATTATTATTATGAATGAATTTTACAGATGAGGTAACTGAGGCCCAGAGAAGTGAAGTAACTTGCCCAAAGTCACCCAGCTGACAATTGGCGGGGCCGGGATTTGAACCCATGACCTCGGACTCCAAAGCCCGGGCTCTTTTCCAGTGAGCCAAGCTGCTTCTCGCTGCTTTAGTAATAATGATGGCATTTATTAAGCGCTTACTATGTGCAAAGCACTGTTCTAAGCGCTGGGGAGGTTACAAGGTGATCAGGTTGTCCCACGGGGGGGCTCACAGTCTTCATCCCCATTTTACAGATGAGGGGACTGAGGCCCAGAGAAGTGAAGTAACGTGCCCAAAGTCACCCAGCTGACAATTGGCGGGGTTGGGATTTGAACCCATGACCTCTGACTCCAAAGCCCGGGCTCTTTTCCAGTGAGCCAAGCTGCTTCTCGCTGCTTTAGTAATAATGATGGCATTTATTAAGCGCTTACTATGTGCAAAGCACTGTTCTAAGCGCTGGGGGGGTTACAAGGTGATCAGGTTGGCCCACGGGGGGCTCGCAGTCTTCATCCCCATTTTACAGATGAGGGGACTGAGGCCCAGAGAAGTGAAGTGACTCGCCCAAAGTCACCCAGCTGACAATTGGCGGGGCCGGGATTTGAACCCATGACCTCTGACTCCAAAGCCCGGGCTCTTTCCACTGAGCCCTCTTTTGGGTAAGGACTGTCTCTATATGTTGCCAACTTGTTCTTCCCAAGCGCTTAGTACAGTGCTCTGCACACAGTAAGCGCTCAATAAATACGATTGAATGAAACAAAATTATCGATCTCTCCAGCTGGGGCTCCCCTGGGGGAGTCAGCCGGAGGAGGCCTTACTCCTGAGGTCGCGGAACGTCATGGCGACGAAGGCTGAGGCGGCTGAGGCGATTAATGGCGGCTGAGGCGAGGGACAGACGGAGATGGAGCGAGGCCACGGCCTGAGGCGGTCTGTTTCCGTGGAAACCAACGGCCTCTCGCGACGGTGCGCAGCTAGGGTCAAACCAGTGGCAAAGCGAAGCTGCCGCGCGCGGCCTGAGGCGTTCTGTTTCCGTGGAAACCAACGGCCTCTCGCGACGGTGCGCAGCTAGGGTCAAACCAGTGGCAAAGCGAAGCTGGCCCAGGGCGCCGGGCAACCACCAGACCATTCATTCATTCAATCATATTTATTGAGCGCTTACTGTGTGCAGAGCACTGTACTAAGCTCCTGGGAAGTACAAGATGGCAACATATAGAAACGGTCCCTACCCAACAGCGGACTCACAGTCTAGAAGGGGGAGACAGACAACAAAACCAAACATATTAACAAAATAAAATAAATAGAATAAATATGTACAAATAAAATAAACAGAGTAATAAATCCGTACAAACATATATACATATATACAGGTGCTGTGGGGAGGGGAAGGAGGGGGAAACATTTGTACAATCTGTACAAACCTCCAACTCCCTCTGTCGGACTCTCTTCCACTTCTGGGATTCACCCCTTCTTACCCACGTTGGCCCATTCATTCGGCACATGCTGGCTCAACTACTGCATCGGCCTCCTCTCATCAGTCTTCCCCCATTTTGCAGATGAGGAAACTGAGGCACAGAGAAGTGGTTCGCCCAAGGTGACACGGCAGGCGAGTGGAAACCCAGGAATCTTAGTACCCAGGCCTGCCGACTACCAAGACCATGCTCTTGCTGGCTGGTTAGGAGGCTTACGTGCTTACTGTTTTTCTTTGCTCTGCTTTTTGTTTCTTGCTTTTCTAAGACTGAGGGGAAAAAAAGAATCCTTTGCCACTTACTAAGCCACTCTGAATATCGTACCCAAAGGTAACTTTCTAAATAGGTGAGGGAAGACTTGCGTCCACTTCTATGGAGGGCTCCGTGGTATCCTGATATGTGATCACATTCTGTCCCTATTCCATTTACCAGTCATCTAACAATACCCCTGGGAATGCAGATGACAGTACAAACCATCATGACTAACTGAAGGACATATCCTCCTGGGGGTAGGACACATCTCTTACCCCGAACTCTAATCCCGGCTCTACCACTTGTATGCTGGGTGACCCTGGGCAAGTTATTTAACTTCCTTGTGCCTCAGTTACTACATCTGCAAAATGGGGATTAAAGCTGTGAGCTCCATGAGGAGCATGGACTGTATCTAACCTGATTACCTTTAATCTACCTTAGATTCATTCATTCATTCAATCGTATTTATTGAGCACTTCCTGTGTGCAGAGCACTGTACTAAGCGCTTGGAAAGTACAAGTTGGCAACATATAGAGACGGTCCCTACCCAACAGCGGGCTCCCAGTCTAGAAGGGGGAGACAGACAACAAAACAAAACATATTAACAAAAGAAAATAAATAGAATAGTAAATATGTACAAGTAAAATAAATAGAGTAATAGAGCACTGTGCTAAGGGCTGGGGAAAGTACAAAATAACAATATAACAGACACATTCCCTGCCCACAAAGAGCTTACAGCGTAGGTAGGACAAAAGAAGCTGACTCTGTCATCCGGGCATCACTGGGTAGGTTTCCTGCTGCAAAAATTATGGTGCAATTTGGATTTCTGAGCCAAGAGCCCAGGGACTTTCTCTTGAAAGCACTTAGTCCCTCGGGAAATTTGGCTTCATCTCTTTTTGCAAAATCCCTGTGGGGATAGAAAAGTCTGGATGGAAACATTTTGACGTTCAAGGAGGAATTCCTGGAGCCGAGAGGGACAGATGGGGAGGAAGAAAAGAAATTGTGGAGGGTGTGGAATTCCACAGATGGGGAGAGGGGAGCCAGCAGCACCTGTGTTCTTTCACCCACCGGAGGATGAATTTTTGCAAAAACAGCAGAAGCTGGGCCTCAACTCCAGAAGTGGTTTTATCCCCCTCTCGTGGTTCCTGCCGCTCCTTGTTCCTGGTTATGAAGGAAATCCAGGAGCCTGAATTTGGAAATCTGCCTTCAAACCTCTCCTCTCTCCCTTCCAGGGAGAACTGATGCCACCTAGGACAACAGAGCCGAAGTGAGCGACTGCTGTCTTCTTTCTTATGAGAAGTTTTCTTGGACTGGAACTGAGAGGCTGGGAGAGGAGAGCACCCCTGAATGGTAAATTGCCTAAAAAGCAAATTTAGGAAAGGAAATAGTCTTTTACTAGGGGACAGCAGGCTCGGTAAGTCAGAGAAAAGGTAAAAAGTAGTAGGAAAGAGGAAGAACCTGAATCGTATGCAGGCTTGTTCAATTATGATTCTTCCCTCCCCCCCGCCCCACCACTTTGGGCCTCCACAGTCAACATTGTTTTAAATACAGCAAGTAGTCTGTGTGTGTTTTAGTGACTCTTTGAATCCTAAGGGAGAAGAGAGATCATTGTAAATCAGTGGACTGAGACCCATTTGCATTGACTGTGATTGAAACCAGGAGTTGGGCTTTTGCACAGATTTATTTCAAACACACATATAAAGCCTTCCCCAAACAGGTCTCCCTCCCCCCGTTCCCTTAAATCCCATTTGGATGACAAGCAGAAATTCCAACATCATCAATCGTATTTATTGTGCGCTTACTGTGTGCAGAGCACTGTACTAAGCGCTTAACAACATTGGGAAATTCATTCTAAAACCAAGTTAAGCTCTTTTGGTACTGATTTGGAAAAGGCTAAGTGCCACAACTAGGTCGTGGAAACTACAGGACATAAGAAGACTAGGCATAAGAAGACTGTAGGAGGAAAATAGGAGTAAAGGGTTTCCTCCCTTTCCTCTCCATCCAAACTGCTACCACGTTAGTACAGTCACTCATCCTATCCCAACTGGATTACTGCGTCAGTATACTTTCTAATTTCCCAACCTCCTGTCTTTCTCCACTTCAGTCTATACTTCATTCTGCTGCCCAGACGTTTCTTTCTGAAACATTCTGGACATGTCACCCCACTCCTCAAAAATCTCCAATGGTTGCCTATCAACCTTCGTATCAACCAAAAACTTCTCACTATTAGCTTCAAAGCTCTCCATCACCTTGCCCCTTCTTACCTCACCTCCTTTCTCTCCTTCTACATCCCAGCCTGCACACTCTGCTACTAACCTTCTCACTGTACCTTGTTCTCATATGTTCTGCCACTGACCCCTGGCCCACATCCTACCTCTGGCTGGAATGCCCTTCCTCCTCTAATCCGGCAATCACACTTCCCCCTTTCATAGCCCTACTGAAGGCTCACCTCCTCCAGGAGGCCTTCCCTGACTAAGCCCCCTTTTCCCCTGCTCCTCCTCTCCTCCCCATCCCCCCGACTCACTCCCTTTGCTCTACCTTCCTCCCCCTCCACTGCACTTGTGTGTATATGTACATTTTTATACCTTTTATACCTTATATTAATGATGTATCTATATCTATAATTCTATTTATTTATCTCGATGCTATTGATGTCTGTTTCGAATGTGAGCCTGTTGTGGGCAGGGATTGTCTCTACGTGTTGCTGAACTGTAATTTCCAAATACAGTGCTCAATAAATACGATTGAATGAATGAATGAATTAACCTGGAGGCGACCTTCCAATCTGACAGTGAACACATTTTTGAAAAGAAGTCTTTTCATTTTTAGCCAGAGAACCCTTGGGAGAATTTTCTGGAAACAGTGGAGATTCACTGTTCTTTCTCACTTACTCTCCGTGCCTAATGATAATAATAATGATGGCATTTATTAAGCACTTAACTATGTGCAAAGCACTGTTCTAAGCTCCCACTCCTTCACCTTTGCTCCGAAGGATAACCAAGGCCCTGCAAAGGCATGGGTTTCTCCCCATCCACCCTGGATTATAGATTAATGGAGCTGGGAGAGTAGGGACCAGATCTACGAGCTCTATTGTATTTTCCCAAGCATTTGTAACAGTGCTCTGCACATGGTCAGTACTCAGCAATTGTCTTTGATTGGCCACTTGACCTTTACAAACCACCTCCCCCATCTCCTGTTCTTCCCAACAGAAATATCCCTCAGCCATTCCAGACAAAGACCCTCAAGAGAAAAAGATCCCACAGCCTCTTACCATAATCCTCTGTAACATGCAATTCCCTTCCTGTCAGGAACTCTTCCTTAACTACCCTAAATCCTTCCTGCCTCTGGCTAAGCTCCCAAATTCTTAACCTGACCTCCGGGAAGGGAAAACAGCTGTTTGCCATGCCTGGGAGATTGATTCTTCCCATACTTGGAAACAGCCCTATAGAAAAGTTATTTTTAAAAGTACTCAAATCCATTCTTTATATTGAAAGATCTTAATACTAAATCCTACTTTCAAAGAGTTCACCAAACCCATCTCATTCTGGGGCTTGAGAAAGGCTTAATCAGAATAATAATAAGGCATGAGCAAAAAATACAACCAGATTTCCCTCGTGAGAATCAATGCTGCCCAGAAGGAGGCTTTTGGGAGGTGGATAAAGTTTGGTTCTTTCTTCTGAATCAGTCACTTGCTCTTTTGCAGGGAAAAGAAATGGGGAGGCTTCCAATTTTATTTTTTAAACTAATGGGTTTGTTAAATTGCAATTGGAATGTACTGTGAAACAGAGTTTTCTCAACCCCTTTCAGAAATTGTGCCCTGATCTTTAGGTTTTACCAGAAACACTCCCTCTCTCCCCATCTCTGTCCACCCCCCTGTACTCTCCCCTCCCATTCAGCGACTCTCCCAACACACACAGACCTTTGTCCCCACCTTGGTTTATTAACACTCAGAAATGCTCAGTGGAGGTAAACTTCTTTCCAGGAGAGTTGAAAGCAGCAGCATCCTGAGCTGCTGAGTAGAGAAAACAACTTGTGCCGCACAGCCTTCATATGCTGAACAAAGCACTTTTTACCATCTGCTGATGTTGTTTTTATCTGAACACGAGAGCTGCCTTTGTCTGACTCCAATGCCTGTTGTAATTGCTGTACCCTCTGCAGTGCTTTGAAGTAATCAATCAATCAATCGTATTTATTGAGCGCTTACTGTGTGCAGAGCACTGTACTAAGTGCTTGGGAAGTACAAGTTGGCAACATATAGAGACAGTCCCTACCCAACAGTGGACTCACAGTCTAGAAGTAGTCTTGGGAGTACTCATAAGCACTTGGTACAGTGCTCTGATGTTGATGATGATGGTGATAATGATGAGGATGATGACTGTGGTATTTGTTAAGCCCTTACTATGTGCCAGGCACTGTACTATGTGCTGGGGTAGATACAAGATAGGTTGGATTTCCATTATGACATCACAATTCCCATGGAGAATATCTGCTGCAGTGCCTGAGCTCCCGACAGTATATTGAGAATGGACCAGAGGAATACCCGGTTAGCTTCTCTGGCCTGCTCTCGTGGACAGAGATGGACGCCTTAGCCTGTGCTTTTTCTCAACTGCGGATAAGAGAAGGTAGACGATGGGTGAAGATGGGAAGGGGAGGATTGGAATGCTCTCGCCTACTGAGCTGAGCCCATGCCTTGGGATGCTCTTATTGGATGGCAGTGCCTAGTTTTCTTTAGAGGTTGAAAGTGGTGGAAACCTCCTCGCTCAAGGTAGTACAGGCACAGACCATAGGATAGGGGGCAGGTGATTGGATAAGTTACCCCCACCTTTCTCATCTCAGTTTCCACATCTCTAGATTTGAAACTGGAGCGACCTTCCTGTTCGGTCTCCTAAGGGAGTCCTGAGGGATAAACAAAGTGGCTGTGGAGTGGTTTGACAAAAGGAACGGACCGAGCGGGGGAGAAGGATGAGGGAACCGAGGCGTGTTTTGTCTTGTTTGTCTCTCTCCCTCTTCAAGACTGTGAGCCCGTTGTTGGGTAGGGAGCGTCTCTATATGTTGCCAATTTGTACTTCCCAAACGCCTAGTACAGCGCTGTGCACACAGTAAGTGCTCAATAAATACGATCGAATGAATGAATGAACTCTGAGGAGATGGGTGCTGTGAAGCTATCTAATGTTACCCTTAATCATGATCTGACTACCTGTACTTGTTTCATCCCAGCTATTAATCACTGTTTCCCAGCTTCTGGGTGATTTCTGAAGAGTCACCTTGGATCCCAATTTATCCGATCTTCTGCACCGTTTGGTGGAAACACAAGCTACTGTTGTTGTTATTATAGTGCTTATTAAGCACTTACTATGTGCCAAGCACTGTACTAAGTGCTAGGGTAAGTGCTAGGGTAGATACCAGATAATCAGGTTGGACACAGTCCCTGTCCCACATGGGGCCCATATGGGGTTCCGCCTAGACTGTATACTCATTATGGGCAGGGGACATATCTACCAACTCTGTTATATTGTACTCTCCCAAGTGCTTAGTACAATGCTCTGCACACAGTAAGTGCTCAATAAAAACCATTAATTCAATCCCCATTTTGCAGATGAGGAAACTCAGGTACAGAAAAGCAGCGTGGCTCAGTGGAAAGTGTAGGGGGATGGGAGTCAGAGGACCTGGGTTCTAATGCTGGCTCCGCCACTTTGCTGTGTGAGCTTGGGCAAACCACTTAACCTCTCTGTGACTCAGTTACCTCATCTGTAAAATAGGGATTAAGACTGTGAGCCCCACGTGGGACAACCTGATTACCTTGTATCTACCCCAGCACTTAGAACAGTGCTTGGCACATAGTAAGTGCTTAATACCATTATTATTATTATTATCATCATCTAAGGTCCATAGAGCAGGCAAGTTGTTGCCAATTTGTACTTCCCAAGCGCTTAGTACAGTGCTCTGCACATAGTAAGCGCTCAATAAATACGATTGATTGATTGATTGATTGAAGTAAGTGGCAGAGTCGGGATTAGAATCCAGGTCTTCTGACTCCCAAGCCTGTGGTCTTTCTATTAAGCCACGTGGCTTCCCATGTCTGGCTAGTCAGTACTGCTGACCTGAAAAAAAATGTCCTATGGGCTCAGTGGTCTGATGGGGACACTATTTTGCAGAAACTGACCCCACGTTGAAAACTGACAGAGGACAGGAAGGTGGGACAGGGTGGGAGGGATTGGCAAGGATATGCCAACAAAAGAAAGTCAGCCCTCAATCAAATCAATCAGTGGTATTTATTGAGTGCTTATTATGTGTAGAGCACTGTGCTAAACACTTGGGAGAGTACAACAGAATTAGCAGATATGTTAGAGCTTAGAGTCTAGATGGGGAGATAGACATTATCTACCTGAATGTATAATATATAATTTGAAGATATGTATATAAGTGCTGTGGGGTTGGGAGTGTGGAGAACATCAAATATCAAAAGATCACAGATCCAAGCGCGTAGCCATGTTGTCCTGGACCCAGGGTAAGGGAAATCCAGCAGGCAGGATCCTGAGGGAAGGTGTGGACACACAAAGCCCTTGACTCTGTGTCATCCTGACTTGCCTCCTTTTATTCATTCCCCCTCCCAGCCCCACAACACTTATGTACATATCTGTAATTTATTTATTTCTATTAATATCTGTCTCCCCCTCTAGAGTGCAAGCTCGTTGTAGGCAGGGAATGTGTCTTATACTCTCCCAAGCCTTTAGTTCAGTACTCTGCACATAGTAAGTACTCAATAAATACAATTGTCTGACTGATTGACTGTGCAGAGCCTCCAAAGGCCTTTCCTGTGTTGATCTCGAACGCTCTTGGGGCGGGAGGTAAGGAGGGTTCTGGAATCTACTGGCTGCATTTCCCAGACAAGCTGAGGCCCAATGGAACACGTCAGGCACCTGTTCCCATCATTACACTGATGCCACATTCAGGCTTGAACCCAACCAATACTTCAAAACATGGGCATCCTCCTGCTGCTTCAGAGGTGCCCAAGCATTGAAACCCCATTTTGCAAATAAAAGAACTGAGGAACGGAGAAGTTAAGTGACTTGCCCAAGGTCACAAGTGACAAGTGGCAGAACAAGGAGACTGTTCTCCAGTCCTTGTTCTGCCACTTGTCACTTGTGACCTTGGGCAAGTCACTTAACTTCTCCGTTCCTCAGTTCTTTTATTTGCAAAATGGGGTTTCAATGCCTGTTCTCCCTCCTACTTAGACTGTGAGCCCCATGTCTGAACTGATGATCTTGTATCTACTCCAGCGCTTAGTACAGTGCTTGACACATAGTAAGTACTTAACAAATACTGCAATTATTATTTGTCTTCAATCAGAAACGTGCACTGCTGATGTATGCAGGGCCTGATTGGGCAGAAGTGAAGAGCAGTGTGGCCTTCTGGAAAGAGCATGGGCCTGGGAAGACCTGTGTTCTAATCTCAGCACTACTACTGGATGGCTGACAATGGGCAAGTCACTTAACTGCTCTGTGCCTTAGTTTCCCCAGTTGTAAAATGGGGATTCAGTACTTGTTCTCCCTCTTCCTCAGACTGTGGCCCTTTGTGGGACAGGAACTTTGTCCAACCTGATTATCCTGTCTCTACCCCAGAGCTTAGAACAGTGCTTGGCATATAGTAAGTACTTTAATAGAACAATAAAAATCAAAATACTTAAGAATAATAATGAGGAATAGAACCCAGGTCGACTGATTCCCAGAGCGGTGCTCTACCCACTGAACAATGGCAGGGCAGTAGCAGATTCTAGGGCAAACATAAAAGCAGAGTTAAACCAGCAGTGTCTTGGGTTCCCTGGAGAGGACTCAAGCGGACTGGCCTGACCTAAAGTGGAACCAGGGCTGGGAGAAAGGAGCAGAGCCAGTGTGGGGAAGGGTTGAACAATGGTTCTGAACAATAATAATAATAACAATAATAATAATAATTTTAGCATTTGATCAATACTTACTATGTGGCAGGCACTGTTTAAGTGCTGGGGTGGATACAAGTAAATTAGGTTGGATACAGTCTCTGTTTTACTCGGGGCTCACAATCTTAACCCGTTTTACAGATGAGGTAACTGAGGCCTGGAGAAGTTAAGTGACTTACCCAACGTCACACAGCAGACAGGTGGCAGAGCCGGGATTAGAACCCAGACAATATAATAATGGTATTTGTTAAGCACTTACTATGTGCCAGGCACTATACTAAGTGCTGGGGTAGATATAAGCAAGTTGGGTTGGACACAGTCCCTGTCCCATGAGGAGCTCACAGTCTCAATCCCCATTTTACTGATGAGGTAACTGAGGCCCAGAGAAGTGAAGTGACATCCAACGTCACCCAACAGGCAAGTTGCGGGGCCAGGATTTAACCCCATGACCTTTTGATTCCCAGGCCTGTGTTCTATCCACTAGGCCTCGCTGCTTGGGAGTTTGTTTTCCAAACAAGGGTGGAGCCTTCACGTGCCTCTGTGCTTTCCTTGTAGACGAACTGAGCCTGGCCGCGGACAACGTGGGCTCTTCGGACATGCCCCCTGACGTCTACGAGGGAGGTCTGGGGGCCCGAAGGCCACCGTGCTTCAGCCCGCCCGGAAGCAAACCCAAGAACTTCCGCCTGCGGCACCTGCGCGGGCTGGATTCCTACCTGCCCAGTGACCTTCGGCCCGCCGGCCAGTGTGAAAGCCACTGGCTGTGGAGGCTCCTGAGCGGAGCTTGTCCCCCGCTCCCTCAGGTGCCACCCGGGGCCGGGGCCGGAACACTTCAGACTCTTTTCCCGGAAAGCCCAACGTGCCCTAAGCCAGCCTTTCCGGCCCTCCCTGAGTCTGCGGACAGCCCCGGGACTAGTCGCCAGCAGAACAGCTTGGGTGAGCAGACACATCGTCTAGGATTTTGGGGTGGGAATGGATGAGGGGCAGGAGGAGAGACTGGGAGGGGGGAAAGATTCTTTTCCTCCCAACCTACCAATTGCCTGGAGCTGGGACGCTTAGAAAGTGGCAGTGAGGCTGGAGAGGTGGAGTACATGAAGCTTTAAGGGGCTCTGTGGAAGCCTATAGAACAAACCAAAGATGACTAGGGAAGAGATCAAATTCTTCTGTTTTTATAGGATCGCTGGAAACCTCTGGCTCTTCCCAGCTCCCAAGGCACAGGGGTCTGAAGATTCCAAGCCAAGACCTAATGGAGACAGGAGGGAGGGCTCCCCCTCTTCGACCCCCTGGGATCACTCACCTCCCTTCCCTTTCCTCCCCCTCGGCAGCTCCAGGTTCCAGCAAGGATACGCCAGAGGCTTCCCCCTCCCAGGCCAGGCCCGGACCCAGGCCCAAAAGGTCCAGGTTGGCCTCGGAGAAGTCAGCATACCCTGCGTGCAAGAGAACCCGCCCTGATAGCTGCAAGGGGCCGCAGCAGGGCCCAGAGGCGGAGCTAGGACCCTCGGCGGGAAAAGGGGAAACTGAGTGCAGAGACACCTGACCTCGCCTAAGGGGCCTGTGGAGGGGAAGAGCTGAGAGAGACCCTGGGCGGGGGAGAATGGCCTCTGCCACCACCACAGCCTACCAGCCAGCCAGTCAGGCGGCCCTGGAAGAGAGTGCCAAATGGTCCGGGGCCGCTGAGAGAGGAAGCGGGGGCCGGGAGAAGAAGAAGCAGGAGTCAGGGGCCCCGGGAGGCTCTGCTCTCAGGGCGTTCAGGAACCGGCATTGTATTGCAGACAAGAAGCAAGGCAGAACACCCCAGCCAGGCCGGTGGCGTCGGGGCTTCAGGTCCGTCATAATAAAGGACCGGTACTGCGGTTGTCTTACTGCCGGTTTAGCCTTTTCCACTCTCTCTTTCTCCATAATAATAATGATGATTATAATAATAATTGTGGTATTTGTTAAGCGCTTACTTTGTGCCAGGCACTGGAGTAGATACAAGATCATCGGGTCGGACACAGTCCTTGTCCCACATGGGGCTCACACTCTTCATCCAGAAGAGTCATTCATAGAGAAGCAGCGTGGCTCAGGGGAAAGGGCACGGGCTTTGGAGTCAGTGGTCATGGGTTCAAATCCCCGCTCCGCCAATTGTCAGCTCTGTGACTTTCGCAAGTCACTTAACCTCTATGCCTCAGTTACCTCATCTATAAAATGGGGATTAAAGACTGTGAGCCCCCCGTGGGACAACCTGATCACCTTGTAACCTCCCCAGTGCTTAGAACAGTGCTTTGCACATAGTAAGCGCTTAATAAATGCCATCATCATTATCATCATCTACAGTTTTCAGATGAGGTAACAAGCACTAAGTCTCTCTCTCTCTCTCTCTCTCTCTCTCTCACACACACACACACACACACACACACACACACACACACACACACACACACACACACACAAAACCCCTAAATCTCATAAGGAGAGGTTCCATAGTCATTAAAAAAGCAGTCCTCTGACTGACTTTACCTGTCAGTGGCCCACTTGGACCACTTTGGTATTTGTTAAGTGCTTACTATATGCCAGGTACTGTACTTAACATTGGGGTAGATAGAAGCTAATCAGGCTGAACACAGTCCCTGTCCCATATGGGGCTCCCAGTCTTAACCCCCATTTTACAGGCGACGTATCTGAAGCACAGACAACCGAAGTGACTTGCTCATTGCCACAGAGCAGACAAGTGACGGAGCTGGGATTAGAACCCAGGTCCTTCTGACTCCGAGTACACTGCTTCTCAGGACCACTTGCTCCAGAAAATCCACAGTACTGAACCCAATCACCCCGGCATCCCTCTGGCCCCACAGGGACCAGATGGCAGTTGAGTAGCTCAGCCTTCTGCCCAGTGTAGGGATACTTTTTCCCTCCTCCCTTAGTTGCCCTGATTAAATCCTTCCTCTGGCTGGATCAGACACACGTCTTAGAGAAGCAGCGTGGCTCAGTGGAAAGAGCAAGGGCTTTGGAGTCAGAGGTCATGGGTTCAAATCCTGCCTCCACCAATTGTCAGCTGTGTGACTTTAGGCAAGTCACTTAACTTCTCTGTGCCTGTTACCTCATCTGTAAAATGGGGATTAAGACTGTGAGCCCCCTGTGGGACAACCTCATCACCTTGTAACCTCCCCAGCACTTAGAACAGTGCTTTGCACATAGTAAGCGCTTAATAAATGCTATCATTATTATTACCACAAGAGCTAAACTGGTTCTCCTGGGCCCCAACCAACTCTTATTCACAGGCTGGAAAGGTTGGCATTGGCATCACTGCTGTTGGCTGTCTACTACTTAGCTTGGGTGGCAGGTGCCTGCCAGGGCCAAGTGATGAGAGGAATGTCAAGGATGTAGAGCGCATGGTACAGTGCTCTGCACACAGTAACCGCTCAATAAATACGATTGAATGAATGAATGAAAGAATAAAGGCTGAAGAGCACATAAATCCAACCGCCCCCCGCCAATTCTTCTCTGTCTCTTTCCCCTTCCCCTATAGTGCCTAGATTTCTTAATGAAATTACCATTCACCAAATCGCACACCACCAGGACGATGGGAAACCAGAAGACCGTTTAGGGCAGCTATTGAAACGTGATGCTGCGGGGTAAAAACAAAAGGAAAAGCTTTTTATTTACCCAAAGAGACCTGAGCACATGGGAATTTTCCCTAAGAAATGCATAGGCCAAAAACATCAGTAGAGTCAAAAGGGATTTAGATGAATTCTCTGGGCAAGAGGTCCATAGTAGATCACCTATAGGGCACTTGGGGTATTAAAGGGAAGGTTTAGGAATTTAATAAGACTTGAAAAGGATATGTATGCAATTGATCAGCCCGAATTAGATCCCTGGGTAGATGCCTAATGGGTTACTAGAAAAAGCTAGGGACGTTCAAAGGTACATTCTTAAACATCAGGATGGATATGTCAAAAAGGGCAACCACCACTCAATTTCTCAAAGCAGCCTGTTGCCCTGCAGAATACTGGACTGGATAATAATGATAATAATAATAATAATAATAATAATGGCATTTATTGAGCACTATGTGCAAAGCAGGTAACAGGCACAGAGAATAATAATAATGTTGGTATTTGTTAAGCGCTTACGATGAGCAAAGCACTGTTCTAAGCGCTGGGGGGAACACAAAGAGATGAGGTTGTCCCATGTGGGGCTCACAGTCTTAATCCCCATTTTACAGGTGAGGGAACTGAGGCACAGAGAAGTGAAGTGACTTGCCCAAGGTCACACAGCAGACACGTGGGGGAGGCAGGATTCGAACCCATGACCTCCGACTCCCAAGCCCGCACTCTTTCCACTGAGCCACACTGCTTCTCTGGGAAGGGACTTGTCCAAAGTCACAGCAGACAAGTGGCGGAGCAGGGATTAGAACCCAGGTCCTTCTATTTATTTATTTTACTTGTACATATCTATTCTATTTTATTTTGTTAATATGTTTGGTTTTGTTCTCTGTCTCCCCCTTCTAGACTGTGAGCCCACTGTTGAGTAGGGACTGTCTCTATATGTTGCCAACTTGTACTTCCCAAGCGCTTAGTACAGTGCTCTGCACACAGTAAGCGCTCTGCACACAGTAAGCACTCAATAAATACGATTGATTGATTGATTGACTCCCAGACTCATGCTGTATCCACTAGGTCTAGCTGCTTCTGCTAATGGCTGACTGAATCAGCAACCAGGACTGCGTGCGAAACTCCATGAGTGGATGGGTCGTGATTTTAGAGTGAGCAAAATGTTACTTTGCTTAGCTTTTGTGCCCTTCTCTGCTAAGTTCCTTCTGAATTCTTAGGCCTGGTGAGTTGTTTATATCTAGCTAATCAATTCGTATCGCTTTTACTGTTGGATTCAATTCCTGACCTGCCTGTGATAGAAAACTATCTGGGTGGGGGAACTTTCCTAACGTTCCCGGAAAAGACTACACTAAAAACTTCCAGAAGGTCCCTTTTACGCCTGTAGGCATATTTTGCCCATGATCTTCCTGCAAGCTCAGCCGATACCCTGGTGGGTTTATCTATTAATCTTCACATCCCTCACCAGGCCAATTTCAAACTCCTTTCCGAACCATGTTTCTGTTTAGCAGCTGACCTGTCACTCCTTTTGGATTCACCGATCCTCCGATACCTCGGCTGACATCTGGATCACTGACTTTTCAACCGGAGCGTACGTTCACCATCTTCTCTTTTTTCATTTACCACAGACTCGGGAGACTTCACCAGAACTCTGCCGAACAAACCCTGAACCTCCGGTTTCAGTTAATACTGAACAGTGCTGAATGCTTTTTCCCCTGGCATCACGCCTATAATCCCATGAGCTCCACGGAGGGTGGGTGATGAGAGGTCAGGGGAACGTGTTATTTAGGTTGAGTCCCCTAATAAACAAAAAAGCTGAGTATCTGATTGACTTAAGATTTTATTAATTTTTTGTAGTAAGACAGACAAAATACTACCGTCCATTCAACACTGAGTTAAACTCTACGGTGATGGGGTAGGCACGGGGGCAATTCCCTTTTTGATTGAATGCTGAATGGTTAAACATTAAAGGGCAAATATTAGAATCGGGAACATTCGTCCCCACCCCCATCACCAAAAGAAAAAAACCCAAACCAGAGGGTAATCTGGATTTATTAAATAAGAGGGCACGTTAGGACCTCAGAGCACCTGGCCAGCTATCGCAGAAGTCTGGACGGGTTTAGAATGGGACCGTGACCGTGAATGTGGCATTTACAAATGCCAGTTACCTCCGCAGTGCCTGAAAGCAGGGGGGCAACAGGGTGCAGGCTAGAACCTTCATCTAAAGAACTCTCTATAATACACCTTTCCCACCACCGGGACAATGAGAAAAACAGGGGCAGAGAGGTCCAATCGATCTCTTTCGAGCATGCGGGGAGGGTGGGTGGGGGGAGTCAGGTGCTGGGAAATCCTAGAGTCGAGGTTTACACCTGAGCGGGTTGTTCACACGCTGGAGGGAGGGTTGAACTCGTAACACTATACAGTGGTTTAACTGAATGCCGATGACCCTGTGCCCTTTGGTCCTGCCACCCTTCAGGGGCGCAGAATTTAAGGGACGGGGACGTCAGAGGGGCACACAACCGATGAGCATGCTGCAAGCCCACGCCATGCTGCAAGCCCCGTTTTACAGTACTGAAACAGTCGAACTACTGCCACGGCCTTTTCTGCCACCCGCCCTGGAGGAACTGAAATTTGCTTCCTCGGAGGCTGGGAAATGAGGCGGGGGGCCTCAGCCCACACCGGCATTTCTCTAGCCACTGTAGCTCCAAATCTGGAAATTGTGACCGCATTCAGTTCTTCCCACTTGCAAGGCGGTTCATGCTGGCTAAGATTCACGTAGGGCCTTAGGAAGCTCTAGGTAGGAAGGAGGAGGGGGGGGGAGGAGGAGGAAGGGGAAGAGGAGGAGGAGGAAGAGGGTCAACAGGGGAAGAATCAGAAAGAATTCCTTAAGGAACAACAGGGAAACAATTGGAAAGAATTTCTTAAGGCCTGGCCTTGGGAACTCTAATGATTCAGCCACTGTGCTCCAGCCCTTGGACACTAGCTCAGAAACAGAGAAGAATTTCAGTAAGAAAAAGCAGTATCATTCCCTGTCCCCCCAGGGCATAACTGAAATCAGATACTAACGAGGATGGGAAAAAAACAGAACGGTGGAATTATCACTCGTCGTCAGACCATCCCAGCCCAGGTTCATCGGTCTTCCATCCAAAGGAATCCGAGGATGACCGGTCCATTTGTTCTGGAAATCCTGTGCTGGCTGGGGGCAGTGCAAGAGGCTCCGGGGCCCGACCACCAAGAGAGGCCTCGGCCATAAGAAGCCTCCACCTGCAGCCACGGACTCCGGGTGGCTGTGACTTGGCAGGCCGGGTAGCCTCATGGGGAGGGTCAGGGTGGTTTCTAAGTCAGCATCTTCTCTCCGCTGTGCCAACTAGAGGGGCCATGGCATCATGGGGAGGTGGGGTTCAGTTTCTCACACGGGTGCTGCAAAAGCGTTTTGCAATCTCCTCATCTGCCCCACGTACTCACTTCCAATCTGCTCTGGGGTCCAGCCGGACGATTAATTCGGGGCTGAGGCCACGTGGAGGACTTGGTAAAGCGATAAGGGAAGCAAGTGGATCAGAAAAGAGCGTGCCTGCTCCAGTGATGAGACTCTGCTGCTCCCCGGCTGGCTGTAGAAGGGCAGGTCCTGGGCGGCTGCCCTATATGAGGGCAAAGGTCAGTCTCTCCTGCACCTGGAGGAGAGGTTAAAGGCATGGCAAATTGAGATCAACGGCAGCCTGGCCTTGGCTCATTTATGGAGGGCGGGCATTATAGAGGATCTGGAGGACAGGGAGCTCAAGTTTGGAGGAATCAGTGCAGAATTAGGTAGTTTCAACAGATGAACGATGGGATAAGCCTGGGTAAAAACAACAACAAAGAAACCAGTGTCAAAATGCATCAATGAAAGCTCAGTCTTCTCAAGGTGTTGAGGTACAGATATGGCCTGGAATTTTTACCGCAAGCCTCGTCACTCATTGGGCTGTGCAGGTGGTGAGTGCCTCCTGATGTCACTCTGACTTCTTTCCCTCTTCAAATCTGGCAGGTCACACCTCTTCCCCTTTCAAAGCCCTCAAGAAAAATGCCACCTCCTCCAGGAAGACTTGATGAATTAATGTTGCCCCACCCAATTCACTTCAACCCAGCAATCACTCTTAGGATTTACACCCATTCCCAGCAAATGTGCTGATCGACAGAGTGGTGGCATGTCCCAGCCTGCAATATTTTATTTTATTCATCTGTTTCATTTATCAACTTACCTGCCACCAGATGCATTTCCTCTTCCTTCTGCTCACAGGATTTGTAAATTTCCATCTCTCCTGCTCCCTCACTAGCTTGTAAACTCCATGAAGGCAGAGACCAAATCATTCATGTCTTTGACACATTTCCAATTGTTTAGCCCGTACTTACTCTACACTATCGAATTCTTGATGGCTGGAGAAATGCCATTTACTACAGGACTGTGTTCAGTAATTAGCTGATGACAACCACACAGGAAAGAAACCTAGTTTTCAAATCCAGCATTTCTCCATTGCAGAAGGCTATGGATATGGGAAACGATCCAGGCAACAAACTACTAAAATAGTTAGGAGGCCAAACTTACATCTAGTGTAATAAAGCTCAATTAATTAGGAGTTCCTTATTCTGATATCCCAGCGAAGGAATATTTGTTTTAAAGTTGCACCATTTCAGGGGACAGTCAGCTCTCCATTCAGGAATGTCAATCCAGTTTAGGGTTTCACCCATTGCTCGCCCTTCCCAGCTCAGTCGTCACTCCACTATAAAATCTGAGCCAGTCAATTTGGTGCTTCCCTGCTGCTTAAGGTTTGGAGGGAGCAGAGCTTGTGACTGATCACCTGTGACTTGAAGATCTTCAGGCTCTTTCTTCCCCTTTCTCTCCTCAGCACCCCAATCCCAGCCAATTAACATGGATAATCAAGAGTTGGCTGTGCCTTTAGAGGGAAATCACCAGTCTTTTCAACTGCAAACTGGATTCGGAGGGAGGTATTATAGCTGGTGGTGGGGAAAAGCTGGCCTAAAATAAGAAGCAGACCAGAAAAAAAGGGGAAAAGCAGCAGGAAGGTAGCAGACAAAATGCCCACTCCTGCTGAACTGAATTTCTTTCAGGAAGCTCCTGATCTCCCATCCAATTTCTGTGGTTAAGCTGCCTGCGATGCTGACCGCTGCAAGCAGCAATCCAAGGGCCTGAATGAGCAGCAAGGCTCCACCATGTCCCCTCTGGCCTCATCTTCCTCACACCTCCAGTGAGCATGCTTGGACTGTTTAAACCCTCACATTAAAACTGAGTTACATGGTTTCGCTTGCTTTTCCGTTCCATCTCTGCCCATGGCACCTCTGGCTTCCACCCCGCCACACACCACCACCTCTCAGCAGGGAGCGTTCCTCTCCCCGAGCCAGCCGCGTGGTCCCAGCTTACCGTCGAGCCGATGCTAGGGTCTCGGGGAGGGGGTGAATGGACACCCCGGGCTCGGTACCTCTCGTTGGCTTCTTTTCCCGGAGGGGATGGCGGTCTTCCACAGCAAGTCACATTGTCCTGCTGTACTCGATTCCGCTCTTGGCAGAAATGCCTGACCAAGGCAAGAGGCTGCAAAGAAGGCTCTGAGCCTGGCGGTAAATTCTTTGAGGAATTGAACAAGGGCTCAGGCTGGCTAGCGCGGACCCGATATGCTGAATATAATCGGTGGGACTCTGTTAAGGAACATCACCTCAAAAGGGAGACAACAGCAAAAATCCCTTCCAAAACCCCAGCCTAAGGAGCAGTTTCCATTCTTGCCACTCCTTAAGCAGGGCTGCTTTGCAAGTTGGCAATATGTCTGGAAGCAGTGTGGCCCAGTGGAAAGAGCCCAGGCCCGGGAGTCAGAAGACCTGGGTTCTGATTCTGGCTCCGCCACTTGTCTACTGGGTGACCTTGGGTGAGTCACTTCATTTCTCCATGCCTCGGTTACGTCACCTGTAAAATGGAGATTAAGTGTGAGCCTTACGTGGGACAGGGACTGTGTCCAACCTGATTAGTTTGCATGTACAGATCACTGCCTGGCACACAGTAAACGCTGAACAAATACCGTAAGTTTTGGAAAAGGGCATGGGGCTCACTTAGAGCTCTTGTGTGGACCTGACTGGGTACAGCTTCTCCTGAACAGGTAGAAAAGTTAAGGGCTGCATTTTGGAGCACTGTGTCTCTATGAGTTGTAGTATAGCCTTCCTGCCCCTGCTTCCAAGTCTTTCTGTTGCCTGTGGAAAGGCCATGAAAGTAAAGAGAGCAGGTGAACTAAAGATGGGTGAGAGGAAAAAAAAAATATAGGAATGACAGTCCAAAGACTCCCCACATCCTTCTCCCCATATCTTTTACAACAAAAGGAAACCCACATGCAAATGTAAACAAATATTTCAGGGCTTCTATGGGGACTATGGAAAGAGACAGGAGACCCAGGTTCTAATCCCGGCTCCTCCACTAGCCCGCTGTGTGACCTCGGGCAAGTCGCTTAACTCCTCGGTGGCTCAGTTTCTTCAACTGTAAATTGGGGTTTAAATACCCATTCTCCCTTCCCCTCACACCGTGGGCAAGGCACTGTATCCAATCTGATTATATGGTTTCTACTCTAGCACTAAGCCCCATAGAAAGGCCTTAAATACCACAATTATGATTGTTATTCTCTGAACAAATGGGTCTAATCCTGGATTTAGAGTGTAGACACACAGCCCTAGCCAAAAGCAGGCCCCCTTCCAGGTCATTCTGACTTGCATGAGCGCCCTTGTCAGTTCTCGGCTTTTCCTGCCAAATTTTTTTTGGACATTTTATACAACTGGAATGGGGCAATGGATATTGTCAGCCACTCCACCTCCGGTCCGCAGGAGTAGTCGGAGGCAAGGGCTACCACCCTGCCTCTCAAACCTTAGATCTGATAAAACCCTTGGAGACCCACACAAGCATCCAAAAGCCACCTCACTGCTACCCGACACTGCGAAGGATATAAGATTGTCCACGGAGGGTGCCCTCCATTGATGTAGAGAACATAGGTGAAACCATCTTTCAGGACTCCCCGAATGGAATAATAATAGGGCAGATAGTGGTGCTGCTTAAAGTCTCTGTTTTCGTAAAAGTTTATTGCAGTGTTGTTGGTGGTGAGGACGTGAAGGTAGATGGCTTTGCAGTGGTCTTGGGCTGTAGTAGATATATGATCCTTCAAGCTTTCCAGTAAGAGGGAACCTGGGTCAGAAAGAATGAGAGGATTACATCTAGCTCTCGTGCTCCCGTCGGCTTCTTCCCCGAGCATCGCCAAGATCAGTTTTGGCACCCTCAAAAATTGTTCGGAACACTGAACCAGACACTGGGGGAACATGCATATCCCTGCCCTCAGGGAGCTTAGAGACAGAATGGAGGACAACTAGATAACCCACCCTAAGTCCCACCACACTTATGAACATAGCCGTAATTTATTATAATGTCTGTCTCCCTCTGTAGACTGTAAGCTTGTTATGGGCAGGGGACGTGTCTACTAGCTCTCCCAAGAGCTTAGTACTGTGTTCTGCACGCTCTAAGTATATTTATTTTTAATTGATAATAATGATGGTGCTTGTTAAGCACTTACTAAGTGCCAGGCATTGTACTAAGCACTGGGGTAGACACAAGCAAATTGAGATGGACACAGTCCCTGACCCACGTGAGGCTCACAGTCTCATTCCCCGTTTTGCCAATGAGGTAACTGAGGCCCAGAGAAGTGAAGTGACTTGCCCAAGGTCACAGAGCAGACAAGTGGCAGAGCCAGGATTAGAACCCATGACCTTTTGACGCCCAGGCCCATGCTCTAACCACTATGCTATGCTGCTTCATGATTGATAGATGCAGCTGAGTGGGGAGTAAGGAGAAATAATAGAGTGGATACATAAGGCAATAACAAACAACTGAAAATGCTAAGGTAACTGAAAAGATGATTTGACTGGAAAAATGGGGAGAGTTAATCAGATGGTTTTTTTTTTTTTTTTTTGGAAGGGCTCTGAAGGATGGAAGGGACATAGTTCAGCCAAGTTGAGGAGGAACAGAGTTCTGAGCAAGAAGGAAAAACCAGGAGCAGATAAGAGGCAGGAGAAGTGGTAGCAAGGTACAGAGATGAAGCTATAATTCTTGGTTTAATAAAGAGAAGGGAGGTTGGAGATGGAACTGGGAAACCAATATTTAAGTGGAAATCGCTTGGATTTTTACACAGATTGTGATTCTTGAGTTGAAGCATCAGTTTAGCTGCTAAATACTTGCTCTCCAAATCTGCTATTAAAAGGGGTGGCATCCATTTCCTTCAACCAAAAAAATCAATTATTTTCGGAGCCTGATGACTCTCTTGGTTTGAAACTGCATAAGATTCAACCTCTGGCAAAAGACTGCAGTGGGCGAGATGTTTAAAACAGAATTTTAAAAGTTCTTCTTAGAGACGCTTTGGGCTCCATTACTTATTTTTTTTTTTTAGAACTGTTTCCCATTTTCTGTGGGGCTCTCTGTTCTCTACTGGGGACTCTCAAGGCATTCTGGCTGGGCTCAAAGATGTTTAGAGGGCTGTGGTGACTCACACGAGCAAGGTGAGCGGAAAACAGGAGTGTAAGAGACCACTATGCTTTTTAATGGCTTCAAAATAGAAGATGCTCTCCTTAGGTTGAGATGGAAATAGCCAGAAGACAAGAAGCCAGCTTAATGATCAAAGGAGATGGGCGGATCCAAAAGTATTTTCAATCAAGAATCCTGATTAACTTGGTTTACCAGTACACTGTAGGTTTGTACATATACATAAGTATATAACTGAACTAAAGGTCTCCTTCAGCCACAACTTCCCTTTCACACTAGGGGCTTAAACTTTGATTGTCCTAAAACTGCCGAAATTGGGTTTATCTGTGCCCGGGTTGCTGGGGCTATTTTTAACCCACAGACTCCTGAATCACAAGAAGCCTTTCCTTTAGCTGCCTCCAGGCCTGGTTCAGAGCAGGTTTGCTACTGAAAATAGCCAGAGATGTGGGCAAGGCCGAATGACCACAGGGAAAGCCCCACTTTACTTCAGGGCTGGCCTATTTTTTAAATGGCATTTCTTAAGTGCTTACCATGTGCCAGGCCCTGTACTAAGAGCTGAGGTAATAATAATAATAATAATAATGATGATGGTATTTGTTAAGTGCTTACTATGTGCCAAGCACTGTTCTCAGCAATGGGGGGAATACAAGGTAATCAGGTTGTCCCATGTGGATCTCAAAGTCTTAATCCCCATTTTACAGATGAGGGACCTGAGGCACAGAAAAGTTAAGTGACTTGCCCACAGTCACACAGAGGACAAGTGGGGGAGCCAGGATTAGAACCCATGATCGCTGATTCCCAAGCCCATGCTCTTTCCATTGAGCCATACTGCTTTTCTAGATACAAGCTAATCAGACTGGAGATAGTCCACGTCCCATATAGGGCTCTCACAGTCCTAATCCCCATCTTTCAGGTGAGGTAACTGAGGTGCAGAAGTGAAGTGACTTGCCCAAGGTCCCACAGCAGACAAGTGGCGGAACCAGGATTAGAACCCAGGTCCTTCTGACTCCCATTCATTCAAATTTATTGAGCGCTTACTGTGTGCAAAGCACTGTACTAAGCGCTTGGGAAGTACAAGGCCTGTGCTGTATCCACTAGGCCATGCTGCTTCTCAGATGCAGGGAGCCTAGGTCACCCTATGCCTGTTTAATGTTTGATCTCTGAATTGGTCCAACAATTGATGTTTCAGCCCACATATTTGCAGATTTCTGCCTCCTGGCAGATATTTACACTTGGAATAACAATGACATCTTGCATACACTGAATGAATTTCAACTTCACCTCTACTCTAGACTTGTTTATAAATTGGGATGCAATGGCATTCAGGATGTGAAGAATGATACTGTTAGATATCTGAAACCCAATATCAATACGAGGCCTGGCTCCGTGACTGTCCTGCTTTCATACCTCCAAACGGAAAAATCAACCTTTCAGTCCACAGAATTTATTGAGTGCCTATGTGCTGAACACTGCAGTAAGCACTCGGGAGAGTACAACAGAATGGTAGTCACGTTTGCTGCCCTGCAGGAGCCTACAGTCTAGTAGGGTTTTAAAGAAACACTAAAAACTAGACCACTTGTGAGTCAAAAAGTGGAGATATGACAAGCTAATCCCCCTATGCTAAGAAAGCACACACATTAAACCCTAACCCGTGCACTGTTCTACTTTCGTTATTAATCATTACAATCATGCGGTCCATTAATGTGGAAGAGGAAACATTAACAGCATCAGAAGCTGTAGCAAAAGTACCAGCGCGGTTAATGGTATTTGAAGAGAAAGCTAAATATGAAAGCTTGTGGGTAGGAAGTCATCCTGAAGATTTTTGCTGAAGGTCACCCACCCAACCTCATTCTCTCTAAGACTTGAGCTGCGGCTCAGGTTTCAGGAAGAGTCTTAATCAGAATGCTGGGGGGAAAGTTACAAGTTGCCACCCTGGAAAAATCTTGCTATCACATGGGTGTGAACTCCTTCCTTCCCCCTCAAAATGTGGGGTTGAATCTTATGCAGTTTCAAACCAAGAGAGTCATCAGGCTCCCAAAATAATTGGTCTTTTTTGGTTAAAGGAAATGGTTGCCACCCCTTTTAATAGCAGATTTGGAGAGCAAGTATTTAGCAGCTAAACTGATGCTTCAACTCAAGAATCACAATCTGTGTAAAAATCCAAGAGATTTCCACTTAAAAGAAATGGAAATCAAACACAAACTGCCAAGTACTGCTAAAGATGCAGGTAATAAATATCCACCTAAGGGGAAAAAAAAAATCACATTCATCATCTACCTGAATAGTCTTGTGGGAGAAAGGAAAAAACAAACAAACTGCATTTTGGTGCTGGTGACAAGTGTTGTAGAAACTCTTCTCCAGTGAAAAACCCTTTACCTATTCAATTAATAGGTCTAAGTTTGGAACTGTAATCAGGAGAGCTAGTAGATCTAGTCTTTTCACATCACAGGTCTTCATTTTTGTTTCAATCTACTTTTAACCATCCCCAGAGGACTTCATTTCTTTTCTCTGAAATAGTCCATATTCACATTTAGTGTAGTCACTGAATTCTCCAACATGCGTGACTCCTCTCATCCAAATTTCAGGCCAAGGTGCAATAGAATTCATTCAATTGCATTTACTGAGTGCTTACTGTGTGCAGAGCACTGTACTAAGTGCTTGGGAGAGTAAAATACAATAAGCAGATGCATTCCCTGCCCACAACAAGCTTACAGTCTAGAGGGGAGACATTCATTCCAATTTATTGAGTGCTTACTGAGACAAACACTAATATAAATAATAGAAGAGAAACCCAGACAACTAACAGATGCAATAGCGCGATGCCAAGGAAAGGCATGCTGTGTGTTCTTACCGATTCCGTGCTTTCTAAATTCTTTCACCACACCTAGGCTTAAGATGTAAGCAACTTGGGTATCAACAGGAAAATTGGAGGCTAGAATATCTCCATCCTAAAGAGAGACAGAAAAAAGTAAGTAGGTGTCCTCTTCTTGCACACTGCAGCACTAGATCCAAATCTCTCTCTCTTGATTATAAAGCAGATAAAAACAGGTCAAGTTAACAGCCAGCCGGACTGTTTTTGAGGAACCGAGAACATGGGGGAAAAGAGGGCAAGAGTCTGGACCACAGCAGGATTACTGTTGTGGAGATGACTTTCCACAATCATCAGCGAAGGTATTTTTTGAGAGCTTACTGTGTGCAGAGCACTAGGCTAAGCTCTTGGGAGAGTACAAAGCAACCAGACTGGTAGACACGTTCCCTGCCAGCAATAAGCTTACAGTCTAGGGAAGAGCTTACAATCTACCTTCCATGGGAAAGGAGGAGCAAATATTAACCTTCAAAAGAAGGCTCTACTGCTCTCTTCTCCACTCTAGAATCAAAGATAGGTTGAAGGAATTAAAAAAATAAAATAAAAAACTTCTCGGGGGGGGGGGGGGGGGGGAAAGTGTACCTAGAAAGAGGCCCTGGCTGAATATCCCTGCCAGTAAGTTTCAGAGACAGATCTGATTAGTCCATTAATCTTTTTGATGATTAAAAACTTGTGCTTGGCCTCAAGATCGGCATTAAGACATATGTCTGGGGAAGGGGGATTAGCGTGGCCCATTAGCGTTCGCCTTTCTGGAGTCTGGCAACCGTCTTCGCTGACTCCCCACCCCACATCCCTTTGGGCTGTTCAGAGGCTGATGATTTTCAGGGCTGCACTCGGATCCCTACCTCTTTATGTACTTTTGTCCTGTTTTTTATTTCCGCCACTATCATGCCCACAATGGCTCCTCTGTAAGTGGCAGCGAGGGAAAAGAATTTCTTGTTGGAAGTGATGTCACGATACCATGAGTCAGGATACCTAGGGGGAGGAGAACAAAGATTGACATAAGTGTTTGGTGACGGAGTTCCAGCTAGGCTGAACGTTTCAAATCAACTTTCTGTTCCCTAGGGGAATGCGCCATTTAATTCCCTTTTATGGTCCACTACTAGGGATTTGCTGTTTTTCATCTGCTTTTGTTCAAGGAGGGGAAAATGGAACAGGAACAAAGAATTTGACTATTTAAAACCATATCTATGTGCTTACTGTCATAAACTCCAGGATTTTGCCAAACATTCTAGAGCAACTAAATGATAACATGATGGTATTTATTAAGTGTTTACTACGTAGAGAAGCAGCGTGGCTCAGTGGAAAGAGCACGGGCTTTGGAGTTGGAGGTCATGGGTTCAAATGCCGGCTTCGCCAGTTGTCAGCTGTGTGACTTTGAGCAAGTCACTTAACTTCTCTGGGTCTGTTACCTCATCTGTAAAATGGGGATTAATCAATCAATCAATCATACTTATTTAGCGCTTACTGCGTGCACAGCACTGTACAAAGCGCTTGGGAAGTACAAGTTGGCAACATATAGAGATGGTCCCTACCCAACAGTGGGCTCACAGTCTAGAAGGGGGAGACAGAGAACAAAACAAAACATATTAACAAAATAAAATAAATAGAATAGATATGTACAAGTAAAATGAATAGAGTAATAAATACGTACAAACATATACACAGGTGATATATACATATATACAGATTAAGACTGTGAGCCCCCCGTGGGACAACCTGATCATGTTGTAACCTCTTCAGCGCTTAGAACAGTGCTTTGCACATAGTAAGTGCTTAATAAATGCCATTATTATTATTATTATGTTTCAGGCACTGCACTACGCACTGGGGTGGACACAAGCAAACTGAGTTGGACACAGTCCCTTTCCTATGTGGAGCGCTTAATAAATGTCATTATTATTATTATGTTTCAGGCACTGTACTAAGCGCTGGGGTGGATGCAAGCAAATTGAGTTGGACACCGTCCCTGTCCCATGTGGAGCTCACAGCCTCAATCCCCATTTACAGATAAGGTAACAGAGGCCCACAGAAGTGAAGTTACTTCCCCAAGATCACACAGCAGAAAAGTGGTGGAGCCGGGATTAGAACCCATGACCTTCTGACTCCCAAGCCCACGCTCCATCCACCGCGCCATGCTGCCTCTCAACTAGTGTTGTGTCCAGCACCACTACAGATATGCTACGTTCTTCCATATTGCATGTTCTCCCCACATACTACATATAGAACCCCGTTAGAGAATGAATGTTCTTCCAACAGCGCGGATCTATCTGTGATGTTGGAAGAAATGGATGTATGCTTATGTACAATAACAGTCCAGACATGAACAAATTCTAACGTGAGATTTTTCTTAACACAGAGCCTGCCAAGACCATAACCTCCATGTTCTCAGGGTAATGCTGAATGAATGCCAAAGACTGAATTTTGGCAGAAAAAAGGCAGTCTCATTTAAAGGACATCCAAAAACAAGCACCCATCCTCTTTGACGTGTCACAAAAAAATTGATCAAATGCTCTTTTTTTTTCAATGGCACTTGTGAAGCACTTCCAGTGTGCCAGGCACTGTACAGGTAGGGACCGTCTCTATATGTCAATCAATCAATCAATCAATCAATCGTATTTATTGAGCGCTTACTGTGTGCAGAGCACTGTACAAGCGCTTGGGAAGTACAAGTTGGCAACATATAGAGGCGGTCCCTACCCAACAGTGGGCTCACAGTCTAGAAGGGGGACACAGACAACAAAACAAAACATATTAACAAAATAAAATAAATAGAATAGATATGTACAAGTAAAATAAATAGAGTAATAAATACGTACAAACATATATACATATATACAGGTGCTGTGGGGACGGGAAGGGGGTAAGGCGGTGAATGGAGAGGGGGAGAAGGGGGAGAGGAAGGAGGGGGCTCAGTCTGGGAAGGCCTCCTGGAGGAGGTGACACCCAACTTGTACTTCCCTAGCGCTTAGTCGCTTAGTATAGTGCTCTGCACACAGTAAGTGCTCAATAAATACGACTGAATGAATGAATGAGGTAGATACAAGGTAATCACGTTGGACAAAGTCCATGTCCCACACGAGGCTCACAGTCATAATCCCCATTCTACAGATGAGGTAACTGAGGCACAGAGAAATGACTTGCCCAAGGTCACAAAGGAGACAAGTGGAGGAGCCAGAACTAGAGCACAGGCCCTTCCAACTCGCAGGCTCGAGTTCGAGCTAGGTTTCAGGCTTGTAAGTAGTATAAAACGCAGCTCCTAGGGGACCCCAGTGCAATCTTCTGAGTCGGAGAGAATGGAGGAGCCATGGGACACTCAAACATTTTGCCTGGTTCTACTGATTAATGGACAAAAAGACTGCTACGTCGCTTTGAAGCCAAAAGCCACATCAGCACTTCTGTGCCACCTAAGCACTGCTGCATTCGAAATTTCCTGAAACACTTATCATATCTTACAAACCCTATTCCTTAAACATTTCCTTGTGTACCTATCCCTTTTCCCTTCTGTATCATTCTTTATATCGTGTATTTTAAGCACTTACTACGTGTCAAGCCCTGTTCTAAGGGCAGGGGTAAATACGAGATAATCAGGCCGGACAAAGACCCTGTTTTATAAGGGACTCGCAGTCCAAGTATGTAAACAACCTTATTGTCCGTCTCTCTCAACTGCTCTTAGAGGGCAGGGATCGTGTCTACTGACATGCAGAACTGTGCTCTACGCAGAAGGTGCTCAATAAATAGTACTCCCTGAGTAAAGGAAATGCAAATTTAGAGAAGCAAATTTGAGAAGCGGCTTGGCAGAGTGGAAAGAGCATGGGTCTAGGAGTCAGAGAAGCCGGGTTCTAATTCTGACTCTGCCAAGTCTGCTGTGTGACCTTGGGTAAGTCACTGAACTTCCCTGTGCCTCCATTTCTTCAACTGCAAAATGGGGATTCAACACCTGTTCTTCCCCTTACCTAGACCGTGAGCCCCATGTGAGAAAGGGACTGTGTCCAACCTGATGAACTTGTATCTAGCCCAGTGCTTGGCACACAGTAAGTGCTTAACAAGTGCCCTCCAAAACCTGCTGGTCTCAGCTCCGCAACATCGCCAAGATCCGCCCTTTTCTCTCCATCCAAACCGCTACCCTGCTCGTTCAATCTCTCATCCTATCCCGTCTGGATTACTGCATCAGCTTCCTCTCTGATCTCCCATCCTCCTGTCTCTCCCCACTTCAATCCATACTTCATGCCGCTGCCCAGATCGTCTTTGTGCAGAAACGCTCTGGGCATGTTACTCCCCTCCTCAAAAATCTCCAGTGGCTACCAATCAACCTACGCATCAGGCAAAAACTCCTCACTCTCGGCTTCAAGGCTGTCCATCACCTCGCCCCCTCCTACCTCACCTCCCTTCTCTCCTTCTCCAGCCCAGCCCGCACCCTCCGCTCCTCTGCCACTAACCTCCTCACTGTGCCTCGTTCTCGCCCATCCCGCCGTCGACCCCCGGCCCACGTCCTCCCCCTGGCCTGGAATGCCCTCCCTCGGCACATCCGCCAAGGTAGCTCTCTTTCTCCCTTCAAAGCCCTACTGAGAGCTCACCTCCTCCAGGAGGCCTTCCCAGACTGAGCCCCCTCCTTCCTCCTCCCCCTCCCCATCGCCCCCGCCTTACCTCCTTCCCCTCCCCACAGCACCTGCATATATGTATATATGTTTGTATGCATTTATTACTCTATTTATTTATTTGCACATATTTATTCTATTTATTTTATTTTGTTAATATGTTTTGTTTTGTTGTCTGTCTCCCCCTTCTAGACTGTGAGCCCGCTGTTGGGTAGGGACCATCTCTATATGTTGCCAACTTGTACTTCCCAAGCACTTGGTACAGTGCTCTGCACACAGTAAGCACTCAATAAATACGATTGAATGAATGAAGTACCATAATAATAATTATTATTTACATGAATTTTGGGGACAGGATGTTTCCTAAAGATGAAAGACACTTCAATCTCCTTTCAGCAAACCTCAACTATTTCTTACTCTCCATTTTCCCTTCTACAATCCATTCTCTACACTCTTTTCCAAGAGTCTCCTCCAGGAAGTATTCCCCGACTGACCTCCTCAGACATGCACTTGGATTTGTGACATTTGGGTATCTGACATTCACCCACTCCCAACCCCACAAAACTTAGGTATGTATCTTTAAATGGTTTACTATAAATTACTTATTCATATTAATGTCTACCTCCCCCTCTAGACTGTAAGCTCATTACAAGCAGGGAATGTGTCCGCTAATTCTGTTGTACTGAATTCTCCCAAGCACTTTGTACAGTGCTCGGCACATAGTAAGGGCTCAATAAATACCATTGATTGATCATGTCTTCCCCCTGACCACTTTAGCATTTTATTTGATCTTATCTGTTGTTGATTTATTTTGTATTATATCTAGTCTCTTCTCTGTGATTGCATTTTTGTTTATTTTTATCTACTTGCCTCTTTCCATTATGTTTGGAGTTCCTTTGGGACAGAAACAGTGTTTTGTTTTGTTTTTTACTTAATTTTTTATTTTCCCCCAAGCATTCACTGCAGTGTTTTACACCCAGTAGGGAGAGTCAAACAGAGGCCTACCCATTCCATTCCTAGCTTGGGCAGTGGCTAGCGAATGGAAGGCAATCTGCTACAAGTCAAAACTCACCTGTGCTGGGCAGCAGCGGCATGGGAGAGAGTCGAGGGCGAAGACTCAAGTTTGCTGCATTGAAGGCGGCAATGGGAAACCAATTCTGTATTTTTATCAAGAAAACTGTATGGATACACTACCAGAATGACTGCAGATGGAGAGCGGGGTGTACTGGGGAAGATGTGTCCATGGTGTCGCCATGGGTCGGAAACGACTCAACAGCATAAGACATAACCCTAGCAAGTTCTGTTGATGCCAAACCAGGCGCGCAGAGGATGGCGAGGCGAGGATTAGAGTCCAGGGCCTCTGACTCCTAAACCCGTTTTTTTTTTTTAATGGCATTTATTAATGATGGCATTTATTAAGCGCTTACTACGTGCAAAGCACTGTTCTAAGTGCTGGGGGGATACAAGGTGATCAGGTTGTCCCACGGGGGGCTCAAAGTCAATCCCCATTTTACAGATGAGGAAACTGAGGCACAGAGAAGTTAAGTGACTTGCCCAAGGTCACACAGCTGACAACTGGCAGAGCTGGGATTTGCACCCATGACCACTGACTCCAAAGCCCGGGCTCTTTCCACTGAACGCTGCTTCTCTTTATTAAGTGCTTACTATGGGCAAAGCACTGTTCTAAGCGTTAGGGAGGTTACAAGGTGATCAGGTTATCCCACGGGGGGCTCACAGTCTTAATCCCCATTTTACAGATGAGGTAACTGAGGCCCAGAGAAGTTAAGTGACTTGCCCAAAGTCACACAGCTGACAATTGGCGGAGCTGGGATTTGAACTCATGACCTCTGACTCCAAAGCCTGGGCTCCTACCACTAAGCCACGCTGCTTCTCTTAAAAAAAGTAATGATCGCATTTATTAAGCGCTTACTATGTGCAAAGCACTGTTCTAAGCGCTGGGGAGGTTACAAGATGATCGGGTTGTCCCATGGGGGGCGCACAGTCTTAATCCCCGTTTTCCAGTTGAGGTAACAGGCACAGAGAAGTTAAGTGACTTGCCCAAAGTCACACAGCTGACAATTGGCAGAATCAGGATTTGAACCCATGACCTCTGACTCCAAAGCCCATTCTCTTTCCACTGAGCCACGTTGATTCTCTTTCTATTGGACCACACGGCTTTTCTCTTTCCTATCACTCTAGACCATGAGCTCACTGTAAGCAAGGAGCGTAACTACCTATCAACTTTGTTATACTGTACTCTCCCAAGTGCTTAGAACAGTGCTCTGCAAACAGTAAGTGCTCAATAAACACCACTGATTGATGAAGGAATTTGGACAGAGCACTTCAACTACAAAGCTAGTCTCAAAATCCCAAATGGGATTCCTCAAAGCTGACACCAATCCCAACCAGGAAAGCACACACTGGCAGGTCCAGAATTCTGTTTCAATCCATGACACCTGAGTGCTTATTGTGTGCAGAACACTGTATTTATTCATTCATTCAATTGTATTTATTGAGCGTTAACTGTGTGCAGAGCACTGTACTAAGCGCCTGACCCTGGAATCGGATGGGTTACAGAGCTTATGAGATGGCACAGCTGTGAGCACAAAAATGCAGCGACACCAATCTCTCAAGTACCTGTTCTTTTAGTTGACAATGATACAAAGATACAAGGCATGAGTTAGTCAGGCATTGGCCCAGGAATCTCACAGAAACCAAGGGGAAAGATCCTTTTCCTTATAGGCTGGAAATGTCCTTTAAAATGACGGGATGGGTGCAATGTGGCTGAAAAAGTTGATGGGGGAAGTACAGCTCTCAGTCACCCTGTGCAGAGATCTATCAACCAATAGTATTTATTAAGCGCTTACTGTGTGCAAAGCACTGTACTAAACGCTTGGGAGAGTACGATACAACAATAAACAGACACATTCCCTGCCCTTAACGATCTTATAGTCTAGAGGCGGGGAGACAGACAACAATATGAATAAATAAATTACAGATACGTGCATAAGTGCTATGGGGCTGGAAAAGGGGAAGAGCAAAGGGAGCAAGTCAGAGGGACACAGAAGGGAGTGGGAGATGAGGAAAAGGGGGGCTTAGTCTGAGAAGGCTTGGAAGTGGGGGAGAGTAACTGTCGGTAGGATTTGAGGAGGGAGAGCATTCCAGGCTAGAGGCAGGACGTGGGCTGGGGTTGGGGGCGAGATAGGTGAGATCAAGGTACAGTGGGGAGGTTAGCACTAGAAGAGCCAAGTGTGCAGCCTGGGCTATAGAAGAAGAGAAGCGAGGTGCAGTAGGAGGGGAGCAAGGTGGTGCTTATAGCCAAAGGTGAGGAGTTTTTGTTTGATGCGGAGGTGGATGGGCAACCACTGGAGGTTTTTTTGAGGAATGGGGTGACATATCCTGAATGTTTTTGTAGAAAAATGATCCAGGTAGTAGAGTGAAGTACGGACTGGAGTGTGGAGAGACAGGAGGCTGGGCGGTCAGCAAGGAGGCCGATGCAGTAATCCAGGTGGGATAGGAGGAGTGATCGTATTAATGTGGTAGCAGTTTGGACGGAGAGGAAAGGGTGGATTTTAGCTAAATTGTGAAGGTGGGACAGACAGCATTTAGCGATGGATTGAGTGAGTATGTGGGTTGAATGAGAGAGGAGTCAAGGATAACATCAAGGTTAAGGGCTTGTGAGATGGGAAGGATAGTGGTATGGTGCTAAGCACTTGGGAGAGTACAGCTTGAGAGCAGCATGGCCTAGTGGAAATAGCACAGGCCTGGGAGTTAGAGGATCTGGGTTCTAATCCTGGGCTCCGCCACTTGTCTGCTATGGGTAAGTCACTTAACTTCTCGGTTGAGAAATTGGGCACTGGTCACTTTACTTTTCAGTGCTTCACAATTTTTCAGTGAACAGCTGAGTTAACTTAGTGCACAAGTCACAACTTTTCAGTGCATTGGTTACCTCATCTACAGGACAGACTGTGAGCCCTGTGGGACAAAGGCTATCCAACTTGATTTGTTTGTACAGTGCTTAGTACAGTGCCTGGCACATGGCAAGTACTTAACATTAGAAAAAAAAGGACAACAATCAAGTAGGTAGACATGATCCCTGCCCTCAGGGAGCCTACAATCTAACTGGGGAGCTTACTCGTCCGCTTCCACAGAGCTCTCCAAAGTCACCATAGCTGGGGCCTAAAGGTCCATGTGTAGCTGAAGAGATTCAAAATTACGCTTCCTTCAACTTTGTCTAAAGTCCTCATCAGTTACAGTGAGTCAAGAAACTATCTGAAGTCCAAATATAGACAACTGATTTCTTGTCACAGAGTACAAGGTTGCCATTTTTGCAGAGCAGAAGCTGGAGAAATAAAGTTAATCGTTCACTTGCTTAACTTGGAGGCTCTTTTTGTCTAATAAAATGGAGGCATCAACTAACTTCTTGGCAGGCATAGAGGACATTGTATTTATTCTTACTGGTTGGGTTACAGAATTAAAAAAAAAATCAATCTGCAGCTGAATCAACTTGGCAGTTCTATACACAACCCATAAAGGAAGCCCAATTTTTTGTTTACTTTAATGCAGATTAACAGAATTACCTTTAATCACAAGTAAATTTACTGAATTGGAGGACAACATTTGCAAAGGGATCTCAAATCCATGACTGGTGCTGTGGTGGGGGAAGGTTGAAGGGAGTCGGGGGGTGAGGAAACTAGGTTGGCTAGGGCTTAAGGACCAGAAAGAAAGTGAGTAACAGGCTAATTCACACTGAGAGGTAGGAAGGGGCTCGGACAAAGGACAACGACAAAAAGCCTAGCAACCTAGCAGGGCATTTGCGCTCACTTCCACATGATCCCCGAAATTCACTCTAATGGAGGAACAGCACATACAGTACTTACTCAATGGGGAACCAGTCGGCACAGAGTTGCTTCACTGTGTCTATGTCATCATGGCAGAGAAGGCGCCTGTTGACCTCACTGAGTGCAGTGGAGGGCACTTCCTCTGTCATTCACACCTAGAAGGAAAGGAAATTATATTTAGGGAGGAGCCCAGCAGGGTTGGCTTTCTTTTACTCAATCAAGCACTGTTGCTGCTAAATGGGGGTGTGGTTCAGTCACACCAAAGTCTCTGGTTCTATTTTCCCTGTAATCCCTCATCGTTTCTGGCTCAGACAGCCCTAGGGGGAGGGGGCAAATCCTGGCCCAGAAGTGTGGTAGTGCAGATGCCAGTCTAAGCTACCCCCTCTCTTCACCCTGCAGATCAGTTTTGTACAGATTGTGGGGATAATGTTGTCGATTGTGTCACAACTCCCCAACGGGAGTGTGCGGAGCGGAGAGTACCCAGTTAGGAAACCACTCTAACCAAATCAATCCACCACTTGTCTGTTGTGTGACCTTGGGCAAGACACTAAACTTATCTTTTTTTTTTAATGGTATTTACTAAGGGCTGGCTTTGTACCATGCACTGTCATCATCATCATCATCAATCGTATTTATTGAGCGCTTACTGTGTGCAGAGCACTGTACTAAGTGCTTGGGAAGTACAATTTGGCAACATATACAGTCCCTACCCAATAGTGGGCTCACAGTCTAAAAGGGACTTGGCAGTCCCCCATGGCTGCCCCATGGCAGTCCCAGCACTATATTAAGTGCTGGGGTAGATATATGCTAAACAGGTTGGACACAGTCTCTGTCTCACTTGCGGCATGCAGTCTTAATCCCCACTTTACAGATGAGGGAACTGAGGCCCAGAGAAGTGAAGTGACCTGTCCAAGGACACATATTAGACAGCTGGTTGAGCCGGAATTAGAACCCAAGTCCTTCAGATGCCCAGGCCCATGCTCTAACCACTAGACCACACTGCTTAATACCTCAGTTGTAAAATGTGGATTAAAACTGTGAGCCCCATGTGGCACATGGACTGTGTCCAACCTGATTAGTTTCTATTAACCCCAGAGCTTAGGACAGTGCCTGGAACATACTGAGCGCTTAAGACATACCATAAAAGGCCCCCAAAAGACAACAACAAAAAAACCTAGATGATTCCAGACTAGGACTCTCAAAGTCTCCATCCACCCACTGCAGAGCTGGATTTGTTGCTGTTTTACCCTGAGACAGAAGACAGTGACAATCTCCATGTCTGGAATTCAATGGATGAAGCAGGACTCGCACTAGCTTTTTCCACTGAATTGGAGAGGAAACGGAGGATTGCAGTGTGGGCCCAGGTGGTTGCCAAGGTGTATAGGGCTAGCTCAGGGGGTCCCCAAGGGGAGAAATAATAATAATAATAATAATAATAATAACAACTGCAGTATTTGTTAAACACTTATTATGTGCCAGGCACTGTACTAACTGCTGGGATGGATACAAGCAAATCAGGTTGGACACAGTCCCTGTCCCACATGGGGCTCACAGTCTTAACCCTCATTTTAAAAATGAGGGAACTGAAGCACAGAGAAGTGACTTGCTCAAGGTCACACAGCAGACAAGTGGCAGAGTCAGAATTAGATCCCAGGTCCTTCTGAGTCCCAAGCCTGTGCACTATGCACTAGGGCATGCTGCGTGATCGCATGCTCCAATTTATTTGTAATTTCAGCCTTCGTAATTAAAGAATATAGGGAACCCATGAGGTCAAGCAATTTTATAGTCTTGAAAATACAAAAATGTTTAGAGCTAAGACAAAGTATCGCTCATATTTCAAATTTCCTCAAAATTCTCTAAAAAAAAAAATCCTTTTACTCACGGCCTCAAAGTTTTCAGAAATTTTAAACTGTTAGCTCTAATCCAGCTAAAATGTGGTGTTCAACCACCTCCTGGTTTTTTCAAGGCAAGGGAACAGTAGATGAATCAGCAGCAATTAGCACCATTAACCAGGAGGAGCTTGAAGAGAGAGAAAAAGTACAAACCAAAATGCCAAGAAGAGATAAAGTACGCTACCTCTCTCCACCCCCATTAGAAAAGAAGCAAAAAGAAGCAGAGTTCTTTCTGAAAGGCTACCTGAATTTGGACCAGTGATCATACTGGTTGACCAGACACCTCACCCGGAATCCCACAGTAAGGGGCAGATCTGGGACCTGGGCCTGGCTGGTTGCCACTGCCTCTCGCTCTTGGACTCTGTCATTTATTTATTTGTACTGAGGTCCGTCTCCCCCCTCCAGACTGTAAGCTTGTTGGGGTCAGGGAATGTGTCCGTTTCTTGTTCTCTTGTTCTCTCCCAAGCACTCAGTACAGTGCTGCGCACACAATAAGCGCTCAATAAATACAAATGAATGAATGAATGGCTTTTCCATCTGGGAGCACTGACCCTCAGGCACCAACCACTTGAACCACTTACATTTCAACTTGTGGCTCTGAACCCTTATCCTTCGGCTGTGTTATACTGCAGCAACAGGGGTTATCATTCATTCCTTCATTCAGTTGTATTTATTGAGCGCTTACTGTGTGCAGAGCACTGTACTAAGCGCTTGGGAAGTACAAGTTGGCAACATATAGAGATGGTCCCTATCCAACAATGGGCTCACAGTCAAGAAGTGGGGCAAAATGCCCACTGTTATTTCGATTTGTCCACCAACTGCCACACTTTATAACCTCACCCTCTCCTCCACTGGGTTCTAGAGTCCAGAAAGTAGTCCACCAGGCTTGCCCCTGACCCAATGCCCCATTCACCACTGCTGGGGTGACCATCTGGCCCCCTGGGAGCGAGGTGGGCTAAGGCCAAGATTGCAGCCACAAGGTCCAGACCACCCCCTCCCGAGTCTGGGACCCTCTTCCAGTGGCGCTGGGGAGGTTGTGACTTTCAGTTATAGGGGATTACCTTGTCTCTACCCAGTGCTTGGCACAAAGTAAGCACTTAACAAATACTATAATTATTATTATATTGAGTACATGTGCCAAAAATGTCATAAATGAAACAAACTCCAAAAGCCAGTTCCTCCTGGCAACAGGTTCATGAGGCTGCCACTGTTGGACAATTTAGGCCAGGGGGGTGGGGGTGATGGAAAAGGAGAAGTTAATCTGGGACAGGACCGGGGAAATGACCATTCCGTCCCTTCTGGCACAACTTGGTGTATATTCGGCCAGTTGAGAAGGCTGATACCTGCCTGACCTTTTTGTGATTTAGTTCTGCTTAAAATGCATAAAAATTCTAAGAGTGCTTTAATGGCATAACAATAAAAAAAAGAGACATCTGGAGTTCAACTGTCGGCATCAGCAGAATCTATCAAATGAGGAAGTGCGGCAGAATAACATGAAGCCCTCACTTACTTAAAATGAACGTTTAAGTTGCCTGCTGTGTGACTGTGGGCAAGTCACTTCACTTCTCTATGCCTCCGTTTCCTCATCTGTAAAATGGGGATTCAAAACCTGTTCTCCTTCCTACTTAGACTGTGAGCCCCATGATGGACCTGATGATCTTGTATCTACCCCAGCGCTTAGTACAGTGCTTGACACAGAGTAAGTACTTGAACAAATATCGCAATTATTAATGGTCTTCAGTCAGAAACGTGCACTGCTGATATATGCCGAGTCCAACTGGGCAGAAGTGAAGAGTAGTGTGGCCTCCTGGAAAGAGCACAGGCCTGGGAATCAGAAGACCTGCGTTGTAATCTCTGCTCTGCCACCGGCCAGCTGTGTATTTGTGTGTGACAGGACACACATGCACACACACACACACAGACACATATTCATCCTGCCCTTTTATGGTGGTTATGTATTCACCATAAGGCAATAAATTCTCAGATGCTCCCCCTCACCCCCGGCAAACTTCATTTTATCCAGTTTCATCCTCTTCCCCCCCATCAAACTTTGGTGGAGGTGGCAATGGGAATAAGAAATGAGGCAGCCACAAGTCCAAATTCAGAAACAGCAAGGGGCCTGGATAATTCACAAACAGGACAATCAGTCCCTGAATCAACAGGCATTGGCTGAAGTAGATAACTTACTCTCATTAAATACCAAACCTAAGTACAGGGGTTACTTTAGAAATGTTACAGATACTTGGTGACACATCAGCATGCCCTTTTTGGGTGAGCTTTATAAACAAAGAAAAATTCACAAAGCCCTTAACGGGAGCTCCTTTGACCGAGGTTCAGAATTTGTTCCACATTTAACATTCAAGGAAAATAGTATGCTCAGAAAAAGTTGTTTGGAAACCAGTTTCTCATCTCTATTAAGAGGTTTCTGTGTCTTCAAGGCTCTGGTTCTTTATTTAAACACTGCCTTTGGATAGTTAAAAATAGGAATAGGTTGCATTTAGCCAGCCAGGATGTGGTCATGGGGTAATAATTTTTTTTTTTTACCCAAACATCCTATTCTATGTCTAGTCTTAACAATTCCAAATTTGCTGAAATGTTTACCTTAGTTATAACTATGACCTGTTTTAAATTAATGGGGGGGGGAGGGGGGGGTTCAAGAATATGGGCAGGAGGAGGTGATGTGACTACTCAAAAAGGAGCGTTCCAAGGTAGGATGTCCGTTGGTCAGGAGTTGATGTCCCAAGCTAATCTGGGTCTGGGGAGGGTATCCCAGGCTGCCAAGCTGCATGAAGTAACACGACCTAATGGAAAGAGCAGAAGCTTGGGAGTTAGAGGACCTGGATTCCTGGCTCCACCACTTGTTTGCAGTGTGACCTTGGGTAAATTACTTAACTTCTCTGCCTCAGTTATCTCATCTATAAAATAATAATAATGGTATTTGTTAAGCACTTACTATGTGCCAAGCACTGTTCTAAGCGCTGGGGTAGATACAGGGTAGTCAGGTTGTCCCACACAGGGCTCACACTTTTAATCCCCATTCTACAGATGAGGTAACTGATGCAAAGAGAAGTTAAGTGACTTGCCCAAGGTCACACTGCAGACAAGTGGCGGAGGTGGGATTAGAACCCAAGTCCTCTGACTCCCAAGCCCGTGCTCTAAGCGACGTTGCTTCTCTAAAATGGGGACAAAGACTGTGAGCTCCACGTGCGACAGGGACTGTGTCCAACCTGATTAGTTTGTATCTACCTTGTGCTTAGTACAGTGCTTAGCACATAGTAAGTAGTTAAATACCATTTAAGAAATAAACAAAACCTCAAAGAGGGGAGGGGGTTCTCCAGGGGCTGGAGGAAAACATAAATCCATCATCATCATAATAGTAATAATAATAACTTGGTACTTGTTAAGCTCTTACTATGTGCCAAGTAGTGTACTAAGCAGAGTGGTAGACAAGATAAGACAAGTCACAGTCCTCATCCCAATTCCTTACAGTCTAAGGGGAGGGAGAATAGGTATTGAAGACCCATTTTACAATGAGGATACTGAGGCACAGGAAAGTTAAGTGATTTGCCCAAGCGGAGCTGGGATAAGAGCCCAGGTCCTCCGACTCCAAGGCCTGCACTCTTTCTACTAGGCCAGGCTTTGCCTTACACAATTATCTGCTTTAAAGGGATCAAGACTGCCTCGGGGGAAAGATGCCTGGGGGGAGGTTTCTGCCTGGTACCCTGGGAGAGATGTTTATAGAGTGAGCGGGAAGGGTATTCCTAAAGAAAGGTTTGTGAGACGCAAGTGTTGTTTTCAAATAGGATCAGGGAAGGGGAACTGTCAGCAGGGGGAAAGTGGTAAGGATTGGTGAACTGTTCACATTAAGTGAAGCAGATGATTGAGCCCTTGGGATGAAGGGTGCTGGGGTGGGGGAAATCCCATGAAGGAGGAGGGTTCAGAAAAAAAGTGGCTCTTGGAGGCTCCTTTTACTACTGAGGGACTCTCTTCTCTCCCCATTTCCCCAGCCCCACTCCTTCCTTTCTTTGTCTGAGCCACAGGCCAACCACCTGTGAAAAAGCCCTGCAGAGGTTCAGCTCTCTCAAAACTGAGGAGGAAAAAAAATGACGAGAAAAGAAAACCAAGCCAGTTCAGTAGGTAGTATCTTGAGTGCTGGGGAAGCAGTTACCAGGATGTGTGCAAGCAAGGAGTGGCAGGAAAGGCTATTAGTAATAGTCTGACTGAGGGGACACCTATCCACAACAAGACCGCTCCCTCACCCCACCTCACCCTCTGGACAGCAGGGCCTTTCTGGTGTCAGGATGTGGCCCAAACTGGCTCACGACCAGTTCTTGGGCCCTCTAAACCCACAGAATCCAGTCCACTTGCCCCAACTACGGTCAAAGTCACCAAAGACCTCCTTACCAAATCTCAGCAAGCACTTAGTGCAGTGCTCTGCACACAGTAAGCACTCGGTAATTACCACTGATTTAATTGAAATGACGGACTCTGTTGTAGCCTAATTCTCCTCGACATCTTGGTTGCCTTCGAAATTCATTCATTCAGTCATATTTATTGAGTGCTTACTGTGAGCAGAGCCCTGTACTAAGCGCTTGGGAAGTACAAGTATGCAACATATAGAGACGGTCCCTACCCAACAGCGGGCTCACAGTCTAGAAGGGGGCGACAGACAACAAAACATAAACCAAATAAAATAAATAGAATATGTACAAGTAAAATAGAGTAATAAATACGTACAAACATATATACATATATACAGGAGCTGTGGGGAGGGGAAGGAGGTAAGGCGGGGGGATGGGGAGGGGGAGTAGGGGGAGAGGAAGGAGGGAGCTCAGCCTGGGAAGGCCTCCTGGAGGAGGTGAGCTCTCTAATAATAATAATAATAATAATAATAATAACGCTTGTTAAGCACTTACTATGTGCCAGGCTTCACTGTCCTAAGTGCTGTGGTAGATACAAGTTAACCAGGTTCGACACAGCCCCTGTCCCACACAGCACACACAGTCTCAATCCCCATTTTACAGATGAGATAACTGAGGCATACAGAAGCGAAGTGACCTGCCTAAGGTCACACAGCCGACAAGTGGAGGAGCCAGGATTAGAACCCCTGACCTTCTGATTCCCAGGCCTGTGGTCTATCCACCAGGCCTCACTACTTTGATGGTGTGGCCAACTCCGTTCTCTGTAAACACTATCTAACCTTGGCGTTAATGCCACTGTCCTCTCCTGGTTTTCCTCTTACCTCTTGGGCCGATCGATCCTTCTCAGCCTCTAGTCTGTTAGCTCTTTGTGGGAAAAGACTGCGTCTACCCACTCCACTCAGCGCTTAGTAACCGCTCAATAAACACCACTGATTTGTCTGTCTGATCGATATCATTTGCCAGTCCTTCCTTTGCCTCCCACCCTCTCACTATAGGTCTCTCCTCAGACTCTGATCTGGGGTCCCTTCTCACTTTACACCCATTCTCTTGGGAAATGTATGCACTGGCACGGCCTCAACTAACCCATCTCTGCAGTTGACTCCCAAATCTACCTTGTCAGCCCTGCCCCCTTTCCTCGGCAGCCTTGAATTTCCTCCTGACTCCGTAGCGTCTCTAGATGTATACCACAGTGACACAATATATCCAAAACTCGACTCATCTTCTTTCACAAATCCTGTCCTTGACCTCATGTTCTCATCAGAGTTGAGACCACCACCATCTTTTCCATCTCAACCCCACAACTTCAGCAATTCCCTTGAATCTTCCCACTCTTAATCCCCACATTCAATCTGTCAACAAATTCTATTGGTTTGTTCTTCTCAAAATTTCGAGGATCCATACCTTCCTCTCCAGCCTAAAGCCACTAACCTAGCCTAAGCACTTGCCATATTATGGCTTATTCTTATCAGTCACTTCATTTGTCTCCCTGATTCCTCTCTCCAGCCCATATTTCACTCTTTAGCCCAGATCATTTCTCTAAAATGGTGTTCTTCACATATCTCCTCTCCCTCAAAAACTTCAAATGGTTACCCATAATGGTTACCCCATTCTTCTCCACAATAACAAACCAAAATTGCTGACCACTGGCTCTCAGGTGCTCCATCAGCATTCTTCCACCTACTTATCACTCTTCTCCCACTATCCCACAGTTAGCCCTTTGACCCTCTCAAGCTAACCTACTAACTGTGTCTTGTTGGAAAGAGCATAGGACAGGGCCTCAGAAGACCTGGGTCCTAATCCCGGCTCCACCACTTGCCTGCTGAGTGACCTTCGGCAGGCCACAACTTCTCGGTTTCTCAGTTTCTTGGTGTGCAAACCGGGATTAAATAACCATTCTCCCTCCTACTTAGACTGTATCCCCGTGTGGGACAGGGAATGCATCTGATCTGATTACATTGTAACTATTCCGGCCCGTAATAAGCGCATCCCAGATACAACTCTTATTACTATGCAGTTCTTGTTCATGTCCTCCCTTAGGCTTATAACCGTTTCCCATCAACTTCATCAGACCAAAGCTCTCCCTGTTTTAAAAGTCCGTCTGATATCACATCTCTTTCAGGGGAGCTTTCCAACTGCCACTTTTGTGCAACTAAGCACTCAACTTCCCACTGCATTTATGTTACAGATTTTACATATCCTATAATTTCAACATTAACACACACACAAACACACACACCCCCTCCCTTTTAATAATAATAATAATGATGGCATTTATTAAGCGCTTACTATGTGCAAAGCACTGTTCTAAGCGCTCCTACTCCTTCCTACCTGTATTTTAGATTCTGTCTCAACCATTAAACTGTAAATTCCTTGAGACCAAGGGCCAGGTCTTACAGCTCTCTAGACTGTCAGCTCGTTGTGGACATGAAATGTGTTTGTTTATTGCTGTACTGTACTCTCCCAAACTCTCAGTAAGCACTCGGCACATAGTAAGCACTCAATAAATATGACAATGGATGAAAGGTTTTCTAATTCTACTGTACTCTCTTCAAGAGCTTAAGTAGACAAAAAATATTATTAATTGGCTGGGCTCACCAAATGTTGAAGTCAGCACCGAAAGCATCAGGGTTGTCACGGTTGTGACCAATGCTTCAATTAAAAAAAAAAATATCGCTCTCTACCAAACATTAATTTACATGGAAATTCTGCTAAGGATATTTTACACATTCTGTCTTTCTCTCCCCCCCAAGACCTCAAAATCAGAGTTGTTTCACACTATCAGACTCAACAAGAAGCTGGCTTATTGTGGGTGAGTTTGATAATAAGAACACTATTGTCTGATGGGATGATTCAAGTCCCCACATAATATGATCTCTGTAGAATTTCTGGAAAGATACCAATCAAGCAACTGTTTTGATTGCTTACTGTGTACAGAGCACTGTACTAAGTGCTCAGGAGAGTACAGTATAAAAGGGTTGGTACACACTTTCCCTGCCAACAATGAGCTTACAGTTTACAGGGGAAACAGACATTTAATATAAATTCCAGATATGTTCGTGTCATGGGGCTGATGGTGGGGTGAATAAAGGGTGCAAATTCAAGTTCTAGGAAAAACGTAGAAGGAAGTGGGAAAAGAGGAAATGAGGACTTGGTGAAAACCTCTTGGAGGTGATGTGCTTGAATTATTACAAAAAAAGCAAAAATACCATATTTCCTCTTTTCCCCCAGGCTCTAAAGCTATTAACAGCAAGTAAACTAAACAAGTGTAGTTACCCTAGGGCTTTATCACAACCTCACAGAAATCCCATGGGGACAAAAAAATAAATAAAATCAAAAGGCCACAGGACATCCAAATGTTTTTTTTTTATGGTATGATGATGATGATGATGGTATTTGTTAATTACTTACTATGTGCCAAGCAGTTCTAAGCACTGGGGTAGATACAGGGTAATCAGGTTGTCCCATGTGGGGATCAGTCTCAGTCCTCATTTTACAGATGAGGTAACTGAGGCACAGAGAAGTGAAGTGACCTGCCCAAAGTTAAACAGTTGACAAGTGGCGGGGCTGGGATTAGAACTCATGTCCTCTGACTCCCAAGCCCACATTCTTGCAACTAAACCATGCTGCTTCTCATTATTTATTTATTTTATTTATTTATTAAACACTTACTAAATGCCATGCACTGTACTGAGTGCTGGGATAGCTACAAGCTAATCAGGTTACAGGCAGATCATGTCCCATGTGGGGCTCACAAACATTTTACAGATGTGGTAATTCATCATCATCATCATCAATCGTATTTATTGAGCGCTTACTGTGTGCAGAGCACTGTACTAAGCGCTTGGGAAGTACAAGTTGGCAACATATAGAGACAGTCCCTACCCAATACTGGGCTCACAGTCTAAAAGGGGGAGACAGGGAACAAAACCAAACATACTAACAAAATAAAATAAAATTGAGTAATTGAGTAATTGATTAAATTGAGTAAAAGTAATTGAGGCCCAGAGAAGTGTTAAGTGATTTGCCAAAGGTTACAAAGCACACAAGTTTTAACCAGTGTAAAAACCATCCCATCAAAAATAGAAAGGGCTTCTCCACATAAAATACTCTTTTGATTCAGATGGAGGAAAGGTAACTTTTTTTTTTTTAAAAGATGTCCACCTCTAAAGGGATGTGGATTCTGAAGCAATTTTTTTTTCCAAATGAATAGCTTCACATTAGTAAGCAAAATGTATTCTGTAGCTGCCTACACCACTCTAAGACTCTGTGTAACGGAAACATGAATAATTTAGAAAGTCACAAGATCCTGCCCACCATTCCACCCACAAATAGATACGCTCACACCTTATTAATCTTTCAAGTTGGGAGGGGAGTTTGAGAGAGAGAGAGAGAGAGAGAGAGAGAGTGTGTGTGTGTGTGCGCGCGCGCACACATGTCTCAGGTGCGAAATAAGCCAGGGCCAATAACTCACTTTTGGATTCCTGAAGAAAGCTGTTTCCACTGTGTCAACAGACAACAGATAAACAAGAATGAAAAATGCTCAAAATTGGTTCCATCTTGAAGGGATGTGGCAATCAACTGTATTTATTGAGTGTTTTCTGTGCTCACTGAACTGTACTAAGCGGTTGGGCGAATACAATACAACAGAGTCAGTACACATGTTCCCTGTTCACAACGAGCTTACAGTCTAGAGATACTTGCGAATCATTTGGATTAACCCGGGTCTATCTTCCACTTCTGGAGACCGAGTCATAAAGAGAAGGATGCATAGCAAACCTATATAACTCTTCAACAAAGAGCAACGTAACCAAAGTTAAAACTGAAAAAACAGGAAGAAAAGTGATCCAACCAAATCATTACGAACTGAAACCGTTCTGGTGCTATAAATGCTTTTTCAAGGATGCAAAATGTTCTTGTTTTCTTTAAAAGAGAGAAGTAAAAAATGATTTTCAAATGCTGTCATGTGAGACAAAACAAGCCTGGCCTCTCCTTAGGGACTGGTTTGTTTTTCCCTTCTGGTTGAACCTAAGGCATTGATATGACTGGGTAGACGGAGTTTTTCCAAGCAGTGACAGTCACCCTGTAGCACATTTTGAACTATTATTAGGAGAATACTCTGTGTATGGGAACAAGGCTCTCAAAAGACAAGTTTGTGCTTCTTAAGTTCCAAAGGGAGTTCTGTACTCATTTCCTTAGGGGCCTAAGGGGGATACATCCTTCTGGCCTCAAACACTGGGCCAGAGCTTAAAGAGCACTACAACCACAAAAGCCTGTAAACAATACTGGGGCAAGTGGCTTCGGGATCTTACTGACCAGAAAGAAGATGCTGTTTTGCTGAAGGTGACAATCACTAGAAGGGTTGCCAGGTGGATGGGAAGCAGCGCGGCTCTATGGAAAAAGCATGGGCCTGAGAGTCTGAAGGACCCGGGTCCTAATCCTGGCTTCACCCCTTGCCTGCTGTGTGACCTTGGGCAAGTCACTTAACTTCTCTGTGCCTCAGTTACCTCATCGGCAAAATGGGTATTACAACTGTAAGCCCTACAGGGGACAAGGACTGTGTCCAGGTTGATTACCTTGTATCCACTCCAGCACTTAGTACAGGGTCTGGCACGTAGCTTTTAACGAACACCACTAAAAAACAAACCAGAAAACCCTACAATGGCATTTGGTGACTTGCTAGGTTTCTAAATTCCAGTTGAGGAAGTTAATACGTAAATGTCTCTCCCTTCCAGACCTGATTCTTGTCCAGATCACTTTTCTTCAGCACTATTCTGCATCCGGCTCCCCACTCCTCAAGAACCTTCAGAGGTTACCCATTTTCCATCAAGTAGAAACTACTGAACCATTGGCTTGAAAGCTCTTGCCTTCTTACTCACCCACCCTTTTTTCCCCACTTCATCCCAGTCCACAATCTTTGTTCTTCTCAGTCGCACCTAGTCAATATGCCTTGTTTTCAGCTCTCTCTCCCCCTTTCCCACACCACCCTTCTTATCTGATAGACCCCTGATATCAGTGCTCCTGATTCAGAAGGTCTTCCTCTTGTAATTATTAATCTCCCCACATCACATTCAGCTGACACCCAGCTCTTCTCTGTCACCTAAATCCTTAAATTATCACAAGCCCTGTAGCTTTTAGGATATACTGTATATTGTATTATTCTATCTGTAATTTAAGTGACTATCTCTTCTGCTACACTAAAGCCCCCTCTCAGGATCACACCTGGAGAGTTTCCAGTAGTCTATCAGTCTCAGCTATGGGAGGGAGAGCCAAGCTGAGGCATACCCATTCCTAGCTTGGCCAGTGGCTAGTGAGTGGAAGGCAATCTGCTACAAGTCAAAACTCACCTGTGGTAAACCACTTCCATATTTTTACCAAGAAAACTCTATGGATACACTACCAGAACAACTGCGGATGGAAGCGGGTCATTCTGGGAGAGATGTGTCCATGGAGTCGCTATGGGTTGGAGACGACTCAACAGCATAAGAAAAGACAAGACACTATAAGCTCCTTGAGGGCAGAGATCATCCATTCCTTCATTCAGCTATATTTATTGAGCGCTTACTGTGTGCAAAGCACTGTACTAAGCGCTTGGGAGAGTACAATATTACAATAGACATTCGCTGCCCACAACAAGCTACACTCCCAAGCACTTGCTACAGTGCTCTGCACACAGTAAGCACTCAATACAACTGATTAATTCTAACCCTTTGGTCCTGTAAGTGCACAGTTTAGTGCTCTGCATATAGCTGACAATCAGTGTTTCAGAATGACTGGCTACTGAGCAGAATGCAAACCACATTGTAGTTGTGTCAAGAAAGTGGAACAGGCATGAAAACCCATCTAGTCTTTGGCAGCTATGAAAGGTGAGTTCTTCAGAGGAATCCTCACACTTTGGAAGTGATAATGGGTAGTTCAGCAGCCAGTCTTGCAAAAACAGATAAATATCAACTTCAGGAGATATACTGGAAAGAAAATAAACGTAATTCACATTCTGATCTAGTTACCTGGGCAAGTGACAATTTGCAAGACAGCTGATTTACCCCAAATTTGATTCTCTGAAAGAAAGGCACTGTATAAATCTAATCAATGCAGGCAATTCGATCCAGGACACTGCTTGGCTGCTCAGGCTTGGACAGAGCGTTTAACTAGATGTAAGATCCTCCCGGGTTGCTAGCTGAGCTCTTGGCTCCTGACTTGCAGAACAGAAAAAGTAGATTTTAACCTGAGGCTGGCTAAGCTTCAATGGGAGGAATAAAGCAGCAGCAGAATCATGTTTCTGAAAACTCCATCCAAGTCCTGCTGTCACTGCCTTAGGCTAAAGAAGGGGCAGAGATGGGATAAAATACCTTAATTCTCCACTCTCCCCAAATCCTCCATCTCCTTTCAACACCTCTATGTTTGCCTGAGCTTACATCTAGGTTATAAACACCTCCAGGGAAGAAAACATAATAATCTTTCTTCACAGTATCTTACAAAGCAATATGCAACAACTGTTCAATATAAAAGAGCTAGTTTAGAAGAAAAATCAATGAGCATGGGGCTTTTAAGTTAAAAGCCACACTCTGAAAGAGCCTGAAGACTCTATATACACTTTAATCTATACAACAGCTGCCTTATTGCATATAATTGTATTTGATTCTTGAAACTGTTCTGCATCAGCTGCTCAAACTTATGAAGACTTCACTCTCCAAGCTGCTCCACCCATCAATCATATCCTCTTCCCATCCGCTCCACCCTCTCCACAGGGTTCTATTATGGCCACTTGTCTGCTGTGTCACCTTGGCCAAATCACTTAACTGCTTTGTGCCTCAGTTACCTCATCTGTAAAATGGGATTAACTCCTCCTTCCGACTGTGAGGCCCCTGAACTGTATCCAACCTGAATATATCTACCCCAGCACTTAGTACAGTGCCTGACACTTAGTGAGTGCATAACAAGTACCATTTTAAAAAAATACATTTTTAAAAAGTTGGCTTGTGCAAAGATACTGAAGGCAAACTCCATCTCTGTGCAGCTCTAAGAGCCTTGGGTCGGAGGACCCCCAGGAAGTGCCTGTTGGGCTGCAGACCTACGTCTGACTCAGCCTTCCAAAAAAGTCACAGTACAAGCTTATTATTTTTATTTTGGAATTTGTAAAGTGCTTACTGTGTGCCAGGCTCTGTTCTAAGTGCTGGGGTGGATACAACCAAATCAGGTTGGACACAGTCCCTGTCCCACATGGGGCCCTCAATCTCAATCCCCATTTTCCAGATGAGATAACTGAGGCACAGGGAAGTGAAGTGACTTGCCCAAGTCTCACCAGGACAACATGCATGTGTGAATACACCATACTCTCCCAGCCCTGCCCTGAAACGGACGGGAGAACTCTTTAGCAATGAGAGGAGTGGAGGTGGGGTTGGAGGGGGAGGAGGATGGGTTTTGCCAAGGGAATCAAGTGCCATCTTGGTTTTACCTTGGGATGAATCAACCTTTCAGCTTTTACTGAGTTTGACTCCTATCAAACTTGTCCTTCAGTAAAGAATACCATCCAGGGGGCTTAGTACAGAGCTCTGAACATACACATACACACACTCCCCAACACACGCCCTTAATATGGGGGCCATGGAATATGGAGGGGTAGCAGCTGAGGCACCTCACCAGGGCAACATTCATATGTGAATGCATGGAACAGTCAAGGCTCTGCCCTGAAAGGGGAGAGAGAGAGGGAAAGAGAGGGAGGGAGGGAGGGAGGGAGGGAGAGAGAGGGGGAGAGAGAGGGAGAGGGAGAGGGAGGGGGGGGAGAGAGAGAGAGAGAGAGAGAGAGAGAGAGAGAGAGAGAGAGAGAGTGTGTGTGTGTTTGTGTGTGTGTATAAAAAAGGGGGAGCTCACAACTGTGAGACTCCCCTAAGCCTGGGCAAGGTCCAAAGTCTTTATTTCACACTAGACTCAACCAGGGTCCTCTGCTCATCACCACTGTAGCCATTCCTAGCCTCCGCTTGCCACCTGATTATCCTCAGGCCTCTTCATCCTTGGCTCTGCTGCCCGGTCCTAAACCAACAGCCTCTCTTCCTCCTTCACAGTCCCTATGAAACCATATTAATTACTTGAAATATCTCCTCTGCGGTGACATTTACATCAGCCAGTGGGATTCTTTTGAGCATTCACTGTGTGCGGACCACTGTACTGACTACTGGGAAAGGGATGCTGCAATAGAGTTGGTAGACATGACCCCTGCCCTCGAGATTTTTCCATATAAAACGTAAAACAAATAACTTTAGACCAAACAATGCAAAAATGATGTGGCACAAACATACATCGGCGACTTGAAAGAACAGAATGAAATTTAAAGAAAACTCCAAGAGAAAAGTGACAGTTGAGATGAATAAACGGTGATGAACTAATGCACTCTCACCTCACTGGAGGAGTGGGAGACAGCAGATAGGTGAGTGAGAGAAAGTGGGTGGAGGGTAGGAATAAATGAAGATTAAAGTTAGTAGATGGGAGAGAAAATTGCTTCAGAAACCAGCTAACCATTTCAGAATCCTGGGTATCTAGATTTTTTAAAAGTTATCCCCAACTCAGAAGGTCACAAAACAGGTCTCAGGGAGGTGGGGTAGGGAGGGGAAGAGGGGGAACAAAAAAGAGGCAAAAGTTGCTTCTTGAAGTTCCTTATCTTTTTAGAACAATGCGGTCTATTCATGAAATATTACAAATGAAGTTAGTTTTCTATGTTTATAGTTGACATTTTTAAAAGACAAGGAGTTGGTGATGATACTAATGGGCAAAACCTATATTCTCAATAGTTTCTGCTTAAGCTACTGAAATTTTTTAAAGGGCTGTGCATTATTTTAACTGAAGCCTCCAGGTATGGAACAAAAATACATGCTTCAAAAGGTGGTGGGGAGGAAGAAAAGGGGGCAGTTGAAGACAAGAGAGATAAAAGCTCAAAAGGCAAAGTGATAAGGAGCCTCTACAAAGAAACCCCAATAACATTCTGATCCCATCAAAGAACAGGAATCTTTGACGAGTTTAGGGATGCTAGACAATTATAAACCAAGATAATATTAGTTGGAGTAAAGTATCCAATAATTAATGTTAAACATAATGCCACTAGTCCAATATACAGGTCCCAATTTATAGCCAGGAGAATGATTACTTTTTTAGAAAACAATAGGGAACATTACCCACAGGAGTCTTTTACCACGTTGAAAACTATTTCCTCTGATATCTTTTCCTGAGAGTGAACATTCTTGCCTCACTCTTCTTCAACTCAGTCCATGCCAGGGCCACAAAAGCACTTAATACAAAAGCAACTAAACTGGATTTCTAGGGATGGACTTTTTACCACCCAAAATACAAGGGGGAGAGGGGGAGTACAGAAGGAAATCAGTATGGGATTTGGATGCTGAAAGCCTGGAGACCAGTGAGATGCTGGTAACATTGACATGGTCTTTGATGAAAGCCAGTGGTTTTCAAATGTGACACTCACAGGCTGATTATTTCAACATGGCAAAGACAGAATACAAGTCTCAGGGAGCCCCTGAGCTCTTCAGAGTGCCTGTCAGGGGGTAGGAAAGGGCAGAGTATGAAAAGAGAAGAGAACTCAGCGTTCTCAGCGAGAACTGAGAAGCAGCGTGGCTCCGTAGGAAAGAGCCCGGGCTTTGGAGTCAGAGGTCATGGGTTCAAATTCTGGCTCTGCCAATTGTCAGCTGTGTGACTTTGGGCAAGTCACTAAACTTCTCTGTGCCTCAGTTACCTCATCTGGAAAATGGGGATTAAATCTGTGAGCCCCACGAGGGACAACCTGATCACCTTGTAAGCTCCCCAGCGCTTAGAACAGTGCTTTGCACATAGTAAGCGCTTAATAAATGCCATTAAAAAAAAAACCAAAAAAACTCAGAGACAAAATAATGAGAGGTCTCAACCTGAAAAAACACCAAGACTGATTAAAATGACTCGGCCAACTCTTGATGTCCCGTCATTAAGGGATAACTCACAAGTGGGGAACTGAAAGCACTATGATGAAGAGTCATTTGCCTGAATAAACTGTAGGGATGAGGTACTTTTTGAAACTATAGTTGCTGTTTGTGTCACCATGTTCTCTCCTAACACTCCTCGCTGGCTTCATACCTAAGCCTTTTCTCAACTGGCAAACTGGTGGCATCCCTATTCTGCCCACACTTTGTTCACCTTTGAATTGTGGTCATTGCTGCAGAGGAGAAAGGTTCAGCATGATGCCTTCGCAAGAGAAGCCATACTTTGTTGAAAAACTAGGACCACATGCAACACAAATGCATCCTTTCTAAACAATGACAAAATCAGAAAAAGGGATCAGTCACTGCCTGGATCATTTTTCTAGGAAAAAAAAATTCACTCCATATCTCCCCACTCGTCAAAATACTCCAATAGCTGCCCATCCACTCCTTACCACTGGCTTTAAAACACTCAATCAGTTCTTCCCCTCTTACCTTGTTGATCTCCTTCTACAATCCAACCCACACACTTCCCTCCTCTAACACCAACCTACTCACTGTACCTCAATCGCGTCTATCCCGTCATGGACCCCTTGCTCACATCCACCCTGTGGCTTGGAACTCCCTCCCCTTCATACCTGTCAGACCACGACTCTATCCACCTTCAAAGCCTTACTAAAAATCATATCTCCTCTAAGACACATTCCCTTAACTAAGCCCTCATTTTTCCTACTGGCCCTCACCTCTACAGTTGGATTCATTCATTCATTCATTCAATCCTATTTATTGAGCACTTAATAAGTGCACAGCACTGTACTAAGCACTTGGGAGAGTACAATACAACATTAAGCGGACACATTCCCTGCCCACAACGAGCTTGGATCCGTCCCTTGTAAGCACTTGATATTCACCCCACCCTCAGCCTCACAGCAGTTATGTTCATAACCTTACCCTCTGCCACTTCCTCTCTCCATAATTTATTTTAATACCTGTCTCTCCTGCTAGACTGTAAGCTCCTTGTGTGCAGGACTTAGTACAGTGCTCTGCACATTAAGAGCTCAATAAACACCCTTGATTGTTGTGTTTGGCACAACAGCCCATACTGTGCTAAGTCTGTTAACCACCACTCCTGTCGTAGCGGTACTGTAAACCCCTACCTCCCGTGACAGTCATGGGTTCATCTCTCAAGACTTACATCGCACTTGCAGAAATAGAAAGTCTCAGATCTGAAAGTCAGGCTGCTGGCGCTGAAACAAAACTAAACCTCCACTGGAAGGCATCGCTGAGGGAAATGGAGGAAGAGTCCCCTATTGCTATCAAAACCCTGGCATTTGGGGAAACACACCCCTCATAGATCGATGGCAGCTGCCCATGGTCCATCTGAATAGAACGGAACCTGATGGCTAAAAGACTGCAGGAAAGCAGCATGGCTTAGTGGAAAGAGCACGGGCTTGGGATTCAGAGGATGTGGGTTCTAATCTCAGCTCCTCCACTTGTCTGCTGTGTGACCTTGGACAAACCACTTAACTTCTCTGTGCCTCAGTTACCTCATCTGTAAAATGGGGATTAAAACTGTAATTAATTAAGGTATTTGTTAGGCGCTTCCTATGTGCCAAGCACTGTTCTAAGTGCTTGGGTGGATACAGGGTAATCAGGTTGTCCCACGTAGGGCTCACGCTTTTAATCCCCATTTTACAGATGAAGGAACTGAGGCACAGAGAAGTTAAGTGACTTGCCTGAGGTCACACAGCAGACAAGTGGCGGGGCGGAGATTAGAATCCACGTCCTCTGACTCCCAGCCCGTGCTCATTCCACTAAGCCACACTGTTTCTCTGTAAGTCCCACATGGGACAAGGGATTACCTTGTATCTACCCCTGTGCTTAGAACTGTGCTTGGCACATAGTGCTTAACAAATACTGTAATTATTACTATTATTATAATTATTATTATTAATAAAGCCAACGGTAGTTGCTTCTGGCTTTCCATGTTATCAGCCTCCTTTGTCGTTGTCCGCTTTGTATAAGAGGAAAGTTAACTCTAGTAGAGAAGGACTGTCAAACGAAATTTGGAGAGCATTGAATACCACAAAAATTTGTCATGATACCAAGCATTTTAAAATATCATGTGTCTATATGTAAATGGTCCAAAACTAAAATGACACTTTTTCCAGTATAAAAATTTTCAGATTAACACCCAAAGTTTGAGGTCCTTCTATGAACTGTCGCCTTACCATGGCAGGGGAGTTTGTGTATGCTGATGAAGCTTAGAGCTAGGCCACACAGGCCTATCCATAATGAAAAGGTCTAAGCCGAAGCGTCAATGTCGATTCACCTGTGCTGGGCTGCATCATCATGGGAAAGAGTCAAACGTGGGTGATCAAGTGATCAAAACGCTGATCAAAGACAACGGCAGAGAGTCAGGTGTCTATTGCGTGGAAGAAGGCAACGGTAAACCACTTCCATATCTTTACCAAGGAAACGCTATGGATACACGTACCAGAACGACGTTATGGCAGAAGTCGGGACATTCTGAAGCAGGGATGTCCACGGAGTCGCTATGGGTCGGAAACGGCTCAACACTATTTGAGGAAGATGAGGTCTTGGAGTTTTTTGTTTGTTTTTAAATCAAGAGCTACAAAAACTATGGTGGTTCACACAGATACTTTTAAAGGACTTGGCATGTGTACAGGAGCAAGAGGAAAGAATCTGGTACACCGCCCCTGAAACATAAACACGATGTTCTAAAACATGCACCCTCTCTCAGGACAAATGTCTTAGAACACACATTCCCCCACAACAGTCTTGGGAGACTCCCAAGACTCCCAGTCTCCCAAGTCCAGTACATTCCCCTAACTCAAGTAAGGTCCTTTGCTGGTATTCCACACTCTTTGCAAATAGCAATTTCTTCTTTTTTATGGTATTTATTAAGTGCTTACTACATTCATTCATTCATTCATATTTACTGAGTGCTTACTGTGTGCAAAGCACTGTACCAGGCACTTGGGAGAGTACAACAAACTGACACATTCCCTGCCCACAATGAGCAAAGAGTCTAGAAGGGGAGACAGGCATTAATATACATAAATAAATGTGTCAGGCACTGTACTACGTGCAGGGGTAGACACAAGCTAATCAGGCTGGACATAGTCTGTGTGTCCTATGTGGGGCTCAGTCTTAATGCCCATTTTACAAATGAGGTAACCGAGGTACAGAGAAGTGAAGTCACTTGCCCAAGGTCACAAAGACAAGTAGTGGAGCTGGGATTCAAACGCAGGTCCTTCTGACTCCCAGGCCAGTGGTCTTCCCACTAGGCCATGATGCTTCTCTAATCTTTCTTCTCTCACCTTGTCCCCATCATCTCAGAGAAGTTTCCTTCACCATAGAAATGTCCCTATTTACCAGGCAATGCACCCTACTTGAATTCTTCAGCTCATCAGGATGCGATCAGGATAAATACGATTGATAATGATGATCAGGATGAATTTCAATGGGAGGGACTGAGAAGGGGTAGGAACAAGCTCCTTTCCACAAAAACCAAACTGAGGTTCCCCTGCCACTGGAGAGGCTTTCGATCCCAGTGGAATTGGTATCTAAACTCCAGTTTTTTGGTTAATTTTTTTAATGGCATCTGTTAAGTGCTTATTATGTACCAGGCACTGTATTAAGCGCTGGGGTAGATACAAGTTAATCAGGTTGTACACAGTCCATGTCCACATGGGGCCCACAATCTTAATTGCCATTTTATAGATGAGGTAACTGAGGCACAGAGAAGTTAAATGACTTCCCCAAGGTCATGCAGCAGACAAGTGAAGAAGCCAGAATTAGAACCCAGGGCCTTCTGACTTAAGTTTCAAGCATATCCGCTACACAACAGCAGAGTGAGGTGAGCCTTCACTGGGATAATTTTCCAAGGCCTCCATATCTCCTCTGAATAGGGTCCCTACTTAATGGACTCCATTCCCAATTTCTCTCCCCACAATCAACTCTTTCCCCAAATCAAGAGAAGCAGAAGGCCTAGTGGATAGAGCTTTGGCCTGGGAATCAGGAGGTCCTGGGTTCTAATCCCAGCTCTGCCACTTGCTCTATGACCTTGGTCAAGTCACAACTTCTCTGTGCCTCAGTTCCCTCATCTGCAAAATGGGGACTAAGACTGTGAGTCCCATGTGGGACAGGAACTGACTCCAACCTGATTATTTTGTATCTACCCCAGCATTTAGAACAATTCCTGGCATACAGTAGGTGCTTAAATACTATTAAAAAAAAAAAACCCCACAAAACTTCCAAAAAACAAACCCACAAAACTTCCACCTGTCTCGGGCCTGTAAACTCCCCCCAAATTAGTCACCTCCACTTTGAACTACATCCCTCAGAAAATTATTTCTTCCTCCCATTCTTTTCAGTTGAGTACTCAATTTAGAAAACCTGCCTAGAGTGAGTCATTCCCTTTCTTCCCTCTCCTTAACCATAACAAAACTTTTCTTGGAATCTTACCCATCCACCTGCCCTCTTTAACTGGGGGTGATGGATGGACTGGAGTATAAACTAAAACTTAACAGGATTTAGAGCACATTCTTGAAAACAATCCAATAGCTATATACTTCCAAAGAAAAATGCCGGTGTAGATTCAGGACTGATGGTGGAAGGGGTTGAGGAATGGCTCTTGAAGAAGTTTAAAATTTAAAAAAAAAAGGGAGGAAGAAAAGGAGGGTGGGAGAGAGAAAATAAGACAGGAGGCTTAGGGAATGGATGCTTGAGAACCCTGTCCCAGGACTTTTTTTTTTTAAAATCAACAGTATTTATTAAGTATCTATTCGTGCAAAGTAAAGTACAGTAGGTCAGAAATCGACCCAAATAATTCACAATTTAAGGTAATGATCTAGTCAGAGATATTAAAAACCCACAGTTACTCCTTAGTTATTTCACTGAAAAGCTGAATACGGGAAAATAACCTTAAAACGCCCAATATTCACTTGCTACACAGTACTGTATGAGTACCACGTGCTAGTAGGAAGGGGAAGCCACGTGGCTCAGTGGAAAGAGCCCAGGCTTTGGAGTCAGAGGTCATCGGTTCAAATCCCGGCTCCACCACTTGTCAGCTGTGTGACTTTGGGCAAGTCACTTAACTTCTCTGTGCCTCAGTTCCCTCATCTGTAAAATGGGGATTAAGGCTGTGAACCCCACATGGGACAACCTGATCACCTTGTAAACTCCAGAGCACTTAGAACAGTGCTTTGCACATAGTAAGCGTTTAATAAATGCCATCATCATTACTATTATTATTAGTAGTAAGGAAACTATGTAACTATTTCATAACAGACGCCAAGCAATGATCCTGCTTCAGTGTACCAGAAGTTTTACCTGTGATTGTATTGTTCAGAATAAGGAGCACAAAGCAGCAACGAGAGAAGAGCGTAGTGCTTAGCAGTAAGAAAATCATGAGTTTGGGTATGAAACCAGCAGAGAAGACTTTAGTATCATTTTAGGTCTTTCTCCGGTCACTGAAAACAATGGCCAACAATAGTAGGCCTAGTGTTCAGTGTATAATAATAATGATGGTATTTGTTAAGTGCTTACTATGTGCAAAGCACTATTCTAAGTGCTGGGGGGGATACAAGCTGATCAGGTTGCCCCATTTGGGGCTCAGAGTCTTAATCCCCATTTTACAGTTGAGGTAACTGAGGTATAGAGAAGCTATGTGACTTGCCCAAAGCCGTACAGTTGACAAGTGGCAGAGCCAGAATTAGAACCCATGACCTTTCAACTCCCAGGCTTATGCTTTATCCATTATGCCATGGTGCTTCTCCTGAAAAACTGGATGAATTTAACACTGTTTCACTCAGAGTTGCATTTTTAAAGATGTTGTAGTTGAACTCTGTTGTACGGCATTCTGTCAAGTGCTTAGTATAATGCTCTGCACACTAGAAGCATTCTATAAATACCACTGATTGACTGAACATACATGTGAACCAACATTAACCAAATGTCATAGTGGGCCATAGCTTAGTCACTGCACTCTATCGGGGCACAACTGAATTTCTTGGCTGTTAAACAGGCATGTGAATATCATAAAAGGTACTGTACGAGTTATGCAATGTGGCCATATTTAGAAAGTACAATGAACTTCAAAAGGGTCTCACTTTCTCAAGCTGAGTCCCTGTCTAACATAAAATGAAATAGGAGATTTATGCTCAACTAAAAAACAAATATCACCTTTCACTACAAAGATTAGGTTGGTTTAGTCAACCTAACAACAGGAAAGCAAGGACAAGGTTGTGAAGTGACCCTCCAGGGAGTAGTTTATAGAGTATCTAAGGAAGACAAATTATAGCGCTCCAGACAAAACAATCACAGAGCTCTGGATTTCCAATGAGGCATACCAATCTGTGCATGTGCTCAGAAGCACAACAAAGTAATAAAAGCTGTTCCCATTATACTAAACTGGTTTTTACAAGGTTTGTAAAAATCTTGTGTGAACAATACCTGTGTAACCGCTTACAAGGCTTCTTGGACCTGCTGCCATTATGGCTCACTGAGCAAAGACCTCTGTCTTTAACAAGCAGAATTCTGAGCTACAAACACACAACTGTAAAGTCTAGATCTTTGTTTTCTAATCTTTTAAAACCTGAACAGGAGCCTTTTTGCATTAAGTTCAGAAAATTCCATTCTAACCATTATGTTTTTTTAGCCAACTTCCCTCTGTTAAAAATTCAAATATCTAGGAGGCAGTGCTTGTTCATTGTCCAGTTGATAACCCTATGGAATGAATGACATATACTCGGCTGGTCTTAGCTGACCTTGGAAAAATAGTGTTCCTCTTTACCCTTGAAACAAAAGTGCCGTATAATCTCAAGGTGCTAAATTCTTACTGGTCCAGTTTACCAGTTCACAATCTACAGTGCAGTGCAAGTTAGTACAGTGCAAGCGCTTAGTACAGTGCTCTGCACACAGTAAGCACTCACATACAGTTGAATGAATGAATCTGATTTCAAAGGCAAAAGATCTATTTTTTTTTTTTAGAGAAGAGACTCACACTACTTTTTGATCCTCTTAATATGAGCTCTCAAAATATTTCCACCTTCATTATGAGTGGCCCCGGCAAAAAATGTCTGACCTTCACTACAGGCAACCCTTGGATTTACCTCACAATTGGTTCCTGGAAACGCCCAAGTCAAAATTCTATTAGAACAGTGCTACAAATATTTTAACCCCAATTACCCAGACTTATGGAAGCGATCCATTTGACATGATAAATATAGCTACATTAATGTATTTTGAGTCGGAGGGGTTCCAGAACAGTGCTTCGCACATAGTAAGCGCTTAACAAATGCCATCATCATCATAACAGCATAGCCAACTGACAATGGGAAATAAAATAGACACACTGATTTTTCAACCAATGTCAGCTCGTTATGGGCAGGGAATGTTTCTGCTAATTCTATTGTAGTATACACTCCCAAGCACTTAGTGCAGTGCTCTGCACATAGTAAGTGCTCAGTAAATACCATTGATTCATCAATGAAAGGCATTGAGTGTTTACTGTGTGCAGAGCACTGTACTAAGCAGCTTGGGAGAGTACAATACATTGATTCAATCGCATTTATTGAGCGCTTACTGTGTGCAGAGCACTGTACTAAGCACTTGTGAAGTACAAGTCGGCAACATATAGAGACAGTCCCTATCCAACAACGGGCTCAAGACACGCTCCCTGCACGTAAGGAGCTTAGGGTCTAGAAGGGGATTTCTCCCTGGTGGCTCCTCTCTACCCAATCTCTCCTGCACTACCTCTCTACCTCTTTAAAGTTTCCCCCATGACAGCTTTTAAAAAAATACGTCCTCATTTCCCCATCACTACCTAGTCCCCCAAGAACCAGCGCTATAAAGGAGGTTAATATTGTAAAGCCCAAAACTATGTGAATTTAGAAATGTCGGCAGTGTCATTTCTCTTCACTTGAGACATCTTAATCGTATTTACTTTTTCTTAATGGTATTTGTTAAGTACTTACTATGTGCCAATCACTGCACTAAACCCTGGGATAGATACAATAGTATCAGGCTGGATACAGTCCCTGTCCATCTGGGGCTCACAGTCTAAGTAGGATTTAATCCCCATTTTACGGATGAGGAAACTGAGGCTCAGAGAAGTTAAGTGACTTGCCCAGGGTCACACAGCAGACAAATGTCGGAACCGGGATTAGAACTCAAAACTCCTGACTAGACCCGTTTCCACTAAGCCACAGTGATTCTCTGAGCTCTTCTATGGGCAGAGCACTGTACTAAGCTTGGGTGAGTACAATAAAATGGATTTGGTAAACATGAATCCTGCCCTCAAGTAGTTAAATCAAGGATTATTATATTCTAAAGATTCATGATTTTAATCAGCTTCAATATGCATAGCTACCAATAATAATTACTATGGCATTTGTTAAGCATTTACTATGTGCAGAAAACTGTACTAAGCGCTGGATAGTCTGACCCTATACTGTCTGCCATCTCTTCCTCCTTTACCAATCTATCAGTGTTTATTGAGCACTTACTGTACGGAGCACCTACCTTCGGTCAACTGCACTTATTGAGCACTTACTGGGTGCAGACTACTGAACTAAGTGCTTGAGATCAGTCAATGGTATTTACTGAGCACTTACTGTGTGCAGAGCACAGTTCTAAGCGCTTCTTGAGGACAAAGGTATTTACTGAATGCTTACTGTGTGCACAGTACTTTTCTAAGCACTTGGGAGAATTCAGTACAAGAGAATTACATTTTCCCTGCCCATAATGAGCTTACAGTCCAGAGAAGAATAAAATATAACAGAGTTGGTAGATACTTTCCCTGCCCATGAGGAGCATACAGTCTAGAGGGGAAAACAGACATTAATATACATAAGTTACAGATCTGTATCTAAGTGCTGAGGGCGGGACAAATAAAGGGTGCAAATCCAAATGCAAGGGTGATGCAGAAGGGAGTGGGAGAAGAGGAAGTAAAGGCTTACTTGGGGAAGGCCTCTTCTGTCAGGTCAAACTAGCTGCCTGCCACCACCTTCCTTACTTTATCCCACTCCTGCCTCTGTGTCTTTTTCCCAAGGCTATCCCTTGGAAAAGCTATCTCTTGGTAGTTATCTAAGGCTACCTGGATTCTCTGCCATTAACTTTTTCCTTGCTGAACACCTGACAAAGTATCTTTTTATCCTCATCCAGAGCTCACGACAAAGCTCTCTTCAGGCACGGTGCCGCAACTAAAACCATGCCTTCTAACTGCCACCCCCTAATCTTCCAAAGCCTTACTTAACCAGTACCAATGGAGATGACAGGAGGCTCTTCACCTCACCACCCAAAACCTTAACCTACAACCCTCCTCCACTGGCTCAAATTTAAAAGGACTTAGGGGGAAATTCTGGGCTTGTGCGTGCCTGTGTCAGTGTTCAATTTGCCTGGTGTTAGTTCCCTTAGGGCAGGAATTATGTCTTGTTTTTGTTTGGCTACAAATCATGCTAGCCCACTGCCGATGTTCTGGAAAGGAAGTTGACCTACCTCTTAGTCACAAACGTGAAAGCCACAACCCACCCTACTTTACAGGATGCAAAATTACCTAGACACTTTACATACCAATGTGTATTTCTGACTTTGTTACTGTTCCAGAAAGAAATGACAACAACAGACAAGAAAGTAGAAAAACTGCAACAAAACATTCAGCATTTCCTTTGGGAGATTGCCAGACAGGCTGCAGTGACAACATGGCATCAGGATTTAGATAAACTGAAAGTCTACAGACCTTTAGCACTGCACGGCGCTTTACAGGGTTTTGAGACCTGGATCCCTGCCGAACACACACCCGGGTCTTCTTTTTTCTTAAGTAGCATTTAAGTGCTTACTATGTGCCAAGCACTGTACTGACCGCTGGGTTGGACGCAGTCCGTGTCCCACATGGGGCTCACAGTCTTAATCTCCCATTTTACGGATGAGGTAACTGAGGTCCAGAGTGACTTGCTCAAGGTCACAGAGGAGACTAGATTCTTCTGTCTCCCAGGCTTGGACTCTTTCCAGTAGGCCACACTGTTTCCCAAGCACTTAGCACAGTGTGAAACCTCTTGTGTTTGACTTGATTATTTTGAATCTACCCCAATGTTTAGTACAGAACTTGGCACAAAATAACCCGTTAACAAATGCCAAATCATAACAAAGAAAATGCAAAATCAGTATCAGGTCGAGCAGGTACAACACAACAGCACAACTAAGGGCAATCTGGGTGAACATAGTGTGTCCAGGACTTCTGGCTCCACTTTGATCGCTGCCAGCCCGCAAAACCATTGGCAAACTTCACCATTGGTGGCACCGTGTTTGAATATGAAGATCAACTCTAAATACAAGAAGTTGAAGAAGTCTTCTCTGACTATCAATCAGTGGTATTTATTGAGCCCTTACTGTGTGCAGAATACTATACTAAGCACTTGGGAGGGTACACAACAGAGTGGGCAGACAATCAATATTTCACATTATATTGTTACTTGATGACAAGTAACAGGGAAAGAGCTATGGTCTGGGAACAGAGAACCCGGGTCAAATTTTGAGCCAAATTTGTTCTTAATAACAATAATAATTATGGTATTTGTTAAGCACTTACTATGTGCCAGGCACTGTGCTAAACGCTGGAGCGGATACAAGCAAATCGGGTTGGACAGAGTCCCTGTCCCTAGAGGGGCTCACAGTCTCAATCCCCATTTTACAGATGAGGTAGCTGAGGCACAGAGAAGTGAGTGACTTGCCCAGAGTAACACAGCAGATGAGTGGCAGAGTCTAGATTAGAACCCATGACCTTCTGACTCCAAAGCCCAGGTTCTTTCCATTGCTTTACAGGCTTGAACACCTTCCTTAAGGCAGCTGGGTTTTGTGGTTTGAAGCCTAAACTGAGCAGTACAGATTGAGATGAGTTGGTATATGATGCACACTTCTGGAGAACAATTACTCTAAGTGATTTCTCTGTCAGTAGGGAATCAATTAATCACAATGAATGTTATTTATTGAGCACTGTGTTCAGAGCACTGTACTAAGTGTGCTTGAGAGAACAATACAACAGAGTTAGTAAACACAGTCTCTGTCCACAATGAGCTGAGAGATTTGAGGAGCGCTGTTGCTTTTGACCAAAAAGAAACAGGTCATGACAATAAACCAGCTAGAAACATTGGAAAAGGTCAACTAGTGCAATATACTGGTTACAGCTCTCTGGCTACTCAGAGGAAAGAAAAGAATGCCTAGGCATAGTCTCCAGAAGACCTTTTTAAGATGTACTACAGACAATTCTGCACTCTGCTCCATGTTCCTCCTCCATAAGAATTGGGAAATGAATTGGAAGGAATATTGTAGATCCCTTATTCTGCTAGGGAAGCAGTGCGGTCTACTGGAAAGAGCATGGGTCTGACAGTACACCCGGGTGCCAATACCAACTCTGCCACTTGTCTTCTGGGTGACCTTAGAAGTTTACTGACTCACCCCATTTCCCTCATCTGCAAAATGGGAATTCACACCTCCCACTTAATGATAACAACAACAATAATTATAATTATAATGATGGTATTTGTAAGTGCTTACTTTGTGCCAAGCACTGGAGTAGATACAAGGTAATAAGGTTGTCCACAGGGGGCTCACAGCCTTAATCCCAATTTTACAGATGAAGTAACTAAGGCACAGACAGGTTAATTAACTTGCGCAAAGTCACACAGCTGATTAGTGGCAGAGTGGGGTTTAGAACCCACGACCTCTGACTCCAAAACCCATGTCTTTCCACTAAGCCACAATGCTTCTCTAGACTGCAAGCCCCATGTGGAACCTGGTTACCTGGTACCTACCCCTGCGTTTAGTGCAGTGTTTGGCACATAGTAAATGCTTAATATTACTATTATTATTACTGTTAATAAATTCAAGATGAAACGGCCTTTAAGACTCGACAACTAAAACCTCACTGCTGGTCACCCAAAGACAATTCATTCATTCAATCGTATTTACTGAGCGCTTACTGTGTGCAGAACACTGTACTAAGCGCTTGGGAAGTACAAGTTGGCAACCTATAGAGATGGTACTCAGCAAGAATAGCAGCATCCTGATTTCCCAGCCAAGTCTGAACTCAAACGTGACCTACCTTTCATCATCCTCAATCTCACTACACTTGGGAATTTCTCCAATTTTAGTCGTAGTGTTGCTGTCGGCTATTTATTACTTCTTCTGGGCTACCATAAATGTAACAGAATTTAGTAACTAAAAATTACCAAAAGCCTTTAAATTCTAAAAAAAAAATCCCTCCTCATCTCAGTATGCTCAATGACTTATTCCAGCACCCTGACGAAAGTTTTCATTACGGTCTGGCTGCCTCTCCGAACAGATTCAGGGGTGAAGAACCTTCGCTTAGAAAATTAAACGCCCCTGACCCTCACCTGAAACTGCAACCTGATGCGTGCTCTAACACCATCAGAAAACAAATCAATTTTCACGCAAACTGTGCGCGGTTCAGAATCCCAGATGCTACGGTAAGAATAACAACTCATTTGGAAGGATTACCGGGCCCTACAGTCGATCTTACCCACGCGTCAGTTTTTGGAAAGGGAATAGATGACACCTAAGTGGAAAATATTGATCTCCTCTTTCTCACCAGTCTCTGGTAGGCGAATACCCAACGGTGCCTATAGCTGAAGAGATTTTTCTGTCAGATTTTAATTCTGGGACTGTGGAAATGCTGGAGGGACGTGTTACGTGTGCACCTGGGGCAGGTTCACAGAGGTGTGGTCATGCCCATGAATAACTGCAGGTAAGACTCACCCAGACCCTTGCAGCAGTGCTCACCTGCCCTCCTGCAGGCCCCCGGACCCCAGTTTGGAGCAGGACGATGTCAGCTGATGGAAGGCCCCCACTTTCATGCATCTGATTTTGGATTTGGGCTGTTTGGCCTGACTTGAACCTGGCCGGGTCCTGTCCTTCACCCCCATTTGAGCTTAGGGAAGCCTACGGCCATAGGAGAATTCCGGTTTTAATTACTTTGTGTGAGGTCATATTTCTTATTCCATTAGCTCAGGGCTGGTCACAACTCCCCCTGCAACGAAGGCTGAAGCACAAAAATGGGGCATGAGTTATATGGGTTGAGCCTTAGGAGGTGCATTTATTGTCGACCTAGAAATAGTCTTGCCTCTAATTTGAGCACTGTTGGGAAATGAACTCTGTAACAGACAAGAGCACTTGTGGCTAGAGATGATACTTCTGGACTATTTCTGGCCTGTTGTCCCTTTTCTAATGCACCGGCTGACCCCAGAGTCAGCTAATTTCTGCCGATAGTATGTGTTTCTTAATCAGTACCTGTTAGATTTTGGACTACGGGGGGAGAGAGAGAAGGGGGAGGGAGGGAAAGAGAGAGAGAAAGACATGGTAGGGAAAAGCAATTCTATGACATACCCGGTTATCGAAGTTTATAGCACGATCATAATTAAAACTACTCAAACTCTATACGTGAATTAAGAAAATCTCAAAGCCAAAGATAATCCTGAATTTCATTTTGATTTTTGATTTCACCAGGCAGGGGTATTTATTATAACAAATTTATACCTACTTCCATTAATGCATAATAAGGCAGGAGAATGCGGTAGCCCCGGAAGGTAGGTGGGCGAGACTGGCTGGTCACCAGTGCTCTCTCTAGACAGTAGGGTTTGTGCCACCCCAGCAGTCTCCACTAGCCACCCATCAATCAATCAATCAATCGTATTTACTGAGCGCTTACTGTGTGCAGAGCACTGTACTAAGCGCTTGCGAAGTACAAGTTGGCAAAATATAGAGACAGTCCCTACCCAACAGTGGGCTCACAGTCTAAAAGGTGGGCCGATCAGACTTTTAGCATGACATTTCCTCTTAGAAGCGTGCACATTCTACCTTGGGCCTTCCCCAAATAAACCCTCATCTCCCTCCCTTCTGCACTGCCAGATCTATACCCACTTGAAATGATACTTGTTATGTGCTTTCTCTGTGCCAGGTACTGTACTAAGTGCTGGGATGGATAAAAGATAATCAGGGTGGACACAGTCCCTGTCCCACATGGGGCTCCCAGTCTAAGTAGGAAGGAGTAGGATTTAATCCCATTATGCACAAGAGGCAACGGAGGCACAGAGAAGTTAAGTGACTTGCCCCTAAAAACCTGATATACACCCAACGCTCAGCTCTACAACACTGCTGCTATTTATTTTACTGTCCGTCTGCCCCTCTAAAATGAAAGCTCTTAGTGGGCAGGCATCGAGTCTACCAATTCATCTGGACTGAACTTTCCAAAGCACTTAAATCAGCTGTGCACACAGTAAATGCTAAACATCTTTGACTGAATCGGGCAAACCTAGGTCGGGATATGGAAACCGATTTTCTTTCCACTCCCTCTCTCCATCTATAGATGGGAGATGAATATAGAAGAACCCCCTTGGGAAAAATTAGGTTGGCTAAGTACTTAATCCTACTTAAACTGTGAGTCTCCAGCTGGACAGGGTCTAAGTCTTACCTGATAACCTTGGACCTATCAATCACATTTATTGAGCGCTTACTGCATGCAGAGCACTGTACTAGGTGCTTCAGAGAGTACAATCCCAATACTCAGTACAGTGGTTGGCACATAAGAAGTGCTAGACAAATAATATGGTTATTATTATTACAGGACACTACTAAGCTGCTCAGCCAAACATTTAACTGTGGGTGTTAGCACATAGCGTTATTGACAGTTTGGGTTTCACCTTCTTTTGCCCCTCCAAACATTCTGTGGGAGCTAATAATAAAACAGTAAAAAGAGAAGATGAGGAGAAAGAAGAACAAAGTCCCTGGCTATACACCATCCTTATATAATTGAGGATTCACTAAACTGCAAAATACAGGAGGACTTGTCTTTCAAAAGATATATACACACGCACATGGATATACATTTCATGGAGCTACAAAAGAGACAAACCTGATGGGATGGGAGAAAATATATTTGCCGCTGAAAAACCATAGCAATCACTGATGAGTCAGGGTGAGTACTATTACAGGCGTAAGGTTGCTAGGCTAAAATCTCCAGTCTTGGATACAGGCTTTAGTTGAGTCCAGTCTGGTCTTTAGTTTTACAAATAATTCTACCACTTTCATGGGGAAGTTAGGAGGCTGCAATTTCAATAGAGGATCTTGAAGAACAGGAGTTGGAGACAAGAGGGGACATGTATTAAGTCAGATCGGGTCTAGGTAAGTATCTTCGTCGCTCATCCTCTGCCTGGAAAATTGTAATTCATTCAATCTTATTGAGTGCTTACTGTGTGCAGAGCACTGTACTAAGCACTTATTTGTGTTTACCGCTTCTAAGGTCTCATCACAGCTTCCCTACTCGAAATGGACTCACCGGGCAAAAAGACGGCTAACCTTCTGAAAGTTTGGGATAGTCTGGAGGCAGGGCTCGAGAGCTTAAAAATGACTACAAAACAGCCTCCCTTATAAACCTTGATGCCATAGCTTTGCCCTACAAGGCCAAGCTGCTTCCTACAGCTGATGACCTAAACTTCCAGTAATCTGCTAGCAGGTGCCTCTCCAATCAGATTAGACACAGAGGGCTTAGAGTTTGAGGGGAGGGAGAAGGGGTATTTTATCTCCATTTTACTGATGAGTAAACAGAGACTCAGAAAAGTTTAAGTTGCCAACGTCCGAATCCTTATACTCCCCGAGGCCTTTTATCCCACGGTCTTTTGGTCTTCTCAACATTCACTGCTGGGCCCCTGGCTTCTTATTCTTACTCTGGTTAGTGGCAGATCTCTCTTTTCCAGCCACTGTGAGTCCTCCCACCCTCCCTGGGCTAGTGAAAAGGGCCCAGGGATGGACTTCCAGGGGGATCTGCGTTATAACCCCAGCTCCACCACTTCCTGCAAATCACTTAAACTTTTCTGGGTCTCGGTTTCCTCATCTGTAAAACGGAGATTAAAATACGTGTTCTCCCCTCCTCTCAAACTATAAGCCCCGTGTGTCCAATCTGATTGTATCTACCCCAGCACGGAGTAATAATAATTATTATTATTATTATGGTATTTGTTAAGCACTACTATTACTCTATTTTACTTGTACATATTTATTCTATTTATTTTATTTTGTTAATATGTTTTGTTGTCTGTCTCCCCCTTCTAGACTGTGAACCCGCTGTTGGGTGGGGACCGTCTCTATATCAATCAATCGTATTTATTGAGCGCTTACTGTGTGCAGGGCACTGTACTAAGTGCTTGGGAAGTACAAGTTGGCAACATATAGAGACAGTCCCTACCCAACAGTGGGCTCACAGCCTAAAAGGGGGAGACAGAGAACAAAACCAAACATACTAACAAAATGAAATAAATAGAATAGATATGTCCAAGTAAAATAAATAGAGTAGGTTGCCAACTTGTAATTCCCTAGCGCATAGTACAGTGCTCTGCACACAGTAAGCACTCAATAAATACGATTGAATGAATGAATGGATGCTGAGCACTGTCCTATGCGCTGGGTAATAATAATAATGGCATTTATTAAGCACTTACTATGTGCAAAGCACTGTTCTAAGTGCTGGGGAGGTTACAAGGTGCTCAGGTTGTCCCACAGGGGGCTCACAGTCTTTATCCCCATTTTCCAGATGAGGTAACTGAGGCACAGAGAAGTTAAGTGACTTGCCCAAAGTCACACAGCTGACAATCGGCGGAACGGGATTTGAACCCATGACCTCTGACTCCAAAGCCCAGGCTATTTCCATTGGGCCATGCTGTTTCTCTGCTGCTTACCACTAGGCCATGCTGATTCGCTACTTGGCACCTATCAGTCAATCAATAGTATTTATTGAGCACTTACTATACACTTGTATATATGTATATATGGTTGTACATATTTATTACTCTATTTATTTATTTATTTATTTTACTTGTACATTTCTATCCTACTTATTTTATTTTGTTGGTATGTTTGGTTCTGTTCTCTGTCTCCCCCTTTTAGACTGTGAGCCCACTGTTGGGTAGGGACTGTCTCTATGTGATGCCAATTTGTACTTCCCAAGCGCTTAGTACAGTGCTCTGCACATAGTAAGCGCTCAATAAATACGATTGATTGATTGATTGATTACTAGGTGCAGAGCGCTGAACTAAGCACTTGGGGGACTACAATACACCAAGAATTAGAAGACCCATATTAAGCACTTAAATAGTAAACAGGATGGCCCAGGGGGAAAGACACAGTCCTGAGAGTCAAAGGACCTAGGTTCCAATCCTGCCTCTGCCACGTACCTGCTGTGTGACCTTGGTCAAGTCCCTTCACTTCTATGTGCCCTCATCGGCAATTTGGGGAATCCAAAACCCGTCCTCTCTCCTACTTCATCATCATCATCAATCGTATTTATTGAGCGCTTACTATGTGCAGAGCACTGTACTAAGCGCTTGGGAAGTACAAATTGGCAACATATAGAGACAGTCCCTACCCAACAGTGGGCTCACAGTCTAAAAGACTTAGACTGTGTGCCCCATGAGGGACCAGATATAGAAACAGCAGCAGCCTAGCTCAGAGGAAAAAGCCCGGGTTTAGGAGTCAAATGTCGTGGATTCTAATCCCGACTCCGCCACTTGTCAGCTGTGTGACTTTGGGCAAGTCACTTAACTTCTCTGTGCCTGTTACCTCATCTGTAAAATGGGGATTAAGACTGGGAGCCTCACGTGGGACATCCTGATTACCGTGTTCTTTCCCGCCCCTCTCCCCGCCGCGGGCTGAGAACAGTGCTTGGCACATAGTAAGTGCTTAACAAATACCATTATTATGAGTTAGTGGCTAGAGCACGGGCCTGGGAGTTCGAAGGTCATGGGTTCAAATCCCAGCTCCGCCACCTGTCTGCTGTGTGACCTTGGGCAAGTCACTTCACTGGGCCTCAGTTCCCTCATCTGTAAAAGGGGGACTGAGACTATGAGCCCCACGTGGGGCAGGGACTATGTCCAACCCAATCTGTATTCATTCATTCAATCGCACTTATTGAGCGCTTACTGTGTGCAGAGCACTGTACTAAGCGCTTGGGAAGTATAAATCAGCAACATATATCCGTGTTGTACCCACCCCGGCGCTTAGTACAGCGTCTGGCACATAGTTAAGCGTTTAGCAAATACCAGAATTATTAGTCTTTCATTCATTCATTCAATCATATTTATTGAGCGCTTACTGTGTGCAGAGCACTGTACTAAGCGCTTGGGAAGTACAAATCAGCAACATATATCCGTGTTGTACCCACCCCGGCGCTTAGCACAGCGTCTGGCACATAGTTAAGCGTTTAACAAATACCAGAATTATTATTCTTTCATTCATTCATTCAATCGTATTTATTGAGCGCTTACTGTGTGCAGAGCACTGTACTAAGCGCTTGGGAAGTGCAAGTTGGTAACCTATAGAGACAGTCCCTACCCAACAGCGGGCTCACGGTTTAGAAGGGGGAAACAGACAACAAAACAAAACACATTAACAAAATAAAATAAATAGAATAGTAAATATGTACAAGTAAAATAGAGTAATAAATCTGTACAAACATATATACAGGTGCTGTGGGGAGGGGAAGGTGGTAAGGCGGGGGAGGGGGAGGAGGGGGCTCAGTCTGGGAATCAATCAATCAATCAATCAATCGTATTTATTGAGCGCTTACTGTGTGCAGAGCACTGTACTAAGCGCTTGGGAAGTACAAGTTGGCAACATATAGAGACAGTATTATTATCTTCTATCTACCCCAGCGCTTAGGACAGTATTTGGCCCATAGTAAGCGCTTAGGAAACACCACAATTATTGGTAGCGATGCCATAAAAAGAGTAGCAATTCCCGAGCCTTCTAGACTGTGAGCCCGCTGTTGGGTAGGGACCGTCTCTATGTGTTACCAACTTGTCCTTCCCAAGCGCTTAGTACAGTGCTCTGAACACAGTAAGCGCTCAATAAATACGATTGATTGAATGAATTCTATTTATTTTATTTTGTTAACATGTTTTGTTTTGTCGTCTGTCTCCCCCTTCTAGACTGTGAGCCCGCAGTTGCGTAGGGACCGTCTCTAGATGTTGCCAACTTGTACTTCCCAAGCGCTTAGTCCAGTGCTCTGAACACAGTAAGCGCTCAATAAATACGATTGATTGAATTAATTCTACTCATTTTATTTTGCTAATATGTTTTGTTTTGTTGTCTGTCTCCCCCTTCTAGACTGTGAGCCCCCTGTTGGGTAGGGACCGTCTCTAGATGTTACCAATTTGTACTTTCCAAGCGCTTAGTCCAGTGCTCTGCACACAGCAAGCGCTCAATAAATACGATTGACTGAATTCTATTCATTTTATTTTGCTAATATGTTTTGTTTTGTTGTCTGTCTCCCCCTTCTAGACCGTGAGCCCGCAGTTGGGTAGGGACCGTCTCTCTATATTGCCAACCTGTACTTCCCAAGCGCTTAGTACAGTGCTCTGCACACAACAAGCGCTCAATAAATACGATTGATTGAATGAATGAATTCAATTCATTTTATTTTGTTAATATATTCTGTTGTCTGTTTAACCCTTCTGGACTGTGAGCCCGCAGCTGGGTAGGGACCGTCTCTATATGTTGCCAACTTGTACTTCCCAAGTGCTTAGTACAGTGCTCTGCACAAAGTAAGCGCTCAATAAATACGACTGACTAAATGAATTCTATTTATTTTATTTTGCTAATATGTTTTGTTTTGTTGTTTGTCTCCCCCTTCTAGACTGTGCGCCCGCTGCTGGGTAGGGACCGTCTCTATATGTTACCAACTTGTCCTTCCCAAGCGCTTAATAAAGTGCTCTGCACACAGTAAGCTTTCAATAAATACGACTGACTGAATGAATTCTATTCATTTCATTTTGCTAATATGTTTTGTTTTGTTGTCTGTCTCCCCCTTCTAGACTGTGAGCCCGCTGTTGGGTAGGGACCGGCTCTAGATGTTACCAACTTGTCCTTCCCAAGCGCTTAGTAAAGTGCTCTGCACACAGTAAGCGCTCAATAAATACGATTGAATAAATGAATTCAATTTATTTTATTTTGCTAATATGTTTTGTTTTGTTGTCTGTCTCCCCCTTCTAGACTGTGCGCCCGCTGCTGGGCAGGGACCGTCTCTATACGTTACCAACTTGTCCTTCCCAAGCGCTTAGTAAAGTGCTCTGCACACAGTAAGCGCTCAATAAATACGACTAAATGAATGAATTCTATTTATTTTATTTTGTTAATATGTTTTGTTTTCTGTCTCCCCCTTCTAGACTGTGAGCCCACTGCTGGGTAGGGACCGTCTCTAGATGTTGCCAACTTTGACTTCCCAAGCGCTTAGTCCAGTGCTCCGCACCCAGTAAGCGCTTAATTAATACGACTGATTCAATGAATTCTATTTATTTTATTTTGTTAATATGTTTTGTTTTGTTGTCTGTCTCCCCCTTCTAGACTGTGAGCCCGCTGTTGGGTAGGGACCGTCCTTATACGTTACCAACTTGTCCTTCCCAAGCGCTTAGTGCAGTGCTCTGCACACAGTAAGCGCTCAATAAACACGGCTAAATGAATGAATTCTATTTATTTTATTTTGTTAATATGTTTTGTTGTCTGTCTCCCCCTTCTAGACCGTGAGCCCGCAGTTGGGTAGGGACCGTCTCTAGATGTTGCCAACTTGGACTTCCCAAGCGCTTAGTCCAGTGCTCTGCACACAGTAAGCGCTTAATTAATACGACTGATTCAATGAATTCTATTTATTTTATTTTGTTAATATGTTTTGTTGTCTGTCTCCCCCTTCTAGACCGTGAGCCCGCTGTTGGGTAGGGACCGTCTCTAGATGTGGCCAACTTGGACTTCCCAAGCGCTTAGTACAGTGCTCCGCACACAGTAAGCGCTCAATAAATACTGATTGAATGAATGACAGCCCCCCCCCCCCCCGCCCCCCAACCCGGGCTACCTCCAAGCCCCCCCCACTAGCCCCCCCGGCCTGGGGCGTCCTGCACGGTCTCACCTTGTAGGAGAGGCGGCGACGAGTGCGAGGGCTGGAGCGCATCGGCGCAGCTACGGGGGAGACGCCACCGGGTCGGGCGCTATGTAATAGACGGCGGCGGCGCCGGACAGGACCACACTTCCGCCTCCTTCCTCCGGCGGCCCGGCACGGAGGCCGCCCATTGGCTAGCATCCCCCCACGTGACCCGCCTCCCCCGCCGCCATCTTGGAACCGGGCAGAGCCCGCCGACAGGTCAGGCTCTAACCGTCAGTGCGCGTGCGCAACAAAAAGGGATCATTTGGTGCCCCCTCCCCTCTGGCACGTGCTCCCGCCTGGTCTCCAGCTGCGCGCATGCGCGCTCTGCCTGCCCCCGCTCCCTCCCAATCAATCAATCAATAGTATTTATTGAGCGCTTACTATGTGCAGAGCACTGTACTAAGCGCTTGGGAAGCACAAATTGGCAACGTCTAGAGGCAGTCCCTACCCAACAGTGGGCTCACAGTCTAAAAGGGGGAGACAGAGAACCAAACCAAACATACTAACAAAATAAAATAAATAGAATAGATATGTACAAATAAAATAAATAAATACATAAATAGAGTAATAGATCTATCAATCAATTATATCAGTCAATTGTATTGATGGAGCGCTTACTGTGTGCAGAGCACTGTACTAAGCGCTTGGGAAGCACAAATTGGCAACGTATAGAGACAGCCCCTACCCAACAGTGGGCTCACAGTCTGAAAGGGGGAGACAGAGAACCAAACCAAACATACTAACAAAATAAAATAAATAGAATAGATATGTACAAATAAAATAAATAAATACATAAATAGAGTAATAGATCTATCAATCAATTATATCAGTCAATTGTATTGATTGAGCGCTTACTATGTGCAGAGCACTGTACTAAGCGCTTGGGAAGCACAAATTGGCAACATATAGAGACAGTCCCTACCCAACAGTGGGCTCACAGTCTAAAAGGGGGAGACAGAGAACAAAACCAAACATACTAACAAAATAAAATAAATAGAATAGATATGTAGAAATAAAATAAATAAATACATAAATAGAGTAATAGATCTATCAATCAATTGTATTGATGGAGCGCTTACTGTGTGCAGAGCACTGTACTAAGCGCTTGGGAAGCACAAATTGGCAACATATGGAGACAGTCCCTACCCAACAGTGGGCTCACAGTCTAAAAGGGGGAGACAGAGAACCAAACCAAACATACTAACAAAATAAAATAAATAGAATAGATGTGTAGAAATAAAATAAATAAATACATAAATAGAGTAATAGATCTATCAATCAATTGTATTGATGGAGCACTTACTGTGTGCAAAGCACTGTACTAAGCGCTTGGGAAGTACAAGTTGGCAACATTTAGAGACAGCCCCTACCCAACAGTGGGCTCACAGTCTAAAAGGGGGAGACAGAGAACAAAACCAAACATACTAACAAAATAAAATAAATAGAATAGATATGTACAAATAAAATAAATAAATACATAAATAGAGTAATAGATCTATCAATCAATTATATCAATCAATTGTATTGATGGAGCGCTTACTGTGTGCAGAGCACTGTACTAAGCGCTTGGGAAGCACAAGTCAGCAACATTTAGAGACAGCCCCTACCCAACAGTGGGCTTACAGTCTAAAAACAATAATAATGATGGTGTTTGTTAAGCGCCTACTATGTGCCAAGCACTGTTCTAAGCGCTGGGGAGGTTACAAGGTGATCAGGTTGTCCCATGGCGGGGGGGGGCTCACATTTTTAATTTTTTTTAATCCACATTTTTAATCCCCATTTCTGGGAGGTCTTTCCAGACTGAGCCCCTTCCTTCCTCTCCCCCTCGTCCCCCTCTTCATCGCCCCCATCTTACCTCCTTCCCTTCCCAACAGCACCTGTTTATATGTATATATGTTTGTACATATTTATTACTCTAGTTATTTATTTATTTCTTTTACTTGTACATATCTATTCTATTTATTTTATTTTGTTAGTATGTTTGGGTTTGTTCTCTGTCTCCCCCTTTTAGACTGTGAGCCCACTGTTGGGTAGGGACTGTCTCTATATGTTGCCAACTTGTACTTCCCAAGCGCTTAGCACAGTGCTCTGCACACAGTAAGCGCTCAATAAATACGATTGATTGATTGACTGATTTTACAGATGAGGGAACTGAGGCCCAGAATAGTTGATAATAGTAATAATAATAATAATAATGATGGCATTTATTAAGCACTTACTATGTAAAAAGCACTGTTCTAAGCACTGGGGAAGTTACAAGGTGATCAGGTTGTCCCACGGGGGGCTCACAGTCTTAATCCCCATTTTACAGATGAGGTCACTGAGGCCCAGAGAAGTGAAGTGACTTGCCCAAAGTCACACAGCTGACAAGTGGTGGAGCCGGGATTTGAACCCATGACCTGTGACTCCAAAACCCGGGCTCTTTCCACTGAGCCACGCTGCTTCTCTAATGGCATAATAATGGCATTTGTTAAGTGCTTACTATGTGCAAAGCACTGTTCTAAGCACTGGGAGGTTACAAGGTGATCAGGTTGTCCCACATGGGGCTCCCAGTCTTCATCCCCATTTTACAGATGAGGTAACTGAGGCTCAGAGAAGTTAAGTGACCTGCCCAAAGTCACACAGCTGACAGTTGGCAGAGCTGGGATTTGAACCCATGACCCATGACTCCAAAGCCCAGAGTCTTTCCACTGAGCCACAGTGCTTCTCACTAGTGAGTGCTTCTCACCAGTCTAGAAGTGAGTGACTGTGAGCCCGTTGTTGGGTAGGGACCATCTCTATATGTTGCCAACTTGTACTTCCCAAGTGCTTAGTACAATGCTATGCACACAGTAAGCGCTCAATAAATACAATTGAATGAATGAATTAATGAGTGCTTCTCACTCGTCTTGTCACTACTGACAAGACGAGCTGGTCTAGAGTGGCCTCGAGGTCCTTCAGCCGTTGGGCGAGTTTAGGCCCCATGGAAGCCTGTGGCTCTCCATGTTGGTCCCAAGGTTCAACTCCCTTTTAGGCCCGAACCCTTATAGAGCATGTGGGTTGGCTCCAAGCCAGTAAATTTCCTGGGTTCTGTGACTTTTCTCCCCCTCTAGACTGTAAGCTCGTTGTGGGCAGGGAATGTGCCTTTTATATTGTTGTCTTGTCCTCTCCCCAACACTTACTACAGTGCTCTGCATTCAGTAAGTGCTAAATTAATATGATTGACTGACTTTGGACATTTGATATTTGCCCCGTGCCCAACCCCACAGCACTTTATATACATACCTTTCAATTATATATTATTAATGGCTTCTTAGTTCATATTAGTGTCCACTGCCCCCTCCAGACTGTAATCTCTCGCCCACCTTGGGGTTTACACTTGGAGAACCTGAAGCCCAGATAAAAAAATGGATTCAACCACTGGCCCCCAGCCTGTCTGTGAAAGAAATGTAGTCCCAGGGAAAGGAGCACAGGATGAATCGGTCAATCCATCAATCATATTTATTGAGCATTTACTATGTGCAGAGTACTGAACTAAGCGACTGGGAGAGGACAATACAGCAGAAGTGGCAGATGTTCCCTGCCCGTATGGAGGTTACAGTCTACAGTCTAGAGGGGGAGACAGTCATTAATATGAATAAAGAAGCCATTAATAATGTATAATAATAATAATGGCATGTATTAAGTGCTTACTATGTGCAAAGCACTGTTCTAAGCACTGGGGAGGTTACAAAGGTGATCAGGTTGTCCCACGGGGGGCTCACAGTCTTAATCCCCATTTTACAGTTCATGTTTTTCTTGGACTTTTCCAAGCATTAGTGTTTTCTCCAGAGAATTGATCCTCCTGGCATCTAATGAGGGAACTGAGGCACAGAGAAGTTAAGTGACTTGCCCAAAGTCACACAGCTGACAGTTGGCGGAGCCGGGATTTGAACCCATGACCTCCGACTCCAAAGCCCATGCTCTTTCCACTGAGCCACGCCGCCTGGTCCAGAGCTTCAAGAATGTCCGGGGTGGTGGTGGTGGGCATCGGCAGGGCTGGCTCTGTGCAGATCAGAGATTTGCAGAACTCACAGCCTGGCATGCCTTCGGAACACCTGAAGCTGCTGGGCTTTGTTTCCAGGTTTCCTGGAGCTGCCATAAGTGAAGCCAGACCAGGGGTGGAGAAGCCCTGTGAGTCGGAGAGCGGCAAACCAAAGACGTCAAGTGGCAGAGAGCCGTAGATCTAAAACAAGTCCTTTAACTGGAATGGCGAGCAAACGGTGATGAAGAGGGGCAGAGAAGAGGTGTTCCCCAGAGTGGCTAGCAAGGATAGGGGAGGAGGGGAAGGGCCACTGCTTTCTGCCACTGAGATGGGAAAAGCCAGCAGAGTTTCTGTTACCCACCTCATCATCAATCGTATTTATTGAGCACTTACTGTGTGCAGAACACTGTACTAAGCCCTTGGGAAGTACAAGTTGGCAACATATAGAGACAGTCCCTACCCAACAGTGGGCTCACAGTCTAAAACAGGCCCACCTGTTTGTGAAGCGTTCCCTATTCTTCCACCAGAAAGTTACTCTCCCCCCATTCACAGCCATATCCAACAGGCCTTCCCAGACTAAGCCCCACTTTTCCTCATCTCCCACTCCCTTCTGCGTCACGCTGACTTGCTCCCTTTGCTCTCCCCCTTCCCAGCCCCACAGCACTTATGTCCATATCTGTCACGTATTTAAAATGATGTCTGTTGATTTGTATCAATGTCTGTCTTCCCCACTCTAGACTGTGAGCTCAATGTGGGCAGGAATTGTCATGTTTATTGTTGTATTGTACTTGCCCAAGCACTTAGTACAGTGTTCTGCACACAGTAAGCACTTAATAAATATGATTGAATGAAGGTGACTGAGGCACAGAGAAGTGAAGTGACTTGCCCAAAGTCACACAGTGACAATTGTCAGAGCTGGGATTTGAACCCATGACTCCAAAATGCATGCTCTTTCCACTGAGCCACACTAATTCAAAGGTAAGCATATAAAGTGCTGTGGGGTTGGGGATGGGGCAAATATCAAATGTCCAAAGTCAGTCAATCATACTAATTGAGCGCTTACTGAATGCAGAGCACTGTAGTAAGTGTTGGGGGGAGGACAGTACAACAATATAACAGGCACATTCCCTGCACATAATAAGCTTACAGTCTAGAGGGCGAGAAAGGTCCAGAACCCAGGAGATCTGGGTTCTAGTTCACCTTTCCTGTCACATTACCAGCTGTGTGACCTTCGGCAAGTCACAACTTCTCAGTGCCTCAGTTTCCCCATCAGTAATATAGAGATAAAATAGGTTGTGAGCCTTTGGAAAGGCACTTCCCTGTTCCTGCACTCCCCATTTTTTCAGCTCTAAGGACTTCCTGATGAAGGCCATGGGAAAAGGAGGGAATTGTCTATCAGTAGACCCCAAGAGAAGCAGTGTGAGCTAGTGGATTGAGCACGGGCTTGGGAGTCAGAAGGACCTGCGTTCTAATCCCAGCTCTGCCATCTGTCCGTTGTGTGACCTCGAGCAAGACACTTCACGTCTCTATGCCTCAGTTACCTCATGTGTAAAATGGAGATTAAGACGGTGAGCTCCATATCGGACATGGACTGTGTCCAACCTGATTAGCTTGTATTTACCCAACTGCTTAATACAGTGCCTGGCACATAGTAAGTACTTAACAAATGCCATTTAAGAAAAAAGGCTCCTTTCAAGAGCTGTCTCATTTTAACTACTGTCCTAGGTTTCCTACCCTGGAAGACACCTGGTCTCCGAGAACCTTTTGGTGGGGTTTAAAAAAAAGATAAAAACTTCCCCAAAGTAAGAAAAAATGGGGAGTTGACCTAATTGGGTTTTCTGCCCACTGGCTTTGGTTCATGATTCAGGATCATGTTTTACTTTTAGCAGCAGCCCAAATGCTACACCTAACTAAAATAATTACCTTTGCTCACCTTCTGAAAAGATGAGGCAACTGTATTTCTTCACACTTATGTAAATTCTAACCAGTTCAGCCAGTTCCAGCAGTTGCTTACAGTTGAGTCAGGTCAATTCCTTGCAAAAATCTTAAAAGCTTACTTCCTGCCCTCCAGCAGTTTACAATCTAATCGGAGAAGCAGCACAAGCAAGGGAGAGAGGCTGAAATTACCAAGAGAATCTGAACTTGATTGCCAAAGGTGAGAGCCCACTGTTGTGTAGGGACTGTCTCTATATGTTGCCAACTTGTACTTCCCAAGCGCTTAGTACAGTGCTCTGCACACAGTAAGCGCTCAATAAATACGATTGATTGATTGACTGATTGATTGAGAGCCAGGGCAAGAGAACAGAACTCTGGTCTAGTTCCACAGTCTGAGGCACTAGCCACCAGACACCCATGAAATGCCACAGAATAGAACCAACCAAAAATTTGGATACTCTTCTATCAAACCCAAGGAAAAACCTCATATTGCCTCCAGGAAAACTTCTTCAATTGATTCCTAATCTCCAAAATTTAAATCCCTTAGCTGCTTAGTACAGGGCTCTGCACACAGTAAGTGCTCAATAAATATGATTGATTGAGCTCTCCCCATTGCCACTTCCACTCCATGCCACCTAAACTTTTAGGTACTCGCATTCCTCACTGCTGAAGCACTTAGAAGCATATCATTAAACTCAAATTCTTCCTCCCATCTGTAACTCATTTTAATGTCTGTCTCCCCTGCTAGATTGTAAGGCCCTTGAGGGCAGGGACCATATCTATTAATTCTGTCCTGCACTCTCAAATTCTCTGCACACAGTTGACTCTCAATTAATACTTTTGATTGATTGATTTTGACTTTAGGCCTAAAAGCTACTGTTGGACTGTGACTCTTGGCAGAAATATACCATAAACTACTCCTGAAGTTTGGGCATTGTTTTCTGTAGTTAAAAAGCAAAGTGGATGACCAAATCTTAAATTAAATCCGCCCCTTTGTTCAGTAAAATTTTCAAATAGATCAGTCTTTTAGGAAATACACCCATTGCAAATAATTATAAACAGTAAATCCCAGATAAAAACATTTAATTTTTGATAACGACTCAGACAGTGCCAGTTCTTGACTACTGACTTAATTTCTGCAGTTGAGGTCACTTTTTCTGAATGCTGCTGTGATGGAGGCAAGAGCCAAGTTGAACCAGAAGAGGTACACCACTGAATTTTCATGGACAAAGTGTGCAAGCGCTACTTTCTCAGAGACATTCATACCCACGGAGGCAGCTTTGCTGTCAGCAGCATCACCCTCGAAGGACATTTTATTATTAGCTGTCCTACTCAGTCTCTTCCCAGGTAAGAGAAAAGGACTTCTAACATCCTCAGTCCTCATTTCCCCTACAGGCCCTCCCCTTTGTGCTTTAGATGCATTTGCCTGAGTTCATTCATTCAGTTGTACTTATTGAGCACTTACTGTGTGCAGAGCACTGTACTAAGCGCTTGGAAAGTACAATTCCCTGAGCACTTTGATATTCACCTCAGCCCCACAGCACTTCCATACATTCCTCATACTCTACCCTTTCAATCAATCAATCGTATTTATTGAGCGCTTACTGTGTGCAGAGCACTGTACTAAGCACTTGGGAAGTACAAGTTGGCAACATATAGAGACAGTCCCTACCCAACAGTGGGCTCACAGTCTAAAGGGGGAGACAGAGAACAAAACCAAACATACTAACAAAATAAAATAGAATAGATATGTACAAGTAAAATAAATAAATAAATAAATAGAGTAATAAATATGTACAAACATATATACATATATACAGGTGCCGTGGGGAAGGGAAGGAGGTAAGATGGGGGGGGATTAATGCCTGTCTTCCATTGTAGGCTATAAGCTCCTTTCTTATAGTATTTATTAAGCACTTACAGTGTGCCAGGCACTGTACTAAATGCTGGGGTAGATACAACCTAATCAGATTGAGCACAGTCCCTGTCCCACATGGGGCTCACGGTCTTAATCCTCATTTTACAGATAAGGGAACTGAGGCCCAGGGAAGTGAAGTGATGTACCCAAGGTCACACAGCAGACAAGTGGTGGCAGGATTAGAACCAGGTCCTTTCGACTCCCAGGCCCACGGTCTATCCACTAGACCACACTGCTTCTCACTAGGCCACACTGCTTCTGACTCGGCCACGCTCCTTGAAGGTAAGGAGCATATCTACCCACTGTGTTGTATTGCTCTATCCAAGTGCCTAGTGCAGTGCTCGCCACACAATAAGCGCTCAATAAATTCCAGTGACTGACTGATTGATCCCTTTTCTCTCCACTACCTCATCATCAATCGTATTTATTGAGCGCTTACTGTGTGCAGAGCACTGTACTAAGCGCTTGGGAAGTACAAGTTGGCAACATGTAGAGACAGTCCCTACCCAACAGTGAGCTTACAGTCTAAAAGGGGGAGACAGACAACAAAACCAAACATACTAACAACCTGCATTATCACCCAGCTTCCCCAGTGGTTCCTTGGGCAAGGTTTGACTGGATTTCTGTCTATATTCTCACAACCCTGGGGTTCTCTCCTGGGAGGGTAGTACTTCTGCTAAAAAGTAATAATAATAATAATAAACTGTGGTATTTAGTAAGTTCTTACTATGTGACAAGCACTGTACTAACAACTGGGGTGGATCGCAGATAATCAAATCAGACCCGATCCCGATCCCACATGGGACTTGTGTGGCTTAGTGGATAGAGCACAGACCTTGGAGTCAGAAGGATCTGAGTTCTAATTCTGACTCTGCCACTTGTCTGCTGTGTGACCATAGGCAAGTCACTCTGCTTCTCTGAACCTCAGTTACTTAAAAGGGATTAAGAATGTGAGCCCCATGTGGGACAGGGGCTGTGTCCAACCCTTGATTAACTTGTATCTACCCCAGTGCTTAGAACAGTGCTTGGCATATAGTAAGCACTTTACAAGTATCATTATTACTATTATTATTAAGTAGGAGGGAGAACAGGTACTGAATCCCCATTTTACAGAAGAGGAAACTGAGGCACAAAGAAGTTAGGTGAGCAGCATAGTTAAGTGGAGAGAGCATGGGCCTCGGAGTCAGAGGACATGGGTTCTAATCCCGGCTCTGCTATTTGTTTGCTGTGTGACCTTGGGCAAGCTGCTTAACTTCTCTGTGCCTCAGGTGCCTCATCTGGAAAATGGGAATTAAGATTGTGAGCCCCACTTGGGACAACCTGATTACCTTGTATCTATCCCAGTGCTAAGAACAGTGCTTGGCACATAGTAAGCACTTAACATATATCATAATTATCATTATCATTTTTACTTGCAAAGGTGGAAGCAGTGCTGAACCAATTAGTCTAGACCACGCTTTTCCAGGGAGAAAGTGGTCCGGGAATGTGTCTGTTTATTGTTGCATTGTACTCTCCCAAGCACTTAGTACAGTGCTCTGCACACAGTACGCTCTCAGTAAATATGATTGAATGAGTTAACATTAACACATCCTGAGCCCTGTCCATGAGCCCCAATTTTACTCAGTGTCCTGGTATCTGAAAAATTTGCCCCGTCTGGGAGTGGAGGTATCTCCCTCATCTCCTGAGCCCACTTCTGTGTCCCTAAAAGACTCAGTAGAAAGACCCCAGCTCTGGCAGAGTGCAGTCAAACTATCCTGGTCAGTGTTTCCTGCTGAGTGGGTCATTTTAGATGGAAATTGAGGCAGCTGTGGTCAGTTCTGGGCAAACTGTGACAGGTGGCTTACTCCAGTTCAGGAGCTTCCCCCTGTCATGTGGACTTTTTCCTTTCGGTCAGCCCGGCCTAGAGTAAATAGTGGGTTGAAGGTGCTCAGCCTTGCCTAGAGTAAATAGTAGGTTGAAGGTGCAGTACTCTACTGATGCAGAAAAATAAATGAGTCATTAAAGAAGCAGCTTACCATTCTACAGGATTGAAATGGGTCTCATCCTACTGTGGTTTCAGGAAAAAAACAATCCCATTCAAATCAGAGTGTGCTGTGACTGAGCAAGAGCCGAAGAATTCAGTTCACTCAGTCCTGGAAAACTGAACAAAAGTTGGGAACCTCCTGCTGTTCCAAGGAAGCTTTATCTATGAGAGTCTGGAAATCTTGGGAACTGCTTTTTCAGATATCAGGAAAGGGGAGAGGGTGACTTGGAACTCTCCACCTCAGGTTCTAATATCATTTGTCCCACCCTCCTGTCCTCACAAGAGCAGAGTGTTATACAGAGCAGTTAAGATCGCCTCCCTGGTTTATTGTTTTCTTTTGAAAATACAGAGAAAACAAGGCAGCAGACACTGTGGTTCTTTTTTCCTGACAAAGAAGAAACAAAAATACCTAGAGGTCTCTAGGTTAATTCTTCTGGGGTGTTTGATGAATCAGTGGTATTTTTTCAGCGCTTACTGTATGCAGAGCACTGTACTAAGTGCTTGGGAGAGGACAGTACGATAGAGTTGGCTGCCATGTTCCCTGCCCAAAGGGAGCTTACAGTCTTGAGAGGGAGAGCAAACCAACTCTGCAAAGATGGTGCAGGGCTGCTGCAAATAGCAAAGGAATAAAGTGCTCATATGTTTCAAATAAAACTTGCTTTTGCCTTTCAAAAATACCCAAAATGCAGGAATTAGAATTTTTACACATGAGAAAAGGGACCAAGAAAGTGCAGATGCACCAGCACGACCATGTTTTCCAGTCGGTACATTTTCTTTGGCGCCTGCTCCTTTTTAAAATCAAATTTCAAGTTGAAGCTCTGTAGGCAAATATTAATAATAAAATATGTGAAACATTACATTTTGTATGAAAATATCTATTATTTGGATTATTATTTTGTTGGCAATTGAACTGAAATGATTGGGTGGCTGCATGCAGTCACAGTGTCTGCATTTGAAAACCACTGGTACAGGTCTTCTCAAACAATAAAGCAAAATTGCATTACCCCACAGAAGCAAGAACTATTTTTGAGTAAGTCTCGACTGAGTTCAGAGATGAGCTAAAATGAATTTGCATTGATTTATACCCTGTAATCAGAGAACCCCAAAGGGTTTAATTAAATACATTGAATAGCGGAGGAGTCAGCACTGAGGCAATCGACACACATTTATTAACTGGCCAATTTTGAAGTCCAGGAAAACAGAACCTTGGATATAGAATACAGTTTCTAAAAGGCACATTAAACTTTTATGGAATGATGAAACCCAAAGAATGTGGAAATGGGTGGGATTAATGGATCCAGTTTTCAAATGACGAAACAATGAAATAGCATGATTTCATATCAGAGGATTTTTTGGGCCAGTTTGGTATTAATATGCTCTTTGTTGTACTTGGGACTATGCTAGAATAATTTACACAGCTGGGTTTTCTTTTCTATTGTCTCCTTTTTTTAAAAAAGAAAATGAAAATGAGAAACTGGATTTTAAAAGGAGAGTTAAGCCCGGGCTAATTAAAGACCCTAGGAAATATCAATGGGCTTGAGCTCTAAGCTGCCACCAGAATCCAGACATCAAATTAAAATTTCAGTAGAATGGTGACCAGTGGTACAGCTTTTGAGTTAATCTTCCTTCATTCATTCATTCAATCGTATTTATTGAGCGCTTACTGTGTGCAGAGCACTGTATGAGAGAAGCAGCATGGCTCAGTGGAAAGAGCACAGGCTTTGGAGTTAGATGTCATAGTTTCAAATCCCTGCTCCACCGCTTGTTGCCACTGTGTGACTCTGGGCAAGTCACTTAACTTCTCTGTGCCTCAGTTATCTGTAAAATGAGGATTAAAACTGTAAGCCCCTCATGAGACAACCTGATCAACTTGTATCCTTCCCAGCGCTTAGAGCAGTGCTTTGCACATAGTAAGCACTTAATAAATGCCATTATTATTATTATTATTACTAAGTGCTTGGGAGAGTACATATAATAGTAAATAGACACGTTCCCTGTCCACAATGAGCTTAAACAAACAAAAAAACTCCCAAACTAGTCCAATTTGTTTGTGACTTCCGCATATATCTAGTATTTGTATCAGAATGTATTCTTCAGAAGTGGGTCTGGAAATATCCACCAGTGTCAGGGGCTGCAGGAAAATAGCTGTAGCATTATGCAAGCATAGCACAACTGTGAGCCCTTTCTTCACCCAGTCAATTGTATCTACTGAGCACTTCCTGAATGCAGAGCACTGTACTAAGCACTTTATAACAATAAGCAGCCACATTCCCTACCCACAACAAGCTTACAGTCTAGAGGGGGAGACAGACATTAATATAAATACATTACAGATATGTACATAAGTGCCATGGGGTTGAGGGGGGGATGAATAAAGGGAGCAAGTCAGGGCGATGCAGAAGGAAGTGGAAGAAGTGGAAAGGAAGGCTTAGTCAGGGAAGGCCTCTGGGAGGAGATGGGCCTTCGATAAGGCTTTGAAGATGAGGAGAGGAATTGTCTGTAGGATATGAGGAGGGAGGGAGGGTGTTCCAGGCCAGTTCCAGGGCATGGGTGAGATGCTGGAGGTGAGTACAGTGAGAAAGACTGGCATTAGAGGAGCGAAGTTGTGGGCCAGGTTGTGTAGTAGGAGAATAGCGAGGTGAGGTAGGAAGGTGCAATGTGAGTGACAGCTTTAAAGTGCTTTCTTCAACTCCCTTTCTGATTTGTACCTTAAACCACAAGTGGCTTAGAACTTCTGAGGTCCCCAGGGGCCCCTGAGGATTTTGGATAGCTATTTGAGAAGGAAGGTGGCCCAAGTCCAAGCTCAGGCTTGGCTCTTGGTGCACAGAGCTTGGGGAAAAACAGCTTGAGGGTAAATGCCGAGCTATTCTTTGAGGCTCTCAAGGAAACTCCTTTGGGGTCATCCCCAGGAGCCACGACAATTTATCTGCTATTTTGAATTCGGTTCCTGTTTCCCAAAGGGATGACAACCTGACTTAATTTAGTGTCATTTGCAAATTTGAAGCACATACTCTCAATTTGTTCATTCAGGTCACCAATTAGGATATTGATGACCTCAAGATTCATTCCAATCAAGCAATGGTATTTATTGAGCATCAGAGAAGCAGCATGGCCTGGTGGATAGAGTATGAGCCTATGAGTCAGAGAACCTGTGTTCTAAATCCCAGTTCTGCCATATACCTGCTATGTGACCTTCAGCAAGTCACTTCACTTCTCTGTGCCTCAGTTCCCTCATCTGCAAAATGGGAATTCAGTAGCCATTCCCCCTCCTATTTAAAGTATTAGCCCCATGTGGGGCTTGATGATCTTGTACCTACCCCAGTGCTTAGCACAATGCTTGACACATAATACCACAATTATTATTATTATTAGCACATGCTATGCACAGAGTACTGTGCTAAACTCTGGGAGAATGCAGTACAACAGAGTAGATATAGATGATTCCTGATCACAAGGACCTTACCCACCTTGTTTTGTTGCCCATTGATTCATTGATTGATTGTGGAGGTGGACACGGGGGATTTAACATTTTTCTGCCCCAAAACATCATAATTACTGTCTCTCAGTTTTTCATTGTATTTTCAACAATTATAAAATTATTGCAAAAATAAACTCCACCTAGGCAATTCCCCAACATGAGCTTGTGTTGGAGGACTCACAAATGAATGATAGGTCAAAATTCATCTCCCGTGTGTAGATTGTAAGCTCCTGGAGGGCAGGGACTCTGTCTTTTATTTTTGCTGTATGTTTCCAAACACTTAATTCAGCCTTTTGCTCACAATAGGAGCTCAGTAAATGTTACTGAGAATGACCAGTAAGCGAGTTTTCCCATCCCCAGTGAGGGACCTTGCTTTAAACCAATTTAGGGATTTTAATTTTAAATGTGAAAGCTGATGCAAGAAGCAGGGAGGCCTAGTGTTCCAGAACTGAGAGCCAGAAGAACTGGGTTCTAATCCTGGCTCCGCCACTTGCCTGCTGTGTGACCTTGGGCAAGTTGCTTAACCTTTCTGGGTCTCAATTTCCTCATCTGTAAAATGGGGATTCAATACCTGTTCTCCCTCTCCTTAGATAATGAGCCCCATTATCTAATAATAATAATTAGTATTATAAAAATGATGGTATTTGTTAAGTGCTTACCACGTGCCAGGCATTGACGTGTTGGGGTGGATACAAGCAAATTATCTGATTATCTTGTATTTACACCAGAATTTGGCCTATAGTAAGCGCTTAGTAAATATTATTATTAACCTGCCAGTAATGTTATTTGGGCATTTATCACACTTATTCATGATCCATTTGGTTTGACTAAGCAGTAGAGGGCAATGACATCAGGGCAGCAGTCTCTCTCTAGACTGTAAACTTGTTGTGGCTAGGGAATGCGTCTGGTTATTGTTGTATTGCTCTCTCCCAAGTGCTTAGTATAGTACTCTGCACACACTAAGCGATCAATAAATACGAATGAATGAATGAAGGGCAGAGCTAAGGTTAGGAATTTCTCTGCTCACAACACGGCTATTGCAATTCCCTCCTTCCCCCACCCTGATTCTCTAAGCCTCAGAAAAATGCCACACATACACCAGCACATACGTGTGTGTGTGTGAGACAGAGAGAGAGAGAGAGAGAGAGAGAGAGAGAGAGAGAGAGAAAGAGAGAGAGAGAGAAAGAGAGAGAGAGAGCATGTGTCCTTGAGGGCATACCCTTAGATTCCCCAATCTCTGATTCTAACTTTCAACAAACAGCATTATTTCAGAGGGGGAGGAGGGTAGCAGGAGAATGAGCTATGTCAAGGAGAATGTCCCAGTCAAAGATTTTTGCAAACACTTTTGCCATCAATTTGCAAACGAAGGATTAGCTTCCCCTATTTTCCAAATACTGAACTGGGGCCATAAGGCCAAGTTTCCTTTGCCCCCAAGTAATCAAACTACCCCCTTCCGGCCTAAAAAATGTTTTCACAATACACCAAGCTATTTCAACCCAGCATGACTTGAGACCTATTTCTAAAGAATGGATTTCACAACACATAAATACATAAAAATCAAAACGGAGATGGAAGCATCAGAAAAAGAGGTGTAACACAGCACACAATTGGGATGCATACTTGCATTGCCTTAGCATAAAGAAAGCACAATGAACACATACTGTAAAAAAATGGACACTTAATTTTTGAGTGCCATCACTTCATTTCTAGATTTCTCATTGTTCATTCCGTGATTTCAACCTTCTATCGGCTGCTTTAATTACTCCACAAACTTGTTCTACCCTTGCATTGTACTTTCCCAAGTGCTTAGTACAGTGCTCTGCACACAGTAAGTACTGCATAAATACAATTTGATTGACTGGGTAAGGTTTGTTTGATTGGCTTTGGAAATTCTGATGAAGCCAAAGTTGATGGCAGGGGTTTCTAGGGCATCATGACTTTGGGGGAGAGGGACTTTCACAGACTGGTGAATTCCCAAATGACCCCTTAGAGGATGGAGTTCGGCAGCAGAGCTCAAGATGCAGCCATTGCGGTCTTCCCATGCCTTACTGGAAAATTGCAATTGTACCCAACTCCAAGATAGGGTGACCAGATTTGAAGGCTGGATGGGTGTGAGGCCTCCAGGGGGGGAAATCAGAAAGAGAGTGGGGACAGAAAAGGGGGGGGGGGGGGGGAAGGGTCAAAGAGAAGGACAGAGGGGACAGATGAAGAAAGACAGAGGGAAAAAAGGGTGCCCTGCTGCTGCTATAATAATAATTATGGTACTTGTTACGTGCTTTTTGTGTCAAGCGCTGTTCTAAGCACTAAGGTAGACTCACACTCTTATCTCCATTCTACAGATGAGGTAACTGAGGCCCTCCTCCACAGCCCTATGCTGCCACCTGATCTTAGCTTTGGCGGTGGTGAGCAATGGCAACTCTGGCTGCCCAGTTGTGACCCAACAGGTCCTTCTGGGCCATGGTTGGGAGTTTTTAGCATTGCCAAATGATGCCTTCATGTTTTTGCTTTTTTATGGTATTGGTTAAGCACTTTCTATGTTGCAGGCACTTTACTAAGTGCTGGGGTAGATACAAGTTAATCAGGTTAAACACAGTTCCTGTCCCACATAGGGCGCAGAGATCATGGGTGATCACTGGTAGGAGTGGGCAGTGTTGGTTTGCAGGGATGAAACTCCTACTCCAGATTATTCTATCCCACCAAAAGAAATCTGAATGGCCGGATTCCTCTTGGTTTGGGGGGCACCCATCCCTGAGGAATTGACCCAATTCTGGGTATGTGCATTATTTTGAGGAACTGCAAGTTTAAAAGTAATTTTCAGATACAGCCACTAGGAGACAAGTGACCAGTGATTCCCCATTTTACAGAGGTAATTGAGGCATGGAGAAGTGAAGTCACTTGCCCAAGGTCACACAGCATTGGGGAGTCAGAATTAGAACCCAGGTCCTTCTCTCAGGCCTCTGCTCTATCCACTAGGCCACTCTGCTTTTCACTCTAGGTATATGTAATAATAATAATGATGACATTTATTAAGCGCTTACTATGTGCAAAGCACTGTTCTAAGCACTGGGGAGGTTACAGGATGACTAGGTTGTCCCACGGGGGGCTCACAGTCTTAATCTCCATTTTACAGATGAGGTAACTGAGGCTCAGAGAAGTGAAGTGACTTGCCCAAAGTCACACAGCTGACCATTGGCGGAGCCGGGATTTGAACCCATGACCTCTGACTCCAAAGCCCGGGCTCTTTCCACTGAGCCACGCTGCTTCTCTAATATGTACAACTTCTTAAAGCCAAGGATAACTAGTGCCCAGAGCTACTTATCTGCAAACCAACTAACCTCGATCACTCCTTCCTTTAGGCCTGGACATCTCCTGTCAGATATGCTTCCTTAATTTCCTCTCTTGGGCTTGGGGCTCCCTCATGGCTACCACACTTTGCCTAGGGCTATGCTATTAATAATAACAATAATAATAGCAGTATTTGTTAAGTGCTTACTATGTGCCAAACACTGTACTAATCAGTAGGCTAGATACAAGATAATCGGGTCCCACCTGGGGCTCACGATCTAAGTAGGAGGGAGAGCAGCTTTGAATCCCCATTTTGCAAATGAAGGGATAATAAGCACAAAGAAGTTGGGTGACTTGCCCAAGGTCACGCAGCAGGCAAGTGATAGAGCCAGGATTAAAAGCAAGGACTTCCACCAGGCTGTACCCTTTCGACTAGGCCACGTTGCTTCAATTCAGTTGGCTTGACTACACCTGTCATCTAGTGGCTGGATCTGAAAATTACTTTTAAAATTTCAGTTTCTCAAAATAAAATATACCCAGAAATGGGTCAATTCCTGAGCTGGGTGCCCCCCAAATCAAGAGGAATCCAGTCCCTGCAAACCAACCCTGCCCACTCCTGCCAGTGATCAGTGGGGAAGCAGCGTGACTCAGTGGAAAGAGCACGGGCTTTGGAATCAGAGGTCGTGGGTTCAAATTCTGACTTAGCCACTTGTCAGCTGTGTGACCTTGGGCAAGTCACTTAACTTCTCTGCGTGGCTCAGTGGAAAGAGCCCGGGCTTTGGAGTCAGAGGTCATGGGTTCAAACCCCGGCTCTGCCGATTGTCAGCTGTGTGACTTTGGGCAAGTCACTTCACTTCTCTGTGCCCAAGTTACCCCATCTGTAAAATGGGGATTAAGACTGTGAGCCCCAGGTGGGACAACCTGATCACCTTGTATCTACCCCAGCGCTTAGAACAGTGCTTGGCACATAGTAAGCGCTTAATAAATACCAACATTATGATTATTATTCTCTGGGCCTCAGTTCCCTCATCTGTAAAATAGGGAGGAAGACTGTGAGCCCCATGTGGGACACTCTGATTACCTTCTATCTACCCCAGCACTTAGAACAGTGCTTTGCACATAGTAAGCACTTAATAAATGCCATTATTATTATTATTATTATTATCAGAAACTGGTAGAGAAGTAGTGTGGCCTAGTGGATGAGAGCATGGATCTGGGAGTCAAAGGACATGGATTCTAATCCCAGCCATGCCCCATGTCTGCTGTGTGACCCTGGGTGAGTCACTTTACTTCTCTGGGCCTCAGTTACCTCAGCTGTAAAATGGGGATTGAGTATGAGCCCTATGTGGGGCATGGACTGTGTGAACAGTGCCTGGCACATAAGTGCTTAACAAATGCCATAATTATTATAAACTTCATAGCCAATGGCATGAGCCTACAGATCGTTTTGAAACAAAAAATAGGGGCATTTGGCCACCATCTTGCACTGCAGGGCCAGGGGGAGAGGAACTTAAGCAAAGATATGATAATAATAATGATAGTACTTAATAATAATAATTATGGTATTTATTTTAAGCACGCACAATGTGCCAGGCACTGTACTAAGCACTGGGATGGATACAAGCAAATCGGGTCACTGTCCCATGTAGGGCTCACAGTCTCATTCCCCATTTTACAGATGAGGTAACTGAGGCACAGAAAAGTGAAGTGACTTCCCCAAGGTCACACAGCAGACAAGTGGCAGAGCCAGGACTAGAACCCATGATCTTTGTGTGAGGTAGGGAGGGTCTGTCCTAGAGGGCAAAGGTTTCTAGGTAGGACTTGCTTCAGGGAGTATCCAAGTTGGTAATATTCTTCTTGTGGGGTGTTCCGGAGAGGGGATCATTTTTCTAAGTGAGGGTTAGGGAGTTGGGGAAGGTGGGGGGAAGGGGAAGGAACTCCTTTTCTACTGCTTTTGTCCTTTCTCTTGATCCCCCTACAACCTCCTTCCCACCCATCCGTCTTTAAGATGTAAGCTTCAACACAATTCGATTTCTAGCTTATTGCTAGGAATCTTTTTTTCTCCCTCTTTTGCACGCTTGGTTGTTCCAAAAGGGTCATAGAGGAACTGGAACACTTGCCTTTTTCATGGTAAAGATATAAATGCAACAACTTTAATACAATTGATAGGCACCTTCCAAGATTAATATCCCAAACATAAGGAAATATCCACAATATCCCCAGGACTTTGATTAGAATTTCTTCGAATAATCACTATTGTTGCCGATTGAGTTGCTAGGATGGCATAGAAGCTTTCAGGCCACTCCTTGCACAAATTAGATGTTTCTTCTCCAAATTCAAATTCTTTCATTAGGGTATATAGTCTTTCTTCAAAACACATTCTGAAAGGTTAACCGGTATTTGATTTTACCCTGGTAACTCAAAAACCCTGAGTTGAGGCTGGCTGGATTGCCGCTAGACGCATTCACCTTGAAATACGTCAATATTTCAAAATGAGCGTCGTTGATATTGGCAGTGAAACAAAAAGTTGGGTAGTGAGCCAAAGACCTGAGCCTTCAAGGCCAGGCAGTTTAAATCATTTTACCTCACCTAGTTCCCTACAAGCTGCCCATCCTATGAAGAACCCCATGATGATTTATCAGTTCGTAGCATTCTTTATTCGACAAGCTCCATGAACTAGACTTTTGGACAGTGAGGGCTTTTGGGGTATGATGATCTTCATGCGAATAACTGAGAGACACCACTTAAAAGTCTTGCCTGCAACGTTATAACAAGCTGTGGCCCTGAATATTTTCACCCAAAATATTGTCCAGGGGGACACCACCACTCCTTAATCTGACCCAAAACATCCTTAAAGGGGGTAGCAACTTTCAAAGGTACCTTTCTTTTTGGAATAGAAACAAGCTATCTTTGGTGAAACTTCTATAAATTCTAATGACTGGAAGGAGTGAAGGAATCACCTGTTTGAGGAAGGCTGGTGTCATTGGGCTCCGTGCATTTTCATTGGCATTACACTTCACTACAGCTGTAAGTCAAAAGTTTTGGCCTGTATTGACCTGATACTTGCCCTACTTCCTTGCTCCGCTTTAGCAGAGGAGATGAGGCAGTATTGTAAAGGAGAACCAAGAAGCCCCAAATGGCAAACAACTCGGTCTATCACGTTTATGGCCAAATGGCTATTTCTATGCAAGAAGCACCTCGGTTTTAAACACTTTTCCAAACTAGCTGGTATCCTACTTGCATTCCAGGAAGGAAACATCATTCTAAGTTGGGGTGGTCTGACATTTTACAGTTCAAAGCCCGCTCTCCAAGAAATGGTGGACAGCACTTCTCTTCAAAAACAACTTGATCAAAAAGCCACTGGATTGCAAATGAACACGGTCTGGCTTTAATTTAAGAACAAAAGTAAATTCAAAAGAAAGATATCTTCTTCAGGAGGCAAGAAATTGCAGATTTCAATTTTCTCTAGAGAAAAGAGTTTGCGAAGGAGGGCGGAAAAATAGAAAAACAACAACCAGGGTTTTGTTGTTCTGGAAAATGACAAAACAGCATCTTCATCCCCGACCAGTGTTTGAAAAACAGGGTTCAAAGATGACTGAACATCGAACTGCAATTAGAAAATATTGTTAAATAGCAAGTTATCATCACTTCTACCCAAGTTTAAGGTAAAATGTGAAAGAAATGTCACATTTGGTATTAACCAAATATAGAATTTACCTTGTACTTTTATTTTTAATAAACTGCCTTTTAAAAAACTTTTCCAACTCTAGGTTAAAAATGGACTCACAGGAATGTTTTCGGTATTCTGATTTGGACTTCTTGAAATTCTTCTTTGAACAAAAAAGACAAAAAAATGATGAATAAATCACAGGATTAGACTTTAGTCACAATATTTGGTCCCATTACGTACTGAGAAAACAGAAGATGCCATAAAGTGGATTCATTCTGTTTACCCCACGTTTTCCAACAGGACGAAGTGGCCTGCTGCAATTTTATAACTCAGAACCTTACTCTCTGTCCTATCTTAGCATCTGTTGTCCAAAGGCATTGCAAGCAAAGAAAGCTCACTACCATCCTAAAAAGGAATAAAACGTCAAGGGGGCCACATTTTGCAAAGAATGCAGTACAGACCCCAAAACTGTGATCCAGGAAAAATCTGCCACCTTCATAGTGAAGGTCTATTGTCATTTCCCATCTTTCTCGGTGTGAAAACAAACTGTGCCATGGCTCCAGGCAATCATTTGCGTGAGGAAATGTGAAGTGACAATGTTCACCATGTGGGCTGCTAAACGATCAAATCTGACAGTGAATGCATCTGGATCTCACTATCCTGACAGTTAGCCTTCCTGGTGCAAACCTCTGCCTCTGAAAGAAGCTGGGTACAGTATTAGTATATCTCGTATACATAAAAAGCAAATGAAGAGTTGTATTTCATCCTTTAACATGATTAGCCATAAAATTAATGGGAGGTTCAATGGAGCAATACATTATTTTTTGCAAAACAAAATAGTCTTTTTACAGAATATGCTCTCTTCATATCCTAAGAGGTGGTTTTGGGTGGTTTTTGTTTTTTTTTATTAAAAAAAAAACTGATTGGAATAGGTTAAAGGAAACTTCAGAAAACTATCTAAAACTGAGATTGATGGCAATGCCTAAACAAAGCAAGTCTCTTTCTTAAATTTCAGAAAAAAATTTGATTTGTAAGACGTCACCTCAAGAATGATCAAAAGTGGGTGAGCACTTTATACCTTTATCTTTTGAGGGTTTCATCAGTGGAAGATGCTATGTGTACCTAGCAATCCACAATCTTCTTTTGTAAAAATATACACTATATATGGAGGGGCCACATTACCATCACGGAGGAGGGAATGACTTTGTATGTCCTAATTCTTGGCCCACTTTTTTTTTCCTCCCAGCCCTTTCCTTCGCGAGAGGGACCATTTAAAAAAAAAAAAAGAGAGAATCCGGCTACTTCGACACTAGGCTCTGGCAGATAATGGGTCATAGGTAAATAATGACAATGGTGCTTTTCGTGAACGAGAGTCAGGGCTGGCATGTTTGAAAAAAAAAATAAGGAAAGAAACAAACAAAAAAAAGACTTTAGAAGGGGGCTCACATTTTTTCCTTCATTCACACAATCTCAATTTTCAAGACTACGTCCGTGTTTCGAGCCGGTAATCCCCACTAACTGCTTTTTATGGTTTGCCTTCCCCCTATCTTGGCAGGGGTGGGGAAAAATTGAAATCTTCTACGCGCACAGTTCTGTTAGGAGAGAACAAGGTTCTTTAAAAGTCCTGATCGAAGCAGGTATGGATGAATCCTCTTCTCCTTAAGGCGTTCCCATCCCCCTGAGGCGAGGGAAAATGGACGTGTGTGTGTGTGTGTTCCATTTTCCGGGAGCGGCTGGCCGTTTAACGAATCGGTCTGTATGGAAAGGTCATGCCCGGTATGAACGTCTGTACCGGATGGGCTGGGAGGGCTGGGTGGGCTGGGTGGGCGGGCATTGCGGGGTGAGCGGCGTGGGCAGGGTAGCCGAGGGGAGGGGTGTGGATATGAGGGTAAAACCCCGGGGGCAGAGCCCCGTGGGTCGACTGTTGCACCGGCCCTGAGATCACCAGCTGCAGCAGGCTGAAAAACAGACAGACGGACACAGAGACGGACACGTTACTGGGCTCCTCCTGCACCACGCAAGGAATGTGTCTGCTATACTGTTATACTGTACACTCCAAAGCGCTTAGTACAGCAGCATGGCCTAATGGATAGAGCACGGGCCCGGGAGTCAGGAGGTCATGGATTCTAATCCCGGATCCACCATTTGTCTATGTAACCTTGGCCAAGTCACTTCACTTCTCTGGGCCTCAGTTACCTCTTCTGGAAAATGGGATTGAAACTGTGAACCCCACATAGGACAAGGACTGTGTTCACCCCGATTTACCTGTATCCACCCCAGTGCTTAGTACAGTGCCTGGCACATAGTAAGTGCTTACCAAATACTATTATTATTATTATTATTATTATTGGCTGGAGAACGGGCCTGGGAGTCAAAAGGACCTGGGTTCTACTCTGAGCTCTGCCACTTGCCTGCCGTGTGACCTTGGGCAAGTCACTTAATTTCTCTGTGCCTCAGTTACCTCATATGTAAAATGGGGATTAAGACTGTGAGCCCCACGTGGGACAGGGACTGGGTCCAACCTGATTAGACTGTATCTACCCCAGTTTTTAGAACAGTGTTTGACACATAATAAGCACTTATCAAATACCACCATTATTACTATTATTATTATTATTATCAATATTAATATGACAACTACAACTGCAATCAATCAATCAGTGGTATTTACTGAGCTCTTACCATGTGCAGAGCCCTGGGCTAAGCATTCGGGAGAGCAGAAAAGAACTACAACACTGACCTGCATTTTGGGTGGAGGCACTGTTATGGCACATGGGGATGAATATCTCTCGAAAAATCTGAACGGGTATTCAATAATTTTACTTTGCGATGATGTGGTTGGGAAGGAGTATGTGTGACCTTGTCTAGGGGCCTTGAGAGCAAACAGTCTGAAGAATCTCACCATCCTAAAACTATTTTAAAACAGGGCTGTGTAGAAGGAAAATGACGAGCTGCTCTCGTTTCCCAAAAGTCACTCTACATTTGGTACTTGCACTGTAAGCTCATTGAGAGCAGGGAATGTGTCTACCAAGCCTTTTCTTTATGGTCTCTGTTAAGTGCTTACTATGTGTCAGGCACTGTACTAAGCACTGGGGTAGATACAAGATAATCAGGTTGGGCACAATCTGGGGCTCACGGTCTTAATCCCCATTTTACATATGAGGTAACTGAGGCACAGAGAAATGAAGTGACTTGCTCAAGGTCACACAGCAGACAAGTGGCGGAGCTGGGATTAGAATCCAGGTCCTACTGACTCCTCGGCCATTGCTCTATCCACTAAGTGTTATCCTAGCTTATCCACTAAACCTGTTATATTGTATTCTCCCATGCACTTAGTACAGTACTCTGCACACAGTAAGCCCTCAATAAATACGACTGATTGATTTGTGAAACTTTCTGCTTAAAAAGACCACAAGAATACTAGAACACAATGGGCTAAGATTTCAAAAAGGATTCCAATAGGATGTCCGTAGGATTGAAGTAGTAGGATACTATATGAAAGGGACACAGTAAGCTCAAAAAATATTCAAAAAATTGCTTGACTGACTGTTTAAAATAGGGAAGGACAGGTCTTTTGGTAGACGGAAGGAAACACAACTTATCATCAAGAAAAGGGTAAAACTGTAATTCAGAAATTCGTTTTTTGTTCCGTATGAACGGTGACCCGAACTAAAATCTCTGATCTTAGCTCACCAGGATGCAATGAGGAACACCTAAGAACTGTAACACAATTTGAAAATAATGTGCTACAATGAGGTATTAAAAGGAACACTCACTTCCTGCTAAAAGTGAGGCCAAAAAACTTTTCAGTGTAAAACAGAAAAGGAAAAAGAGAGAGGAGGTTGAATGGATAACTGGAGGGAAACACAACAGAATCAAATCCAATTCACATCTGGGAAATTTAGATAGAACATCTAAGCCCCAATACGAGGGTGTTCTGGGTTCTATCTTCTGTTCTTCCCTCTGTATTTTGGGTCTCTCTCCAAAAAAACATGAACACCTGAAGATTTTATACAAAACTGAAACAGCTGGGGCCAAGCTGAATGTTCTGAGGTTCCTGAAGTGACACAGAAAGGAAATTAAAATTTATGGGGAAGTCTGAAGGGAGTAGAGGAATGGTCGTGCATGTGGGGTATTCCTTTTCAAGTGAATTATTTTCCTAATCGGTTATAAAGCCCTCTAAGAGATAACCTAAAATGGGATACACATTTACATTGTTCTGGTTCCTATCTCTGTCATGAACATTGATGCTGGAAAGAAAAACACAGATTGGATATTCAACTAAATCAAACAGAGGTCAGAAACACAGCCTTTGCTGCAATAAATAAGCAGCACACTTTCCGGTTCCATAATTTCTAAGGAATTTATTACCTTAGAATCATCTCCCTAGTGGAAAAAATACAGGACTGGGAGTCAGGAGAGCTAGGTTCTACTCCTTGCTTCTCCACTTGCCTGCTGTGTGATCTTGGGCAAGGCAATGCACTTCTCTGGCCCCCAGTTTTCTCAGCTGCGATATGGAAGTGAAATACTTGTTCTCCCTCCCCCTTAGGCTGTGAGACCCTTGTGGGATGGGGACCGTTTCTGATCTGTATCTACTTCAGTGCTGGGCACATCAATCAATCAAGGATGTTTACTGAGCGCTTGCTGTGTGCTGTGCCAAATATCAAATGGGCTGAGTCTCCCAACCAGGGGAATGAGGATCCAGGTTAAGAAACTTACTTGTTATGTGGCAGTCGGGAACACAAGGTTCTTAAATCATCTGAAATTAAAGGAGAGGCAAGGAGTTAGGATATCACAAGAATCACAGAGCTGAAAGGGTATTTGAGAAGCCAAACATTCCAGCCTCCAGTTTCCAAAAAGGTAAGACTAAGCCAAGGTAAAAGGTTGTCTACTACATACTATCATTTTGAATGGTATTTGTTAAGTGCTTTCTATGTGCCAGGCACTGTATGAAGTGCTGGGTGTAGACAGAAGCTAGACAAAGGAGACAGGGCTAGACGCAGACCAGGTTCCATATGGGGCTCAGTCTTAATCCCCATTTTTCTGATGAGGAAATGGAGGCACAGACAAAGTGAAATGACTTGCCCAAGGTCACACAGAAGAGATGTGGTAGAGTTGGAATTAGAACTAAGGTCCTCTGACGCCCAGGCCCAAGCTCTTTCCATTAGGCCTTGCTGCTTTACTCCACTATCTTCCCTGGTACCCTACTTAACCCCTTGGAAAGTCAATGGAAGATCCCTGAAAAACACTAAAGTCCTGACCTTCCATGCCAGTACACAGAACCTCTGGGCACATTCTACCTTCAACTTCCTACTAGAAAGGCTTTACATTCCTTCCTTCCTCAGATTCATTTTTGATCCAATGACAAAATTATCCCTTGGGACTGTGAGCCCCATATGAGACAGGGACTGTGTTCACTCTGATACATGTATATCCACGGCGGCACTTAGAAGAACTGTGCTTGAAACATAGAAAGCACTTAATGAAGAAAGTACGTGAAGCAGCGTGGCTCAGTGGAAAGAGCCCGGGCTTTGGAGTCAAGAGGTTTTGGGCTCTGCCAATTGTCTGCTGTGTGACTTTGGGCAAGTCACTTAACTTCTCTGTGCCTCAGTTACCTCATCTGTAAAATGGGGATTAAGTCTTTGAGCCCCCCATGGGACAACCTGATCACCTTGTAACCTCCCCAGCACTTAGAATAGTGCTTTGCACATAGTAAGCGCTTGATAAATGCTATCATTTATAAATACTGTTATTTTAACATTATTATTATTATTACTGAGCCACAGAATATCAACCCACAGTGGTGGGTGAAGTTGGAACGGGGAAGCAAGCTTTCGGACAATTCTCAGGATCTAGGAGGTCAAGGAGTTTCCTGCAGAATTGCCACACCTCCAGCTTTCCTTCCAATCCTCCCTTCAGCTGTTCAAGATGTGGAGAGCTGAGGTCTTGCCCGACTGCCCCTTCTGCTCAGGACTGATGTTGGTGGCTTGTCATTACTAGAGAAACACCTCTTTTATTCAAGTAGACAGCCCCATGGTGTGGTGGATAGAGCACAGGCCCGGGAGTCAGGAGGTCATGGGTTCTAATCCTGGCTCTACCACTTGTCAGCTTTGTGACTTTGGGCACGTCACTTAACTTCTCTGTGCCTCAGTTACCTCATCTGTAAAATGGGGATTAAGACTGTGAGCCCCCGTGGGACAACCTGATCACCTTGTAACCTCCCCAGCGCTTAGAACTGTGCTTTGCCCATGGTAAGCGTTTAATAAATACCATCATTATTATTATTATTACATGGGACAGGGACTGTGTCCAAACTGATTTGCTTGTATCTACCCCGGTGCTTAGTACAGTGCCTGGCACATAGTAAGCGCTTAAATACCATAATTATTATAATTATTATTACTCGAGGAGCAGTTTGCCATGGCCGAATAGGTCCGGAAACAGCTCTTCTCATCCCTCAATCAGGAGCAGGGGAAGGCTTCATGTCCCAGACTGAAGCACCCCATTATCAATTAAGGCAGCTTGGCTGCTTTGGGCTCTAAATTTTGGTCTCAGCAACACTGCTTCTTTCAAGGACTACTTTCCCAACATCCTCTCATATACTCTCAGAACAGCCTCTGGGGCACATCTTTGGCAATGTCGGTCAGTCAACCGTATTTATGAGCACCGTACGAAGCGTTTGGGAGAGGACAATATAACAGTAAGCACAGATATTCCCTGCCTATAACGAGCTTACAGTCTAGAGGGTGAGACAAGCGCTTCCCAAGCGCTTAGTACAGTGCTCTGCACACAGTAAGGGCTCAATAAATATGATTGAATGAATGAATGAAAACATTAATTAAAAAAGAAATAAATAACAGATATATACCTAAGTGCTGTGGGGTTGGGACAGGGGATGAATAAAAGCAGCAAGTCAGGGTGATGCAGAAGGGAGTGGAAGAGGAAAGGAGGGCTTAGCGTAGGCCTCTTGGAGGAGATGTGCCTTCGATACGGCTTTGAAGACAGGGAGAGTAATTGTCTAATTGTCACCCAGGAACTACTCTTGGCCTGGTGCTTGTTTGTTTGTTTGTTTCCCTTGTGGAGAAGGACACAAGTTGCAACTTGCAGGACATTTGGGAAGACTCAAGTTTGAAAAGGGTAAGATATCCTGTGCATTCACAATCTAATACTGTCAAATCCAAGCGACTAACTTGTAGCTTTAAAGGAATTCTAAAAGCAGGCATGAGATTCTAGCACAGCGGAACACCATTGAAGCTTGAAGGTGGTTGGTCCAAGGCAGGCAAAAGGAAACACATCTTCAAGCTGTGGGTGGTAAGCAAACGAAATACACAATCACAGGATATTGTGCAGGCCAGAAATATCAGTAGGCTCGAGAAGGGGGTGGGATAAAATCATGGCCAGTAACATCAATAATGTCAGAGAGAAAGTTAGGGCTGTACAGGGGAAAAGTCGGGGTATCCAGGATGGAGAAGAATGAGGGAAATTATGCAAGCCCACTCAAAAGGTGGGGTGGGGGGTGGTGGAGAGTTCTAAGCCGACCCCTGCCTCATTTTTTGGATTGTCCTTCTGTAATCTGACATCATTTCTGTCTTGTTTGGATTGAACCCTGGCTGATTTTTTTTCATCAAGCCCCAAACTCTGCTGGACGAACCGCGAGAAGTTGAACTGCTACGCAAGACTGAAAATATGACAACACAAATGGACTCATAACACACTAAACAGAAGGAGCGGCAGAACAAAAGAGAACTCTTCGGGTCCCTTCTTTAATGAGGAATGGATCAACCACTATACGAGTCCTCCTTCGCCTACCAACCATCTTGAAAACACAATGGCACGATCATGGGTGCTGTCTTAAAGGCTACATTTGGCTCTCAAAGTACCAGCAGGAACGTTTAAGCTCGGTCCGTTGCTTGGAGAAGGTCACCTAACCCCTAAACTGGAAGGTCTTCTGACTTACGCTGGGCTTGAAAGTGAGGTAGAGTGTTCAAGTACAGAAAGTTGTTTCTCAACATATTATTATTCTATCCTACCATCTAAGAGGATGGCACACGTCTACCTTGTCAATGATGAATCCAGTAACTACTCCCTTGCCTCAACCAGTCATGAAGAGGGATCGATTTTGCAAATCTGATCACTGTGCTCCTAACACAACCAAAACCTTGAGTAAAACTTGCTGAAACTCAAGAAGATGATGGTACAGATATCCCTACCTGCTTTCCCTCCTTCTTATCTAAGAGTCCCCTGTGGGACAGAGGCTGTGTCTAATTTAATTACCTTGTATTTACCTCAGTGCTAAGGACAGCGCTTGGCACGAAGCAAGCACTTATTAAGTAACATCATTATTATTTTTAATGGCATTTGTTAAGCACTTACTACGTACCAGGCACTGTACTAAGCGCTGGGGTAGACACACCCTAATCATGTTGGACACTATCCATGTCTTAAATGTGGCTCCCAACCTGAAATCCCCATTTTACAGATGAGGCACTGAGATGGCACCTCCCTTCTCTCCTTCTCCAGCCCAGCCCGCACCCTCCGCTCCTCTGCCGCTAACCTCCTCACTGTACCTCGTTCTCGCCTATCCTGCAGTCGATCCCCGGCCCACGTCCTTCCCCTGGCCTAGAATGCCCTCCCTCCAAACATCCACCAAGCTAGCTCTCTTCCTCCATTCAAAGCCCTACTGAGAGCTCACCTCCTCCAGGAGGCCTTCCCAGACTGAGCCCCCTTATTCCTCTCCTCCTCCCCATCCCCCCGGCCCTACCTCCTTCCCCTCCCCACAGCACCTGTATACTGTATATATGTTTGTACAGATTTATTACTCTATTTATTTTACTTGTACATATTTACTATTTATTTTGTTAATGATATGCATACAGCTTTAATTCTATTTGTTCTGATTATTTTGACATCTGTCCACGTTTTGTTTTGTTGTCCGTCTCCCCCTTCTCGACTGTGATCCTGTCGTTGGGTAGGGACCATCTCTATATGTTGCCGACTTGTACTTCCCAGGCGCTTAGTATAGTGCTCTGCACACAGTAAGTGCTCAATAAATACGATTGAATGAATGAATGGCAAGTGAGTTGCCCAAAGCCACACGGCAGACAAGTGGTGGAGCCAGGATTAGAACCCAGGTCCTCTGTCTTCCAGGCTCATGCTCTTTCCACTAGGCCACACAGCTTCTCTTTAGGTAGGTAGGTAGGTAGGTATTATTACTGTGAGCCCAATGTTGGGTAGGGACTGTCTCTATATGTTGCCAATTTGTACTTACCAAGCGCTTAGTACAGTGCTCTGCACATAGTAAGCGCTCAATAAATACGATTGATGATGATTACCTACCACACAACATTCTTTTATTATTAGCGTGCCAATTCACCTGAATAGGAGAAGGTTCCACGGGTTTAGCTTCCATTGTATTTTCCCAAGTGCTTCATAGTCAGCAGGCCTTCAATAAATAGCACTAATCCAAACTCCAATGTATTTCGATGTTTTCAAACTAAGAAGCCGGATCCACAAGTCCCTGCCTTTAGTTGCAAGACTCATCCCAAGTGCTTAGTACAGCGCTCTGCCCACAGTAAGCGCTCAATAAACACGAATGAATGAATTCTCCGGTGTACCACCCAAATAATGAGAAGCAAGCGTGGCCTAGTGGGTATAGCACGGACCCTGGTGTCAGAAGGACCTGGGTTCTAACTCCGGCTCCGCCACTTGTCTGCTGTGTGACCTTGGGCAAGATGCTTCACTTCTCTGGGCCTGTTCCCTCATCTGTAAAGTGGGGGTTAAGATCATGAGCCTCACGTGGGACATGGACTGTGTCCAAGCTGATTAGCTTGTATCTACCCCAGCGCTTAGTACAGTAAGGGCTTAACAAGTACCATAAAATAGTAGTAATACCCCTTGAGTTTCTCTTGGAACCTAAATTTGTAAGGGATTTCAAAATGATCCACCAGTATTATCTGATGTTCACATTGGTGGGGACTATATTTTCCTGGGGAAGCATTGCAATATGTACAGCGAACACCAGCATGGTCTAGTGGGTAGAGCACTAGCCTGGGAGTCGGAAGGTCACGGGTTTTCTAATCCCGCTTCTCCACTTGTCTGCTGTGTGACCTTGGGCAAGACACTTCACTTCTCTGGGCCTCAGTTCCCTCATCTGCAAAATGGGGACCGAGACTGTCCCATTTGGGACAGGGACTGTGTCCAACACGATTGTCTTGTATCTACCCCAGCATTTAGAACAGAGCCTGGCACACAATAAGCACTTAACATATGTTATTATTATGATGATGTCCAATTTCTGAAACCAGAAATCAGTTTTCAGCCAGCAGTGGTCATCAGCATAACAACTGAAAAAGTGAAGTCTTTCTTAGCCTGGAATTATAGACAAAATCAGGACAGACTGAAAAACACCCACCCTGGCTTTGGTCAAAATTGGAGATGATCCCCCTCCACATCAAATTAAAAGATATTAACTTTTAAGTTTTGTTGAGTCATTAATATTTTGCTGAGATTAAATGGGTTTCTGGCTCCTTTGCTCTTTAACAAAGGAAGTGACTCAATAAGGAGCACCTCTGCAGTCAAGTCCCAGAGAGGGGCCTAATGAGAAAGAAAAGTAAATCCACTGACTTCCCTCCTGGCAAATTTTAAAGGGGACCGGAGGTGAAAAGAGGAGGGCAGAACCCTAATTAAGAAATCCTTACTCAGTCAAAGGCTGTTACAACAACTCCACAGTGGAAATCCAGCATCCATCACGGTAAAAAAGCCAAATCTCCAGGCCAATTTAAAACGAGAAACAAAACTCAAAATTGGTTTATTCTTTTACTTCATAGGTTCCTCTTGCATACTTAAGAAGTCACCACATCTCTTTCCCCACAGAAGATTCAGGGGATTGAGAAGAGTGAAAGTATACAGCTGCAAATTTTCTTTCATTCGAGATCATCTAAAACCTAATCACCCTATTGGTCTGCTTACATTCATTCAATTCATTCAATCGTATTTATAGAGCACTTACTATGTGCAGAGCACTGTACTAAGCGCTTGGGAAGTACAGGTTGGCAACATGTAGAGACGGTCCCTACCCAACAGTAGTCAATCAATCAATGGTATTTACTGGGCACTTATTATGTGCAGAGCACTGGACTGAGCACTTGAGAAGGCAGAATACAACAGAGCCAGAAGACACAATCCTTACCCACAAGGAGTTTATAGTCTACAGGGAGAGAATGAGTTCATTGTGGGCAGGGAATGTGCCTGTTAATTGTTATACTGTTCTCTCCCAAATGCTGTGCACACACTGAGCTCTCAGTAATAATAGACTGTGAGCCCACTGTTGGGTAGGGACTGTCTCTATATGTTGCCATTTGTACTTCCCAAGCGCTTAGTACAGTGCTCTGCACATAGTAAGCGCTCAATAAATACGATTGATGATAATAATGGTGTTGGTTAAGCGCTCCCTCTAAGCATTGGGGTATATACAAACTAAGGTTGGGCACAGTTCCTGTCCCACACGTAAGACTAAGACTGTCGCTCCCAGTCTTACTCCCCATTTTACAGATGAGGTAACTGTGGCACAGAGAAGTTCAGTGTCCTGTCCAAGGTCACAAAACAGATAAGTGGCGGAACCGGGAAATAAGACCGAATGAGTGAACTATGTCTTCTTTCAGGGATAAATACTACAGATTGATTTTCATTTCCGCCCTCTCAGCGAAAAGCTGGGATCTATCCAAGCCGGGTGAATTTCACTTGAAGGGGGTATCGCTTGTGCATCTTATTTCCCTCAACCATCAGCCACGTTGTCCCCCGGAGGCGAGGATGTTTCCATATCCGCCCCGACAGGCCGCCCCCAGACTGAGGAGTGATGCTCCTACGCCAGGCTCCTGGCTCGGCGGTTTTCACTCACCTCTGGTGCACAGCAACGCCCCGGATGCCATGGCCACCTGCAGAGCCTGAGCCAGCCTATCCAGAGACAGCTCGATCTCTTTGGAGGCGTTGAGCGGGTTGAGTTCATCCGAAAGTCTATTAATCTCCTCCACGAGGGGGACCATGTGGTCAAACAGGACCAGCCCAAGGCGGCCGTAGAGGTTCTTCTCAGTTAAATGCACCTGGAGCATCATCAGAACCTGCAGGACGCTTAAGTGCAGTTTCGAGTACAGGGAGTGGCAGTCTCTGACGGATCCAAGGGAAGAGTCCTTGGCGATTTGGTTGTCGGTGTGGCCGTTGGGTAAGCTGGTCTTCTTATTCCTCTTGTAAGCCAGGGGGGCCTTCACACACCAGCGGATTAGTCCGGTGAGGGGCGTAAGCTCTAAGAATCCAATGGGGAGGTTGGCTGCAATGGGGGTGTTCAGAAAAGTGATGAGAATCAACCTGGGGTCCTCGAAAATCCAGGTGACGACCGTCTCGAGCAAATCCAAAGGTGGGATCAGATCATCTGGGAACAGATAAGGACCATTAAAACGATAAAAAAGAGCACTGTTTGGTTTATTTTCATTCTTTTAAGGGGCATAGGGGATGAGCCCAACACAAAAATTCATTTTCACATCTTGACTTCTTCTCGATGAAAACTGCAATTCCCGGGGTGGACCAATTACTGCCCTGGATGCCTGTCCCTGAAGCCTCACTTGGGGTCACATAAGCCACATGTTTAAAGTCTTAAAGAAACTCTGATAAAGGCAGAAACTGGACAGACTGTAACTAGAAAGCCTTGGAAGGGCAAACACATTTGTTCAGGCTATCTTCTTCAAAGGGAGATCTTAGAATCCTCTTTCCAAGATTGGAAAGCACAGTATAACAGAGGTGGCAGATGCGATCCCTGCCCACAAAGAGCAGCAGGACCCCCCTCCTTCGCCCCCAAACTCGAAGATGTTCACGGTGGAACAGTCAAAAGCCAGAATCCCAAATAGGTCTTCAGACTGTGAGCCTATAGTTGTGTGTATATGAGCCGTATTAGCCAGAATGTGGAATCAACATCAAATGCTCACATTTTCAAAATTGGTAGGGCACGGTTTCTAAAAGATAGAATGCTATTTAGAGTGTGCCACTGTCCTTTCAGAATGAATGTTTACAATTTACAGATCATAATTCAAACCTCAAGGCAGAGAGTCAGGCTTTTCTAAATTGGAAGATTTATCTACTCAGATTTTAGACAGTCTTCTGCATGTCCTATTCTGTCTCTTGACAAAACATGCTCCTGTCTGGGGGAGAAGCTTGGAAAAAAAAAATCACTACCTTTGGAAAGTGCCAATTCCGGCTGATGACCACCGGCTCCTCAGTCCTTCCTCTCACCCCACGGGACAATAAGGGATGAGTTCCCTAAACAGAGCCCGCTCCCAACTGACAGGTGAACAACTGACAGCAGATATCTGAAGCAAGTTACTGTGCGCTTGACTTTAGAAGCACTCTTTTAAAACACAGGGACAGTTCCTATAGCTGGTTTTGTGGGCTCCTGGTATCTTGAAAGTGATAAACATTTCAGTGGACGTTTACCTGAGGAGAGGTCGTAGAGCGCAGTGACCGATGTGATGAATTGGCAGCAGAAGCGAGGGCTGGCGCTGAATATTTGCTTCAAGGTCTGAATGGAACCTGGCACCAGACTACAGTAGTCGTCCACTAAGGCCCTGGCTAACCTCACACAGTAGATGACAGGTGTTCGCTAGAAAGATTTTTAGTAAAAAGAGCGACTAGTTCAACATAATAATAACAATAATAAAAATAACAACAATAACAAAATAATTTTGGTACTTGTGCCAAGTACCGTTCTCAGCGCTGGGGTAGATAAAAGTTAGTCAGGTCGGTCACACTCCCTGTCCCACATGGGGCTCAAAATCTAAGAAGGGTGGGGAGAACAGTTATTTATTCCCTATTTTACAGCTGAGGAAACCGAGGCACAGAGAATCAACTTGCCCAAGGTCTCACAGGAAGCAAGTGGCAGAGCCAGGAACAGGACCCAGGTCCTCTGACTCCCAGTCCTGTGCTTTTTTCACTCGGCCGCACTGTTACTCTATCCTCCACCGACCGGGTGTTACTTCAACTCTTCAGTGTTACAACTGTCCCCTACACACCAACCCCACAGTGCACTTGTCTATGTATCTATGCTACTGTTTCCTTCTACTGTACCTTACTTTGTGTCTTCCCCTGCTAGACTGTAAGCTTCTCGAGGGGAGGGATCGTGTCTACCAACTCTAATTCGCTCTCTCAAGTGCCCAGCACAGAGCTCTGTCCGGAGTAAGCCCTCAGTAAATACCATGGATTAACTGAAACATCTAGGCTTATAATGATACTAATAATAATGTTTGTTCAGCACTGACTTGCCAAGCGCTGTAGAATGGGGACTGATTACCTGTTCTCCCTCCTACTTGGACTGTGGGCCTCTTGTGGGATAGGGTCTGCATCTGACCTGATGAATCTATATCTATCTCAGTGCTTAGGAGAGTGCCTGGCACACAGTAAATGCTCAACGAATATAACAGTAGTAATCCAGGTGATAATAAGAATAGAATAAGAGTTAAATTGATTTTCAGAAATTTCTGTTTAGGTAAGAAAATTCACAAAATCCCTGATTGATTGATTGAAGGTTGCTAAGTGCTTACTATGTACCAGGCCCTGTACTAAGCGCTGGGTTAGGTCAAGGTAATCGGGTCAGGCATAGTCCCTGTCCCACACAGGGCTCAAAGTCTTCGTCCCCATTTGGCAGATGAGATAACTGAGGCCCAGAGAAGTGAAGGGACTTGCCTAAGGCCACACAGCGGGCAGGTGGCAGAGGCAAGATCACAACCCGTGTCCTCTGACTCCCACATGCATACTGTTTCCACTACACCACACTGCTTCTCCGGGGCCCCAAATCCCTCCCCACCTGACTTCATTTTCAGAGGCTCACCTGCAGCCAGGATGCAGCACACTCTAGCACTGGAACCCGACACACTGCCACTGCCATCGAGACCAGTTTCCCAAGTAAGGCCATCCGGCTATCATCTGCTTTGTTCCCCTGAGGACTGAAGAGGGATGAGAAGATAATCTGCCTGACGGAATCCTTGGTTTGTTCCTGGAAGTAACTGCACATGATCTCGAGGAGTTGAAGCTCCTGAAGTGAATTCAGCCTCTGTGAAACAAAGCAAAGAAAGGCAATAGGATCTGGGGTTTCTAGAAAGCAAAAGGATGTTCTGCTCCTGGTTTCTTTGTCCCTTCCTCAGCAAAAACCTCAAATATCAGGGGTGTGTGGGAGTCCATCCTTATTTCCACGGTGTTTATCACAGGAATTTCCAAGTGTTCAATAAATACAATTCACTGACTGACTGACTCTAGGCTTTAAGCTTGTTGTGGGAAGGGAATGTGTCTGCTATACTGTTGGACTGCACTCTCCTAAGCGCTCAGTACCGTGCTCTGCCCACAGTAAGCGATCAATACATACGACTAAGGAGTTCTTTGACGCATACTCGTAGACTCTGCGACTGAGACCAGGTTGGAGCCCAACTAGCTGGGCTCTGCCACCTTACGCTTGCAATGAAAAATAAACATCATGCCATTGGGCAGGAGGAGTGGTGCTCAGAAAATAACAACTGCAGGCATTACACATGATCCTTATTGCAAGCGTGTCCTCATGATCGGCTGACCTCACAGACGCTAAAACCGGGAAAAGGGCTCCCAACAAGGAGCCTAGAAGAGGCTGTAATAAGGAATGAAGAAAGGAGGCTTTGATTATTAATCAAGTGCTATGAGCCTTCCAAGGCGGCATTGGAATTATCCTGGAGAAGCAGCATGGCAAAGTGGATTGAGCCCGAGTCTAGGAGTCAGAAGGACCTGGGTTCTAATCCCAGCCCTGCCACCTGACTGCTGGGTGACCCTGGTCAAGTCACTTGGCTTCTCTGGGCCTCGATTACCTCATCAGTAGAATGGGGATGAAGACCGTGAGCCCCATGTGGGACCAGGACTGTGTCTAACCAGATTAGCTTGTATCCACCCCAGCACTTAACACACAGTAAGTGCTTAACCAATACCACCATCATCATCATTTTACTACCAATCTTCAGACAGAGAATGCAAGTGATAGGAGGACTAGGGAATTAGACATTTTCAGAGGGGGACGGGACTCATTATTTTATTCAAGAAAATCCTGTAAAGAATACACAATAACTCTAAATGACACACAACCAGTTCATACTGGAATGCCCTAAAACTTGACCAAGAAATGCACTCCTCTGATTCAGGGATTTATCACCCCATTTTGCCCCTTAAGTAAGTAGCCCTTGCTACTTACTTTTGGTTGCGAATTACGTTCTTTGGGGATCTGAAATATGAATTCTTCCAGAAGTTCAATGGGACCTTTGTCCACAATAGGAAGAGGTGCATTTTGGAGCTGACTGTTGAAATAAATGTCTAAATGATACAGAACTTCCTTAGCGGCACTTAATGCATCTCGACGGATCAAGGAGTGGCGAATATCACTCATCGTGTTCCTGTGGGAAGACAAAGACAAGAAACGACGGTTGGCTCCCAACAACCACAGCAATAAAAACACTCTGTTCCCATTCCACAGGCCGAGTGAAAGTCGACATTTTACTTCTTCCTTTTCCTTCTTTCCTCACTGCTCCCTCTGCCCACATTCTCTGTTGGAAACCACTAGGTCTCCAACTCCACTGGCTGTTTGCTATTTCCTTAGCATATTAAAACTGTGCAACTAAAAAGCCAAATGGCCCTTCTTATTCTGAATGGTTATTCAACGTTCAAAAATACTGGGTGACACCTGATCATTCCGCGTCATTTGTTAAAAAATGGTATCCGGTCCTTAAAACAGGAAAAGAAGCTGTCACGTTAGAGATATCCCAAGGGCTCAAGGCTAGACCAACCCTTTCTGCTAACTGACTTCTGAGATGCTTCACTAAGCAGCATGGCTCAGTGGAAAGAGCCCGGGCTTGGGAGTCAGAGGTCATGGGTTCTAATCCCAACTCCGCCACTTATCGGCTGTGTGACTTTGGGCAAATCACTTAACTTCTCTGTGCCTCATCTGTAAAATGGGGATTAAGACTGTGAGCCCCACGTGGGACAACCTGATCACCTCGTATCCCCCAGTGCTTAGAACAGTGCTTTGCACTTAGTAAGTGCTTAACAAATACCATCATCAAATCAACACCCTTTTTAACTTCCTGCTAGATTGTAAAGTCGTTGTGCGCAGGGATTGTGTCTCCCAACCTTGCTATACTGCCCTCTCTCAAGTAATAATAATAATAAATGTGGCATTTGTTAAACACTTACTATGTGCAAGCACTGGGGTGGGTACAAGCAAACTGGGTTGGACACGGTCCATGCTATCAATGGGCTCACAGTCTCCATCTGCATTTTACAAATGAGGTAACTGAGGCTCAGAGAAGCGACTTGCCCAAGGACACACAGCAGACTAGTGGCTGAGCCCGGGTTCAAAATCCAAAACCCACGGAGAAGCAGCGTGGCTTAGCGGAAAGAGCACGGGCTTGGGAGTCGGAGGTCATAGGTTCTAATCCTGACTCCACTGCTTGTCGGCTGTGTGACTTTGGGCAAGTCACTTCACTTCTCTGTGCCTCGGTTCTCTCATCTGTAAACTGGGGATGGAGACTGTGAGCCCCACATGGGACAACCCGATTGCCTTGTATCTACCCCAGCGCTTAGAACGTAGTAAGCGCTTAACAAACACCATCATTATTATTATTACATTATGAACTTCCAACTCCCAGGCCTATGCTCTATCCACTGCATCGGGCTGCTTCTCCGGCTTAGGACAGTGCCCTGCAATCAATCAATCATCAATCAATCAATCAATCAATTGTATTTACTGAGCCCTTACTGTGTGCAGAGCACTGTACTAAGCGCTTGGGAAGTACAAGTTGCCAACACAGTTTGTGCTCAATAAACACCGCTGACTGATTTCCCTGCCTCGCTTAAATGTACGGCTGGGTGGACTCCCGGTCACCTTCCTATTAAAACTTCCTGCCTTTTCGATCAATCGTATTGATTGAGCGCTTACTGTGTGCAGAGCACTGTACTAAGCGCTTGGGAAGTACAAGTTGGCAACATCTAGAGACAGTCCCTACCCAGCAGTGGGCTCACAGTCTAAAAGTCGTCCACAAGGCCCAGGTTTTGGGACGTAATGAAATGGGGGAAGGAAAAGAGTTTGGGCCATGAACCCACTGTTGGGTAGGGACTGTCTCTATATGTTGCCAATTTGTACTTCCCAAGCGCTTAGTACAGTGCTCTGCACATAGTAAGTGCTCAATAAATGCGATTGATGATGATGACGATGATGATAAAGGCTCGTGGGGCGGGTTTTGGGGGGGCAGGGCAAACCGGTTTCGATTTGGAGCCTTAGGCGGGGGGCCCGGTGGCTTGGGGTCGAGCCCTAAACCTCCAAACGTGGAGGGCTCCCGGAGGGGGGCGGTTGGGGGTTTGGTCCTCGGCTCTCTGGGGGGGAGGGGGGCGAGTGGGCTTAGTATAGTGCAAGCGCTTAGTACAGTGCTCTGCACATAGTAAGCGCTCAATAAATACGATTGATGATGAGTGGGCGCCCCAGGGCCCGGCCCGTCGGTGGGGGGGGAGGACTGGACGGGGGGGGAGCACAGGCCGGGGGCTCGGGGGGAGCAGTTTCTGGACGTCCGGGGGGAACACGGGCCGGGGGCCCGGGGGGGAGCACGGTCTGAGCACCGGGGGGAGCACGGTCTGAGCCCTGGGGGGAGCACGGGCCGGGGGCTCGGGGGGAGCAGTTTCTGGACGTCCGGGGGGAGCACGGTCTGAGCATTGGGGGAGCACGGGCCGGGGCCTCGGGGGGAGCAGTTTCTGGACGTCCGGGGGGAGCACGGTCTGAGCATTGGGGGAGCACGGGCCGGGGGCTCGGGGGGAGCACGGTCTGAGCCCTGGGGGGAGCACGGGCCGGGGGCTCGGGGGGAGCAGTTTCTGGACGTCCGGGGGGAGCACGGTCTGAGCAATGGGGGAGCACGGGCCGGGGGCTCGGGGGGAGCACGGTCTGAGCCCGGGGGGGAGCACGGGCCGGGGGCTCGGGGGGAGCAGTTTCTGGACGTCCGGGGGGAGCACGGTCTGAGCATTGGGGGAGCACGGGCCGGGGGCTCGGGGGGAGCACGGTCTGAGCACTGGGGGGAGCACGGGCCGGGGGCTCGGGGGGAGCAGTTTCTGGACGTCCGGGGGGAGCACGGTCTGGGCACTGGGGGGAGCACGGTCTGAGCACTAGGGGAAGCACAGGCCGGGGGCTCGGGGGGGAGCACGGTCTGAGCCCTGGGGGGAGCACGGGCCGGGGGCTCGGGGGGAGCACGGTCTGAGCGCTGGGGGGAGCACGGGTCGGGGCCTCGGGGGAAGCAGTTTCTGGACGTCCGGGGGGAGCACGGTCTGAACATTGGGGGGAGCACGGTCTGAGCACTAGGGGAAGCACAGGCCGGGGGCTCGGGGGGGAGCACGGTCTGAGCCCTGGGGGGAGCACGGGCCGGGGCCTCGGGGGGAGCACGGTCTGAGCCCTGGGGGGAGCACGGGCCGGGGCCTCGGGGGAAGCAGTTTCTGGACGTCCGGGGGGGGCACGGTCTGAGCATTGGGGGGAGCACGGTCAGAGCACTAGGGGAAGCACAGGCCGGGGGCTCGGGGGGGAGCACGGTCTGAGCATTGGGGGAGCACGGGCCGGGGGCTCGGGGGGAGCACGGTCTGAGCGCTGGGGGGAGCACGGGCCGGGGCCTCGGGGGGAGCACGGTCTGGACGTCCGGTCCGGGGGGAGCACGGGCCGGGCACTGGGGGGAGCAGGGGCCGGGGGCTCGGGGGGAGCACGGGCCGGGGGCTCGGGGGGACCCCACCTGGACTTCCCAAGCGCTTAGCCCAGCGCTCTGCGCACAGTCAGCGCTCAATAAATACGACTGAATGAATGAATGAATGAATGATCCCGGGGCGGGCCCGGGCGGACTGCGGAGCCCCCACCACCACCCGGTGCCCCCCGGGGCCCCCCGCAGCCCGCCCCTCCCTCCGCCCGCCCGCCCGAGCCCCCCGCAGCGAGCGGGCCCCGCTACCTGCTCCTCGCTCCTCTCAGCGGGGCATCGCCGCCTCGGCCCGCGGGGCTCGGAGGGGCTCGGACGGGCTCGGGGGGGCTCGGAGCGGGGAGCTCGGAGGGGCTCGGAGGAGCTCGGAGGGGCTCGGGGCGGCTCGGACGGGCTCGGGGGAGCTCGGAGGGGCTCGGGGGCGCCGATGGTGCGGGGACCGGGCGGCCCAGCGCAGCCGACGGTGGCCCTCTTAGGCCAAAAAGGCCCGGGAGACGCCAGCGGGGACCGGCGCCCCCTCGCGGGCAAACGGAAAACGGGCCCGGCCCGGGAGACGCCCACGGAGGACGGCGCCCCCTCGCGGGCAAACGGAAAACAGGCCCGGCCCGGGAGTCGCCAACGGAGGCCGGCGCCCCCTCGCGGGCAAACTGGAAGCGGGCCCGGCCCGGGAGTCGCCCTCGTGGGCCGGCGCCCCCTCGCGGGCAAACTGGAAGCGGGCCCGGCCCGGGAGTCTCCCTCGTGGGCCGGCGCCCCCTCGCGGTCAAACTGGAGACGGGCCCGGCCCGGGCGTCGCCCTCGTGGTCCGGCTCCCCCTCGCGGTCAAACGGGAAACGGGCCCGGCCCGGGAGACTCCATCGTGAGCCGACGCCCCCTCGCGGACAAACAGAAAACCGGCCTGGGCCGAGGCAGTCATCAATCAATCAATCAATCAATCGATCAATCAATCAATCTCATTTATTGAGCGCTTACTGTGTGCAGAGCACTGCACTAAGCGCTTGGGAAGTACAAGTTGGCAATATCTAGGGACGGTCCCTACCCAACAGTGGGCTCACAGTCTAAAAGGGGAAGACAGAGAACAAAACCAAACATACTAACAAATTAAAATAAATAGAATAGATATGTACAAGTAAAATAAATAAATAAATAGAGTAATAAATATGTACAAACATATATACATATATACAGGTGCTGTGGGGAAGGGAAGGAGGTAAGGCGGGGGGGATGGAGAGGGGGACGAGGGGGACACCATCAGAGCCCCCGCCCCCTCGTGGCCAAAATGGGAAACTGCCCCGGCCCGAGACGCGGGCCAGAAGTGGGGAAAGGACTGATTTCCATCAGTCCAACCAGCGATCAATCTAATATGTAATTCATTCAATCGGATTTATTGAGCGCTTACTGTGTGCAGAGCACTGTACTAAGCGCTTGGGAAGTACAAGTTGGCAACATCTAGAGACGGTCCTTACCCAACAGCGGGCTCACAGTCTAGAAGGGGGAGGCAGAGAACAAAACAAAACATATTAACACAATAAAATAAATAGAATAAATATGTACAAATAAAAAAAATAGAGTAATATAAGCGTTTACTCTGCGCACAACACTGTGCAAAGCGCTTGGGAGAGTAAGCTAATAATAAAGATAAATGGGATATTTTTAAGTGCTTACTGTGTGCCAAGCGCTGTACAGAAGAGCCCGGGCTTGGGAGTCAGAGGTTGTGGGTGCTAATACCGACTCCGTCACTTATCAGCTGTGTTGGACTTTGGGCAAGTTACTTCACTTCTCTGTGCCTCAGTTACCTCATCTGTAAAATGGGGATTAAGACAGCCCCACGTGGGAAAACTTAATTACCTTGTATCTCCCCCAGTGCTTAGAACAGTGCTTGGCACATAGCGCTTAACAAATATCATCATCATAACCAGCCTTTTTGTTTTTTTTTAAGTATTAATGGTTAAGGTTCACCTTTAAATGGTTATTGGCCTCTCCAGTTGGGGCTACTCGATATTTTCCCTCCCTTATCAGTAATTCTGGCAACAGGTCACTTGGAACTAACTGATCATCTCTTCTCCTTTCCCCTTCTTTCCTTTTTTTTTTAAAAAAAGTTAATTGTTGAGTACTTTCTATGTATCAAACGCTGTTTAAGTTGATTAGGTTGGACACTGTTCCTGTCCTGCGTAGGGCTCACAGTCCGAGTAGGAGGGAGAAAAGGAGAACTGAGGCACAGAGAAGTTAAGTCACTTGCCCACAGCTTATTGTGGGCAGGGAATGTGTCTGTTTATTGTTGTACTGTACGCTCTCAGATGCTTAGTACAGTGTGCTGCACATAGTAAGTGCTCAAGAAATACGATTGACTGAAGCAATTAGGAAAGCTGGGATTAGAACCCAGGCCCTCTGACTCCGAGGCCCAGGCTATTTCCACGAGGCCATGCTGCTTCTCAGGCTAAGGGCTCTTGCTTCCTCATTCTCTGTTCTGTGAAGTTCATTCTGTGTCAGAATGAACGGCCAGCTGTGTACTCCATAGGTATCTCCCTCGATTAAATATCTCCCGCCTCTGCGGTCTGGAAAATTACTCTGGTTGCAAAGGAAAGCAAACAGCCAGGTGCTGGCTGACCTGCCCAGGCAGGGCGGAAACAGTAGCGATGAGTTCATGAGCAGATATATGCCACCCTCTAGAAGCCCAGATTTGATTATTTTAATCAATCAATGATATTTATTGAGCACTTACCGTGTGCAGAGCACTTTACTAAGCACTTGAGAGAGTACAATAAAACAGAGTTGGTAGGTACTTAGTACAGTACCTGGCACAATCAGTGATATTTATTGAGTGCTTACTGTATACAGAGCACTCTACTAAGCGCTTGGGAGAGTGCAATAAAACAGAGTTGGTAGGCACTTAGTACAGTGCCTGGCATAATCAATGATATTTATTGAGGACTTACTGTATGTAGAGCACTCTACTAAGCACTTGGGAGAGTACAATAAAACAGAATTGGTAGGCACTTAGTACGGAGCCTGGCATAATCAATGGTACCGACTCCGCCACATATCTGCTGTGTGATCTTGGGCAAGTCACTTAATTTCTCTGAGCCTCAGTTACCTCATCTGTAAAATGGGGATTAAGACTGTGAGCCCCACGTGGGACAACCTGATCACCCTGTATCCTCCCCAGTGCTTAGAACAGTGCTTTGCACATAGTCAGTGCTTAACAAATGCCAATTATTACTATTATTATTATTATTTATTGAGGGCTTACTGTGGGCAGAGCACTCTACCAAGTGCTTGGGAGGGTACAATAAAACAGAATTGGTAGGCACTTAGTACAGAGCCTGGCATAATCAATGGTATTTATTGAGGGCTTACTGTGGGCAGAGCACTCTACTAAGTGCTTGGGAGGGTACAATAAAACAGAATTGGTAGGCACTTAGTACAGAGCCTGGCATAATCAATGGTATTTATTGAGGGCTTACTGTGGGCAGAGCACTCTACTAAGTGCTTGGGAGAGTACAATAAAACTGAGTTGGTAGACAGTAGAGTGCCTGGCACATAGTAAGTGCTTGATAAACACAATAAAAAAGAGCCTGTAGCCTTCACCTGTTGTTCAACCTCTCCAGCCTCTGGCCTCCCTTTTCAGTAATTCTGACAACAGGTCACTTGGAACTAACTGATCACCTCTTCTCCTTTCCCCTCTCAGGGTCTCAGCTAGAGAGTTTCCAATACTCTACCAGTCTCAACTACAGGTGGGAGAGTCAAGCAGAGGCCTACCCATTCCATCCCTAGCTTAGGCAGTGGCTAGTGAGCGGTAGGCAATCTGCTACAAGTCAGAACTCAACCGGGCTGGGCAGCAGCGGCACGGGAGAGAGTTGAGGGCGGAGATTCAAGTTTACTGTGTGGAACGAGGCAATGGTAAACCACTTCCACATTTTTACCAAGAAAACTCTATGGATCCCCTACCAGAACAATTGCTGATGGAAATGGGGCATTCTGGGAGAGATGTGTCCATGGCATCACTATGGGTAGGACTGGACTCGACAGCATAAGACAACAACAACAACACCCTTACAATGAAGTCAGTTTTGGGTGCTGGGCTTTGGAAGAGGAAAGTCCAGTGGTGAAGCAACCAAATTTATCTCGTCAAGTTCGACCCTTCTCCTCTGCAATCTCACTTCTTTTCCTGTATCCAGGACATCTCTTTATGGATGTCCCACTGACACCTCAAGCTCAACGTGTCCAGAGCTGAACTCATCTTTGCTTCCAAATCCTCTTTGTCACCTAACTTTCCCATCACGCTGGACAATTTCACCATCTGCCCCATCTCTCAAGCCCACGACTGTGACATTATCTCTGACTCTTCTTTCTCCTTTGCACATAGTAAGCACTTAACAAATGCTGTCATCATCATCATCATCATCATCCTTCAAGCCCCAAATTCAGCTTGTCACCAATCCTGTGGTTCTTCCTTCACAACAGCTTCAGAATCTGCCTCTTGTTCTCCATCCAAACCATACTGGTCAAGTGCTTATCAGATGTAGACTTGATTCATTCACTCATTCAATCGTATGTATTGAGTGCTTACTGTGTGCAAAGCACTGTACTAGGCACTTGGGAGAGTACCATACGACAACAGACACAGTCCCTGCCCACAACCAGCTCACAATCTAGATTCGACTAGTGCATCAGCCTCCATACAGACCTCCATGCCTCCAATCTCCCCCTTCTCCAGTCCAAACTTCACTGCCCAAATATTTTTTTAAAACATCATTTTTATGCATATTATTATTACATTCCGTGTCAAGCACTGTTGTAGATACAAGTTCATCAGGTTGGAGTCCCTGTCCCACAGTGGGTTCACAGTCTAAGAAGGGGGAAGAACAGGCATTGACACTTCTTTTTAGCAGATGAGGAAACTGAGCAGTTAAGTGATTGGCCCAAGGTCACACAGTAAACAAGTGACAGAGTTGGGATTTGAACCTAGGTCCTCTGACTCCCAAGCTCATGCATTTTCCCTTAGGCCATGCTGCTCCTCTTACAAACTTCCAGTGGTTACCCATTCTTCTCTGCATCAAACAGAAAACTCTGACCCAGTGTCCCTGAGGCACTCAATCAGCTCTACCTGCATATTCTTACTCATACTCAGCCCGCCTTCTCCTACCTCACCTCACATCTCCTGCCACAGCTCAGCCAGCACACTCTACCCCTCTAGCACCAGCCTGATAAGTGCCCCAAATCTATCTCACAACTGACACCTTTCCCACATCCTCCCCCTGGCCTGGAACTCCCTCCCTTCCATATCCGCCAGACCAGCACTCTCTCCGCCTTCAAAGGGTCAAGTATCAAGTGTCAAAGTGTCAAGGTCACATCTCCTCCAAGAGGCCTTCTCAGATTAAGCCCTCTTTCCCCCCACTCTCTCTCTCTTCGGCATTGTCTATGCACTTGGATCTGTGACCCTTGGACATTTGATATTCATCACACTCCCAAACCCACAACACTTATGTACCTATCTGTGTTACATAGTATAAATTTTACTTATTTTTTTACATTAATGTCTGTCTCCCCCTCTAGTCTGTAAACTTGTTATGGGCAGGGAATGTGCCTGCTAATTCTGTTTGTACTCTCCCAAGCACTTAGTACAGGGCTCTGCACAAAGTAAGCGCTCAATAAAAACTATTGATTGAAAGCCTGTAGACAGCAGCCTCCTTTACTAGTGGCTTTATTTATGTTTACACTATTTCATTTTCCCCATCGTGTCTGTTGCCAAATCCCTCCCCACTTTTTTCTTAGATTGAAGGGCCAGGGACCATGCCTATTTCTCACCGTTATATTTTTTTCTCAATGCTTAATACAGTGCTCTGCACACAGTAGGCTCTTAATAAATACTTAACTCTTTGGAATACCCCGGAGCCTGCCATCTTCTATCTGAGCAGGTTTGCTATGGCAGGAGGGCATCCCTTCCTGTTAGGCTAAGGGATTTCCTGTCTCTCAGTTCAACCGGCTCCCTCTGGGCAAACAAGCCTGCAAGGATATCTCTTCTTCTGCTCTTGAATCCCATTCTGGGCCTATTGCTCTTGCAAATCCCACTCCAGATGATTTCCTTCCCGGCGAGGCCCACTCTTCTCCCTCTGTTGCATTGTGCTTTCCTGAGTGCTTAATAGAGTGCTCTGCACACAATAAATGCTCAATAAATTCATTCATTCGTTTATTCAATTGTATTTATTGAGCACTTACTAAGTGCAGAGCACTGTACTGAGTAAGCACTTGGGAAGTGCAATTCAGCAACAGATAGAGGCAATCCCTGCCCACAATGGGCTCACAGTCTAGAAGGGGGGAGACGGACATCAAAACAAGTGAACAGGCATCAGTAGCATCATTAGAAATAAATAGAATCATAGATATATACATATCATTAATAAAAATAAATAGAATTATAATTATAAATATGTACAAATATACACAAGTCCACAGCCTAACTACCAGAGTTGAGTTAACTATAGACACTAAGGAGAAAACCCAGGCTTCGTGAAGTGGGAAGTAACCATGGCATTGTCTTGATCTGAAGAAGTTCAGGGTACGTGAGAGGTTAGTGGTTTGCTGATAAGGTAACCTGAAAAAGGTAAATCTGTGGAGAATTTGCCAAACATGTAAAACGCTGCTCATGAAGTTGCATTGACTTTGTGGTACTGAAATTTAGACAGCTGGGCAATGTGGGTGAACCCAATGTTTCTAATAGAAAATATTTTCTCACCTGAAGACAAATGACTGCAAATATCATTATTTATCTGATGAAAAGTCCATTTTTTCCCCCCAGTAAATAAACCTCTCATCCAGGAAAGTAACATATGGCCACAGCAACTGACCTTGAATAACTATTTTTAGGAATACGCCTGCAGAGGGACTAGGGTTACAGAAACGGTAGAAAATCCAGAGCAAAAGGAAGGGATTAGTGTGAGGAATGAAGACCTCAACTCACAGGCCCTTGGCAACTTTTCTTTCTCTGTTTCAGTTTTTTAAGCTCAAAGGAAAAACGATATGAAGTGTGAAGACTAAAGGTGAAAAAGAAAGGAACACTGGACTCTAGAGAGTAATAAAAATAACTGTGGTTCTTGTTAAGGGCTTACTACGTACCAAACACTGTACTCAACTCTGGGATAGATACAATAAAAGCAGGTTGGACACAGACCCTGTCCCACATGGAGCTCACAGGTGAGGTAGACAGTAGAACTGACATTGATTGAAGTCCCAATTTACAGAAGAGATAACTGAGAAAGAAGTTAACTTACTTGCCAAAGTCACCCAGCAGGCAAGTGGCGGAGCCAGAATTAAATAAAAAAAAGATGGCATTTTTTTTAAGCGCTTACTATGTGCCAAGCACTGTTCTAAGCCCTGGTATAGGTACAAGGTAATCAAGTTGTCCCAGCTGGGGCTCACGATCTTAATCCTCATTTTACAGGTGAGGTAACTGAGGCACAGAGAAGTTAAGTGACTTACCCAAAGTCACACAGAAGACAAGTGGCAGAAACAGGATTAGAACCCATGAACTCTGACTCCCAAGCCCGGGCTCTTTCCACTGAGCCATGCTGCTTAGTGAAGCATCTCAGAAGTCAGTTAGCAGAAAGGGTTGGAATAGCTTTGAGCCCTCGGGATCTCTAATGTGGCAGCTTCTTTTCCTGTTTTAAGGACTGGATACCATTTTTTAACAAATGACCCGGAATGATCAAGTGTCACCCAGTATTTTTGAACATTGAATTACCAGTCAAAATAAGAAGTGTCATTGGCTTTTTAGTTGCACAATTTTAATATGCTAAGGAAACAGCAAACAGCCAGTGGAGTTGGAGACATAGTGGTTTCCATCAGAGAATGTGGGCAGAGGGAGCAGTGAGAAAAGAAGGAAAAGAAAGAAGTAAAATGTCGACCTTCACTCGGCCTGTGGAATGAGAACAGAGTGTTTTATTACTGTGGTTCTTGGGAGCCGACCCTCGTTTCTTGTCTTTGTCTTCCCACAGGAACACGATGAGTGATATTCACCACTCCTTGATCCGTCGAGATGCATTAAGTGCTGCTAAGGAAGTTCTGTATCATTTAGACATTTATTTCAACAGTCAGCTCTAAAATGCACCTCTTCCTATTGTGGACAAAGGTCCCATTGAACTTCTGGAAGAATTCATATTTCAGATCCCCAAAGAACGTAATTCGCAACCAAAAGTAAGTAGCGAGGGCTACTTACTTAAGGGGCAAAATGGGGTGATAAACCCCTAAATCAGAGGAGTGCATTTCTTGGTCAAGTTTTAGGGCATTCCAGTATGAACTGGTTATGTGTCATTTAGAGTTATTGTGTATTCTTTACAGGATTTTCTTGAATAAAATAATGAGTCCCGTCCCCCTCTGAAAATGTCTAATTCCCTAGTCCTCCTATCACTTGCATTCTCTGTCAGAAGATCGGTAGTAAAATGATGATGATGATGATGGTGGTGGTATTTGTTAAGTGCTTACTATGTGTTAAGCGCTGGGGTGGATACAAGCTAATCAAGTTGGACACAGTCCTGATCCCACATGGGGCTCACGGTCTTCATCCCCGTTTTACCGATGAGGTAACCGAGGCCCAGAGAAGCCAAGTGACTTGACCAGGGTCACCCAGCAGTCAGGTGGCAGGGCCGGGATTAGAACCCAGGTCCTTCTGACTCCTAGTTTCGGGCTCGATCCGCTTTGCCATGCTGCTTCTCCAGGATAATTCCAGTGCCGCCTTGGAAGGCTCATAGCACTTGATTAATAATCAAAGCCTCCTTTCTTCTTTCCTTATTGCAGCCTCTTCTGGGCTTTTTGTTGGGAGCCCTTTTCCTGATTTTAGCTTCTGTGAGGTCAGCTGATCATGAGGACACATTTGCAATGGGGATCATGTGTAATGCCTGCAGTAGTTGTTTTCTGAGCCCCACTCCTCCTGCCCAAGAGCATGATGTTTATTTTTCATTGCAAGCATAAGGTGGCAGAGCCCAGCTAGTTGGGCTCCATCCTGGTCTCAGCCGCAGAGTCTACGAGTATGCATCAGAGAACTCCTTAGTCGTATGTATTGATCGCTTACTGTGGGCAGAGCACGGTACTGAGCGCTTGGGAGAGTGCAGTCCAACAGTATAGCAGACACATTCCCTTCCCACAACAAGCTTAAAGCCTAGAGTCAGTCAGTCAGTGAATCGTATTTATTGAGTGCTCAGAAATTCCTGTAATAAACGCTGTGGAAATATGGATGGAATCCCACACCTCCCTGATATTTGAGGTTTTTGCAGAGGAAGGGACTAGGAAACCAGGAGCAGAACATCCTTTTGCTTTCTAGAAACCCCAGATCCTATTGCCTTTCTTTGCTTTGTTTCACAGAGGCTGAATTCACTTCAGGAGCTTCAACTCCTCGAGATCTTGTGCAGTTACTTCCAGGAACAAACCAAGGATTCCGTCAGGCAGATTATCTTCTCATCCCTCTTCAGTCCTCAGGGGAACAAAGCAGATGATAGTCGGTTGGCCTTACTTGGGTAACTGGTCTCGATGGCAGTGGCAGTGTGTCGGGTTCCAGTGCTAGAGTGTGCTGCATCCTGGCTGCAGGTAAGCTTCTGAAAATGAAGTCGGGTGGGGAGGGATTTGGGGCCCCAGAGAAGCAGTGTGGTGTAGTGAAAACAGAGTGCACCTGGGAGTCAGAGGACACGGGTTCTGATCTTGGCTCCGCCACCTGCCCGCTGTGTGACCTTAGGCAAGTCCCTTCACTTCTCTGGGCCTCAGTTATCTCATCTGCCAAATGGGGATGAAGACTTTGAGCCCTGTGTGGGACAGGGACTATGCCTGACCCGATTACCTTGTATCTAACCCAGCGCTTAATACAGGGCCTGGTACATAGTAAGCACTTAGCAACCACCAATCAATCAATAAGGGATTTTGTGAATTTTCTTTCCTAAACAGAAATTTCTGAAAATCAATTTAACTCTTATTCTATTCTTATTATCACCTGGATTACTACTGTTATATTCGTTGAGCATTTACTGTGTGCCAGGCACTCTCCTAAGCATTGAGGTAGATATAGATTCATCAGGTCTGATGCAGACCCTATCCCACAAGAGGCCCACAGTCCAAGTAGGAGGGAGAACAGGTAATCAGTCCCCATTCTACAGCGCTAGGCATGTCAGCGCTGAACAAACATTACTATTAGTATCATTATAAGCCTAGATGTTTCAGTTAATCCGAGGTATTTACTGAGGGCTTACTCTGGACAGAGCTCTCTGCTGGGCACTTGAGGGAATGAATTAGAGTTGGTAGACACGATCCCTCCCCTCGAGAAGCTTACAGTCTAGCAGGGGAAGACAGACAATAAAGTAAGGTACAGTAGACGGAAACAGCATAAATACATAGACAAGTGTAGACAAGATACATAGACAAGACAAGTGTCTATGTAGACAAAGTTTTTAATGGTTTTGACCCCTTCCTCACCTTCCTTCTCTCCTTTTCCATGCCCACTCTGATCCTTGGAGACTTCAACATCCACATGGATATCCCTGGTGACTCCTCTGCCGCCCGCCTTCAATCTCTCCTTGACGCTGCCAACCTCTTGCTCCACCCCACCTCGCCCACTCACCAACTTGGTCACACACTCGACCTCATCATCTCCTACCGCTGCACTGTCCCCACCCTCACCGACTCTGAAATCCCTCTCTCTGATCATAACCTTCTCACCTGCCTCCTCACTCACACTCCTTTCCCCTGTAAATCTATATTACTTCCTCATAGAGACCTCCGCTCTCTTGACCCCATCCATCTTTCTGAGCGCCTCACACCCCACCTCGCCTCCCTTTCCTCTCTACCCAGTCTTGATAATCAGATTACTGCTCTCAACTCTTCCCTCTCTACTCAGCTCGACTCTCTTGCTCCCCTTTCCCTTCGCCGCTCTCGTGCCACTAACCCACAACCCTGGATCACTGCCACTGTCTGCCTCCTTGGCTCTTATGCTCAAGCTGCTGAACGCTGCTGGCGAAAGTCTAAACACCGTGCCAACCTCGTTCACTTCAAGTTTATCCTTTCCTGCCTTAACTCTGCCCTCTCCTCTGCCAGACAAAACTATTTCTCCTCCCTTATTGAAATCCATGCCCATCATCCCCGTCAGCTCTTCCATACATTTAACTCCCTTCTCAGGCCCCCAGTTCCTCCCCCTCCTCCTTCCCTCACCCCCAAAGATCCGGCCTCCTAGTTCATTAATGAAATTAAATCCATCAGGTCTGAGCTCCCCAAAGTCACTCCCCCGCCTTCTCTAACCCCCCGGCTCTCAATGCTCTCCGCTATTCTCCCATCCTTCCAGCACTATCCTCAGAGGAGATCTCCTCCCTCCTCTCAAGTGCTACTCCGGCCACCTGTGCTTCTGACCCCATTCCCTCTCATCTTATGAAATCTCTCGCTCCGTCCCTTCTCCCCTCCTTAACTTCGATCTTCAACCACTCACTCTCCACTGGTTCCTTCCCCTCTGCCTTCAAACATGCCCACGTCTCTCCCATCCTAAAAAAACCCTCTCTTGACCCCACCTCACCTTCTAGTTATCGCCTTATCTCCCTCCTACCATTCGTTTCCAAACTCCTTGAATGAGTCGTCTACACATGCTGCCTCGAATTCCTCAATGCCAACTCTCTCCTCGACCCCCTCCAATCTTGCTTCCATCCCCTACATTCCAGGGAAACTGCCCTCTCAAAGGTCACCAGTGACCTCCTCCTTGCCAAATCCAACGGCTCCTACTCTATCCTAATCCTCCTCAACCTCTCAGCTGCCTTCGACACTGTGGACCACCCCCTTCTCCTCAACACGCTGTCCAACTTTGGCTTCACAGACTCCGTCCTCTCCTGGTTCTCCTCTTATCTCTCCGGCTGTTCATTCTCAGTCTCAGACTGAACCCGCTCCTTCCTCTCCCCCTGCTCCCCCTCCCCCTCCCCCCGCCTTACCTCCTTCCCCTCCTCACAGCACCTGTATATATATATATATATATATATATATATATATATATATGTGTGTGTGTGTGTTTGCACATATTTATTACTCTGTTTATTTATTTTATTTGTACATATTTATTCTATTTATTTTATTTTGTTAATATGTTTTGTTGTCTGTCTCCCCCTTCTAGACTGTGAGCCCACTGTTGGGTAGGGACCATCTCTATATGTTGCTAACTTGGACTTCCCAAGCACTTAGTACAGTGCTCTGCACATAGTAAGTGCTCAATAAATACGATTGAATGAATGATTAGAAGTGCACTGTGGGGTTGGTGCGTAGGGGGCACTTAAGTGACACTGAAGAGTTGAAGCAACATCCAGTCGGTGGAGGATAGCGTAACAGTGCGGCCGAGTGAAAAAAGCACAGGACTGGGAGTCAGAGGACCTGGGTCCTGTTTCTGGCTCTGCCACTTGCTTCCTGTGAGACCTTGGGCAAGTAACTTCTCTGTGCCTCAGTTTCCACAGCTGTAAAATGGGGAATAAATACTTGTTCTCCCCACTCTTCTTAGATTTTGAGCCCTGTGTGGGACAGGGAGTGTGACCGACCTAACTTTTATCTATCCCAGCGCTGAGTACGGTACTTGGCACAAGTACCATAATTATTTCATTATTGTTGTTATTATTATTATGTTGAACTGGTCACTCTTTTTACTATAAATCTTTCCAGCAAACACCTGTCATCTACTGTGTGAGGTTAGCCAGGGCCTTAGTGGACGACTACTGTAGTCTGGTGCAAGGATCCATTCAGATACTGAAGCAAATATTCAGCACCAGCCCTCGCTTCTGCTGCCAATTCATCACGTCAGTCACTGCGCTCTATGACCTCTCCTCAGGTAAATGTCCACTGAAACGTTTATCACTTTCAAGATACCAGGAGCCCGCAAAACCAGCTATAGGAACTGTCCCTGTATTTTAAAAGAATGCTACTAAAGTCAAGTGTACAGTAACTTGCTTCAGATATCTGCTCTCAGTTGTTCACCTGTCAGTTGGGAGCGGGCTCTGTTTAGGGAACTCGTCCCTTATTGTCCCGTGAGGTGAGAGGAAGGACTGAGGAGCCGGTGGTCATCAGCCAGAACTGGCACTTTCCAAAGATAGTGATTTTTTTTTTTCCCAACCTTCTCCCCCAGACAGGAGCATGTTTTGTCAAGAGACAGAATAGGACATGCAGAAGACTGTCTAAAATCTGAGCAGGTAAATTTTCCCATTTAGAAAAGCCTGACTCTCTGCCCTGAGGTTTGAATTATGATCTGTAAATTGTAAACGTTTATTCTGAAAAGACAGTGGCACACTCTAATGAGCATTCTATCTTTTAAAAACCGTGCTCTACCAATTTTGAAAACGTGAGCATTTGATGCTGATTCCACATTCTGTCTAATATGGCTCATATACAAGCAACTATAGGCTCACAGTCTGAAGACCTATTTGGGATTCTGGCTTTTGACTGTTCTACCATGAACCTCTTCGAGTTTGGGGGTGAAGGAGGGTGGTCCTGCCGCTCTCTGTGGGCAGGGATTGCGTCTGCCACCTCTGTTATACTGTGCTTTCCAATCATGAAAAGAGGATTCTAAGATCTCCCTTTGAAGTAGGTAGCTTGAACAAATGTGTTTGCCCTTCCAAGGCTTTCTATTTACAGTCTGTCCAGTTTCTGCCCTTATCGGAGTTTCTTTAAGACTTTAAAAAAGTGGCTTATGACCCCAAGTGAGGCTGATTTCAGGGACAGGCATCCAGGGCAGTAATTGGTCCACCCCGGGAATTGCAGTTTTCATCGAGAAGCAGTCAAGATGTGAAAATGAATTTTTATGTTGGGCTCATCCCCCATCTGCACCTTAAAGAATGAAAAGAAACCAAATAATGCTCTTTTTTAAAATAGTCTTAATGGTCCTTATCTGTTCCCAGATGATCTGATCCCACCTTTGGATTTGCTCGAGACGATCGTCACCTGGATTTTCGAGGACCCCAGGTTGATTCTCATCACTTTTCTGAACACCCCCACTGCAGCCAACCTACCCATTGGAGTCTTAGAGCTTACGCCCCTCACCGGACTAATCCGCTGGTGTGTGAAGGCCCCCCTGGCTTACAAGAGGAAAAAGAAGACCACCTTATCCAACGGCCACACCGACAACTAAATCGCCAAGGACTCCTCCCTTGGATCCATCAGAGACTGCCACTCCCTGTATTCGAAACTGTACTTAAGTGTCCTGCAGGTTCTGATGATGATCCGGGTGCATTTAACTGAGAAGAACCTCTACAGCCGCCTTGGGCTGGTCCTGTTTTACCACATTGTCCCCCTCATGGAGGAGATTAATAGGCTGTCGGATGAACTCAATCCCCTCAATGCCTCCAAAGAGATTGAGCTGTCTCTGGATAGGCTGGCTCAGGCTCTGCAGGTAGCCATGGTGACCGGGGCGTTGCTCTGCACCAGAGGTGAGTGAAACCGCCTCACTCACAGTTTGGATGGAGAGGAAAGGGCAGATCACGGCAATGTTGCGGAGGTGGGACTGGCAGGTTTTGGTGACGGATTGGATGTGAGGGGTGAACGAGAGAGCGGAGTCGAGGATGACACCAAGTTTGCGGGCTTGTGAGACGGGAAGGATGGTAGTGCCGTCTACAGTCATGGGAAAGTCAGGGAGAGGGCAGGGTTGGGAGGGAAGATAAGGAGTTCAGTCTTGGATATACTGAGTTATTGTCATCACTATACTGAGCACTGAATTGCGGCAGCAAATTCTGCAGTTTTCATTTTGCTTGAGGTCTGCTAGAGGGGAAGTAAACCCTAGCTGCCCTCTCATAGCTTTGGCTCTAGAATGGTCTTTCATTCTGGAGAAACAGAAACTGTGCCAGAAATGCTGAGATCTAAACCCAAATCCCACTAAGAATCATAATTTTTAGAAGCTGTTTGGGAAGTCAGGTATTTGGTGTTTGGTTTCCCCATCATCTGGCCTCTGGTGTTCCACTTCCAAAATGAGCAGGCGATGACAATGATACATTGTTATTGTTAGTATTATTATTGGAAGGTCCTGTCAGAACCAAAAGCCTGCCTGGTGAAGTTGATTACAATGAGCTAAATGTGGACAGGGAATGTGTCTGTTTATTGTTATAGTGTCCTCTCCCAAGCACTTAGTACAGTGTTCTGTACACAGTAAATGCTCAGTAAATGTGATTGATTGAATGAATGATGCCTGTGGCTTGCCTAGTGCCTCACATATCCTCTGGTCCATGCCGGTCATGTTCTTGCTGGTGTCCAATGAGTGAGGATTTTTTTAAAATGGTATTTGTTAAGCACTTATTATGTGTCAGACTCTGTACTAAGAGCTGGTGTAGATACAAGTTAATCAGGTTGGACACTGTCCATGTCCCACAAGGGGCTCACCATCTTAATCCCCATTTTTCAGATGAGGAACTGAAGCACAAAGAAGTTAGGTGACTTGCCCAAGGTTACACAGCAGGTAAATTGCAGAGGCAGGATTAGAACCCAGGATCCTCTGACCTCCAGGCCCCTTCCTATCCACTAGGCTGCACTGTAAGAAGTGTGGTTACTGAGGAGGTGGTTAAGGCGCAGACCATTGTGGAGTGCATAAACTCATTTTGGGAAGGGAATGTGTCTGTTACGTTGTTGTGTTGTCCTTTACCAAGTGCTTAGTACAGTGCCCAGCACACAGAAAGCACTCAATAAATAAGATTGGTTGATTGATTGATTGCATGTATGAGGTCTTTGCTCATGTTAGCCAGCTACAGGCAGAACCAGGGAAGCAGCATAGCCTAGTGGAAAGAGCACATGTCTGGAAGTCAGAAGGACCTGGGTTCTAATCCTGGCTTTATCACTTGTCTGCTATGTGACTTTGGGCAAGTCACTATTGTTATATTGTACTCTCCCAAGCAGTTAGTACAGTGCTCTGCACACAATATGTGCTCAATAAATAGGATTGAATGAACATCACTCCTCTGTACCTCAGTTCCCTCATCTGTAAAATGGGGATTAATACTGTGACACCAACATGGAACATGGGCTGTGTCCAACCTGATTAGCTTGTATCTACCCCAGTGTTTAGTACAGGGCCTGCCACATAGTAAACAATAAACAAATACCATAAAAAAAAAAACCCCACAAGACTAGAACCAGGTCTGATTCCCTGAGCAGTGCTCTCAGCGGTGACCCAGCAGTTGAGCTGTACACCTAATAATGAGCTCATTTTAGTAGATTCTGCTCTTTCTGGGCTTTATAAGCTCGCATCTGGCTGCTTGCTACCTAGACTAATTTTCCCAATCTCATATATGGAAGAGAGGGAGAAATATCTGGAGGGAGTAGCTGACCTTTCAGCCCGGGATATGCTTATTACTGTGATCTGCACATAGTAAGTGCTCAATAAATATGATTAAATGAATGAATCTGTCCTGAACATACAATGAGGAGGCCACAGCCCTTAGCCACCCTGGTGTCATATCACGGAGCCCATTTAGAGAAGCAGTGGCTCAGTGGAAAGAGCATGGGCTTTGGAGTCAGAGGTCATGGGTTCAAATCCCAGCTCTACCACTTGTCAGCTTTGTGACTTTGGGCAAGTCACTTCACTTCTCTGGGCCTCAGTTACCTCATCTGTAAAATGGGGATTAAGACTGTGAGCCCCCCATGGGACAACCTGATCACCTTGTAACCTCCCCAGTGCTTAGAACAGTGCTTTGCACATAGTAAGTGCTTAATAAATGCCATTATTATTATTATTATTGTTATTTACAGTCTCAGAACATTCCAAACTGGTCCATGACCATCTACTTCCCCGGCTGCTCCAACTCCTTCCAGGCCTGGCCAGGAATGTTGATACCCCAAACAAGCTTCTCCACTCCCACCACCTCCCCAGCATTCGTTGCCAGGGACTGTGGGCGAGGCGAGGTTTTTCCAACACATGGAAAAACCCCACCATAAATCCAGAGATTTCTGAATCCAAATCCTTTTTGATTCCAAGCCCTCTTCAGGCCCCAGCTCTGAGTCATCCCTGGGACCCAGGGCCTCTTCCTCATTCCAACATAAGGGTCAAAATACAACCTGAAAAGTCACCCTGATTTGCTCCCAGCCCTATAGCACTTATGTAAATAACCATAATGTATTTATTTATATTAACGACTGTCTCCCCCTCTAGACTGTAAGCTCACTGTGGGCAAGGAATGTGTCTGTTAATTGTTATATTGTACTTTCCAAGGCGCTCAGTACAGTGCTTTGCACACAGCAAGTGCTCAATAAATATGATTTATTGATTGATTGAAAAGTCCCTAGAAAGTCATTGGCTGAGCTTGTGGAGGGAGAGGAAATTCAGAGGACTATAAAGGAAGGTCCAGATTTAGGTGCTAGTTATTTTCCAGAGGAAGGCTTTTAGGAGTGTTTTGCTTCAAAGAGCTGGGTTATTCTCTCTCTCTCTCTCTTCCTCATTCTAGAAGACCAGGGCCCAGACTCTTGATTTATTAGAATTCCTCCAGGTATTCAGATGCCGACTATGAGAAGCTGTGTTGCCTAATGGATAAAGCACAGGCCGTGGGAGTCAGAAGGACCTGGGCTCTTTTCTGGCTCCACCAAGTATCTGCTGTGTGACCTTGGGCAAGTCACTTCACTTCTTTGTGCCTCAGTTTCCTCATTGGGATAAAGATTGTGAATGCTATGTGGGACAGGGACTTTGTCTTACCTAATTAGCTTGTATCTACCCCCAAGGCTTAGTACAGTGCTTGGCGTATAATAAGCGCTTTAGTAATACCATTAAAAAAAATCATTCAGAAAGTGCTTTAGAATAATATTCTGCACCCTTCACCCCTGAAAATGACTCCACTTATGATGAGGCTTATCTAGGGATGCCTGTGAGTCTGAAAAGGCCAACAGGGCACTCTCAGTCTGGCCACATTGAACACACACACACAACTCCAATTTTGGGCTTTGCCTTTCGTGAGCCACTTAATCTAGTGAAGCGAATGCTCACCTTACAAGAACATGCTGATCTGGAATATGAGATATTTGTTGTAGACTATCAGGATTTGTTTAAAGGATTAGGATATGGACCAGGAGAACACATCATTTGGATGTCATGAATTCCCTCCCAGTAGGCATCCATGCAGAAAGTTGCCCTTTCTTCTTCATGATAAACTTACAGTGCAGCACTTCGCTAGCAGAAAGGCAGTCATGGTATTTTGTTAAGTGCCAGCCCCGTGCTGTGGTTGATACAATCAGGTCAGACACAGCCCCTGTCCCACATGGGGCTCTCAGTCTTAAAAGGAGAGATAACAGATATTAAATCTCCATTTTACAGATAAAGAAACTGAGACACGGAGAAGTGAAGTGATTTACCTGAGGTCATGCAGCAGACAAGTGGCCAAGCTGGGATTAGAACACAGTTCCTCTGACTCCCAAACCTGTGCTGTTTTCACAGGACCATGCTCTATCAATCAATCAGTCATGTTTATTAAGTGCTTATTGTGTTCAGAGCACTGTACTAAGCACTTGGGAGAGTGCATCAAAGTTGTTAGACATGCTCCCTGCCCACAGCTCTGAAAGTCAAATTACAACGCTATGTTGAAGTTAGCGTTCTTTCACATTTTCACATTCATGATTGTCTGTGGGTTACTGGAGGAAGGAAGCAGCCCAGCCTTGTGGATAAGAGCCAGAAGAACGTGGGTGCTAATCCCAGCTCTGCCACTTGTCTGCTGTGTGACCTTGGGCAAGTCTCTTAACTTCTCTATGCCTCAATTACCTCATCTGTAAAGTGCAAATTAAGATTGTGAGCCCTATATGAGACAGGTGCTGATGCTCTTGTGTCTATTTCAGTGCTTTGAACGGTGCTTGACCCAAGGTAAACACTTAACAAATACCATCAACAATATAATTATTAACAAACCCCTGAGGTCACTACAAATGTGGCGTCTATGGTTATACTCAATCGATCATATTTCTTGAGAACTCACTGTGTGCAAAGCACTGTACTAAGTGCTTGGGCAAGTCCGATATAACAGAGTTGGTAGACAAGTACTTGAGCAAAGTGTTCTGGACAACCATGAGAGATGGCTAATAAGAGAGCCCATACTCCACCTGCATGAACAACTGCCTCAGCTCCCTGGATCCAGATTGGCAGATAAATTAGCTGTGGCAAAGCTGAGTTCTATTTCTGGCCGCAAACATCAGATAGCTGCCAATAACTACTCCAGTTCAAAGGACTATTTTTGCCTAGGAGATAGAACCTTTCTGGACTGAAAATTCATTTGTGGCAGTAATGAATCAACCTGGACAGAAATCAGGCCCAGAAAATAGCACCGTCCCGCCCCTTGGGCTCTGACGCAGTGGCCGAGCACACCTTAGCAAAGGTCATGGCTTCCACCACACATAAAAGCCACTGAGTGGGAGGAGGGTTTTCGAAGCACAAGACAAGCAGGTGGGTGAACAGGTACCTTTCAATTCCATTTTCTTGTGGATTTCTTTTGTGTGACTTCTTCTTCTGAAAATCAGCTAAGTAAGAACACTTAGACCCAGGAAGATAGGATATATGATTAGAACATGCTGTCAGCAGCCTGTAGGAAAAGTCAATGTCAGAGGGAATTAGAGACTTGATGTAAAAAGGAGTTGCAGGGCAAACTTCAAAGTGACCCTAATTAGAAACCTCAACAGGTAAAAGGACAAGGTTCTGGGAGAGGAAAGGGCATAGCCAGGTGAGAGCTGGGGGCCACTGGGTGGTAGGGAAATGAAACGCAAATAAGAAAAAGGATGTTAAAGGAGAACATTTGCACGGAAATGTTATTCTCAAGATCCGCTTAACTAGGGGATCCCTTTCTTCTGCCTTACTGAGAATGGGCTGATCACGGTGAATTTTCCAAGCTTAGCTGTGACCTGTTGGAACTCAAGCAATTGGATTTACTGAGTGCTTGCTGTGTGCAGACTTGGAGAATAACTCGACTCTGTGTTGGGAATGTAGGCTGGAGGGCATGAGAGCGGAGAATCCATTGGAGAGTAAGTTCCCAGTGGGGGTCAGATGTGATAAGGCCAGCGATGAGAGGGTAATATGGGAAGGTGGGAGTGAGAGAGATCAAAGGATACCAAGTCCTTAGTGCTTGTTTGTTCAGAGCTCTGTTTTTAGTAGGCATATGGTAACAACTGCTGCTGCTAGTGGGGAGGGATTTGGAATATAGTTTTGGATATCTTCACTTGGAGTGACAGTCAGGCTCCTGTTGAGAAAGGTAAGTGGATGCTTGGGTGACATTTGGGGGTGCATGTGTTTATGAGGAGGTGTCTGTTTCCTGGGGAGATGGCTGCTCTAGGGGAGAAGGTGTCTTAGGACAGGGATTCGCTTCAGGGAGCGGAGGGTTACTATAGGTCTTATTCTGAGAACTGGAGACTGCAGACTGTGAGATTCTTCAGGGCAGGGAAGGTGTCTACCAACTCTGTACTCTCCCAAGCGATTAGTACAGTGTACTACACACAGTAAGCCCTCAATAAATGCTATTGATTGAGGAGAAATTGATCCCCCTGCATGGGTGCTATTTGTGAGGGAATGGGTGGGTACTCTAGGGGTTATCACCTTATAAAGGCCCATTGGCATCAGTGGGGTGTAGGGAGAGCCGGGGGGCCAGCAGGAAGATGTATCCTGAGGTAACTGGGTAAGGACCCAGGTTCTTACCCCAGCTCCACCACTTGCATGCTGTGTGTGACCTTGGGCAAGTCACCTCACTTCTCCATGTCTCAGTTTCCTCAACTGTAAAATAGGAATTCAATATTTGTTCCCCCTCCTACTTAGGCTTCTAGCTCCATGTGGGATGGGGACTGGGACCGAACTGATTAACTTGTATCTACCCCAGTGCCTAGAACAGTGCATGACACATAGTAAATGCTTAACAACTATAAAAAAGCAGGTGTCCTGAGGATACCTGTTCTTTAGATTGTGCACTCCTTGTGGGTGAGAGCCCGTATCCCACCGGGCTAGCTTGTATCTACCCCAGCTCTTAATACAGTGCTTGGTATGAATAAGCACTCCACAAATACCACAATTATTACTATGCAGAGGGTATTCTAGAAAGTCTTTTGGGGATTGATTTTCCTTTCTTTCTCTCCACCTTTTCGGTCTCAAAAAGCTCTCAAATTTTTTTCCTTTCCTTTTCTCCTCTTTCATGTCCTCTCCCAAAGCCAGCCCACAGTCTTTCCCTCCTCAAGAACAGCCTTGACCAGACTTATTTCTCTGGAACTACAAGGGGCTGCTTTCATTCCCTTGCATGGTCTCGGTTCTTTCAAATGGGACAGATGGACACTGAAGAGTAGGTAGAGGCTGCATGTACGTGTTTGGGTGTGGGGATGAAGGGGAGTCCCAGGAACAGAGATTTGTCCCAGAAGAGGAGGTAGAGCCTGGAGGTGGAGGGCCCCGTGGGAATACTGAATGTGGTGCTTAATCAGGGAGGGGAGGTGTCTGGATGCTATTGGGCACTCGCTAATCTTAGTTGTCTCTCTGCTTGCCATTTGTGTGAACTCGTCAATGCCCCCTGGCCCTTCCTCTGCCATGACTTGCTCTTGGCCACCTGGACTGGAGTCCCAGGAGTGAGTGACAGGTAAGTGGTGGAACCCCAGTTTTCCCTCAAGCTTCAGTTGGCTCTTGCCTAGAAGAATGGCTGTCTGAGAGGAGAGAAGGGGGAGGGATGGGCAGCTGAGCAGGTGATTGTGAGGGCTAGGGAGGCAGGCCAGTCAAAGCCCTCAGCAGATGCCACTCCTCCTTATGGGCAGAGTGGAGCATTGCCAAGGACTCAGGGAGACTCCCTGTTAGGGTGGCCATGGTTCTCCCTCCTGCCACCACGTGATTCTTGCCCTAAAATGATCAACAGGTGAGAGTGACAGCTAAATGAGTGCTGAGCACCACACTCAGGGCTTCGGAGAGTACAATGGAAGTAAAACCCACGGTCCCTTTTCTCAGAGCACTTTACAATCTAATTCCAAAGGCTGACTTTCAGGGGTTATTATGCTCCCCAGGGGTTGTAGGAGATGCCAACTGGTATTGTGGGCTCCTTGTTGCTTGCTTGCTTCCTCTCCCTCCCACTGCCTGCCTCTTCTCCACTTTCATTTCCCTCGTCCTCCTCCTCTTCTTCCTCCTTCACTTCCTTTCCTCCACTTCTCCCTCCTCCCTTTCCTATTCTCCTCTTTTTTATCCTCCCCTTCCTTTTCTCTTCTTCTTCCTCTTCCCCTTCTTTTCTCCTCTTCCTCCTCCTCCCTCTCCTCCTCTCCTTTTTGCACCTCTTCCTTTCCTTCTCCTCTTTTTCCTGCTTCTCCTCCTTTTTTCTTCTGCTTCCTCCTCCTCCTCCCACTCCCCTTTCTTTTTCTCCTCTCCTTCTTCTTTCTCCTATCAAAAAAAATCAATTGATCAAGGTGCCTGGGAGAGAACAATACAGTTAGTAGACAGGAATTTGGCCCTTGAAGGTCTTATAATCTAGCAGGGAGACAGACACTGAATTAATGTACAGGTAGGAGAAAGAAGTTGGATATGAAGGTGAGTGAGTGAGTCATAGGGAATGTACAAAAGTCCTACAGGGCTGGTGTGACTACATTCGTGGTTGGGGCAAAGTGCTGGGGTGGAAGTTGGGGAGATAAAACCAAGTGAGAATGGAAATTAATCAGGGAAGGTATCCTGGAGGAGATAAAATTTCTGCAGGGCTTTGAAAGTGGGGAGAGCTGTGGTTTGCCGGGCATGAAAGGGGAGGGAGTTCCAAGCAGGAGGAAAGGCATGAGCAAAGAGTTGGAGAGGAGAGATGAGAGCATCCATATTTTCCAAGTGCCTCTGTGGGCAGGAGCTAAGGACAACAACATAAATTTAGAATTAGGTCCCCTGGCTGGCCAGCCTCCAAAGTATGTCATTCCGGGGCTCCACCAGTACAGACCACTGCTGGCGGGGGGTTAAGGGGGATGCTTTTATAGAGCCCAATAGCAGACTTGAAGATTTGGGGTGGAGGTGTATGGATGTCATTTCCACCCCCAGCTGGGAGCCTTCAAGATTTATCAAATTTAAGGCGAGGGGTTTGGAGGGGAGTGGAACTGTTAAAAACAACGCAAAACTGTGGAAAAGAACAATACAGAAGCAAAAAAAAAAAAAAAGGACAAAAACAGGCTTTAATTCCCTCCCATCCTGAAGGCCTTTGAGACTATCTTTTTTCTCTTTTACCCTGAAGTGATGGCCACATGCCCATCAGCACTGGTCACTTCCCAGAGGGCTCAATTGGGGACAGAACTGGATGTGCCCAGCACCAGCAATTTTGATCTAGTCCTCACCTGTTCCTCTCCCCACCTTCCTCCCCTGAAGCCTAATTTTTCCCAGAAAATGTAGCTGGAGCAGGGACTGACTTAGAAATCAGCCACTGTTGGCACCTAGGGCAAACTCAGCTGCCTGGAGTACAGTACATTGCTCTGCACACAGTAAGTGCTCAATAAATATGACTGAATGATCGATTGAATGGAGAATGCAGCGGGGGAGAGAGGAGCACCATGGCTTAGTGGGAAAAGCACAGGATGGGGGTGATAATAATAATGATAATAATAATTGTGGTATTTGTTAAGTGCTTACTAGGAGCCAGGCACTGTACTAAGCTCTGGGGTGGATACAAGCAAATTGGGCTGGACATAGTCCCTGACCTGCATGGGGCTCACAGTCTTAATCCCCATTTTATTCATTCATTCATTCAATCGTATTTATTGAGCGCTTACTGTGTGCAGAGCACTGTACTAAGCGCTTGGGCAGTACAAGTTGGCAACATATAGAGACGGTCCCTACCCAACAGTGGGCTCACAGTCTAGAAGGGGGAGACAGAGAACAGAACAAAACATATTAACAAAATAAAATAAATAGAATAAATATGTACAAATAAAACAAATAAATAAATAAAGAGTAATAAATGCGTACAAACATATACACATATACACAGGTGCTGTGGTGAGGGGAAGGAGGTAAGGCGGGGGGATGGGGAGGGGGAGGAGGGGGAGAGGTAAAAGGGGGCTCAGTCTGGGAAGGCCTCCAGGAGGAGGTGAGCTCTCAGTAGGGCTTTTACAGATGAGGTAACCCAGGCACAGAGAAGTGAAGTGACTTGCCCAAGGCCACATTGTCTCTCTTTATTGGGCAGAGATTGTCTCACTTTATTGCTAATTTGTACTTTCCCCAGCGCTTAGTACAGTGCTCTGCACACAGTACATGCTCAATAAATATGATTGAATGAATGAACATCAGACAAGTGGAGGATCCAGGACTAGAACCCACGACCTTCTGACTCCCATGCCCATACTCTAACCACTATGCCATACTGCTTCCCAAGTGTCAGGTGACTTGGTTGCTAATCTTGGCTCTGCCACTTGCCTGCTGCAAGACCTTGGATTTCTCTGTGCCTCAGTTTCCTTATCTAAAAATGGGGATTAAATACGTTATTCCCTTTCCCCTTAGATTGAGAGCCTCATGTGGGACAGGGACTGTGTCAGCTATTATTGCATTGTTTCTACCCCAATGCTTTTTTGAAAATAATGGTATTTGTTAAGTGCTTACTCTGGACCAGGCACCATACTAAGTCCTGGGATGCATGCAAGCTAATCAGGTTGGGGACAGTTCATGTCCCACGTGGAGCCCACAGTCATAATTTCCATTTTACAGATGAGGTAACTGAGGCACAGAGTACTTAAATGACTTGCCCAAGGTCATTGAATGGCTTTCCCAAGGTCACACAAGACCTCTGACTCCCAGGACCGGGCTCAAATACCACAATTATTTAGAAGCGGAAGCTGGGCAGTAAATAATAACAATAATGATGGTATTGGCTAAGCACTTACTATGTGCCAAGCACTGTTCTAAGCACTGGGGAAGATAATCAGGTTGCCCCATGTGGGGCTCACAGTCTTCACCCCCATTTTACAGATGAGGGAACTGAGGCACAGAGAAGTTAAGTGACTTGCCCAAAATCACACAGCTGACAAGTGGCGGAGCCAGGATTAGAACCCATGACCTCTGGATGTCAAACCCGGGCTCTTTCCACTAAGCCATGCTGCTTCTCAAGGCAGTAAAGGGAGGCTCTTCTCTCCCCCAGGTATTGGGATGGGTGTGGGCTGGTGACAGTACCGTCACACCAAACTAGACGGTACCAAACTAGAAGGGGAGAATCAAGCTGACTCAGGTTAATCATAACCCCACCAATACCCACCATGTATTTCAGCGAGACCTTAAAATGGAGGCCACAATTCATTTACTTATAGTCATGTCTGTCTCCCCCTCTAGGCTGTGAGCTCACTGTGGGCAGGGAATGTGCCTACCAACTCTATTATATTGTACTCTCCTGAGCACTTAGTACAATGCTCTGCCCACGGTGAGCACTCAATTAATGCCACTGGTTGATTAAATATGGTTGACTGACTATTACACATCACAGAGGTTGGGTCTCAAAGCCAGGAATCCCACTTCCAGAGCCTGGCTGAGAGCCTCGGGTCTTCTGGCTGACTCTGGGGCTCAGGGTTATGGTCACTGACTTGGAGCCATCGAGATAAAAGATAAGAAACATGGAGAGGAACCATGGAGAAGACAGCCTGAGTGTGCATTCATTCATTCATTCAATTATATTTATTGAATGCTTACTGTGTGCAGAACACTGTATTAAGCGCTTGTGAGACTACAATACAGCAGGAAACAGTCACATTCCCTGCCCACGATGAGTTTACAGTCTAAAGGCATTACCGGCTACTAGAAATTTTCAATAGGCCTTGAAGAGGAATGAATGCCCCAACTCAGATGAGGCCATTCCTCTTTTTAATATGTGGTTGGCAGAATTTTACCTACAGAGGTGCAATCTCCTGTACCTGGCATCCAGGTCAGGTGGTTCAGAGCCAGAAAGGATTAGAGGCCTGGGAGAAGCAGCCAAGACTGATAAGGCTGTACCCAAAGGTTCATTCCTCAAGAGATGCCAAGGTTCAGAACACAGCATGCCCTGGGCTGACATGGGGACAAGTATATCAATCCTGTTCGATTTTATCAACCCCACATTATTGAATTCAAGAAAAGGGAAAATGCAAGGAGGTCTCCAGCCTAGAGGGAGGGAGGGCCACAGAAAAATACTCCAGAACCCTGATTGGAGAGTGTGAGTGAGCTTAGAGATTTTATCGGTTGAAAAAGATGTCCCTCATTCATTCAGATGGATCCCAGTCAGACAGAGTTAAGCGGTTTGGGTAGTAAAGCTGAAACTTGGAATCTACAAGGGAAGCTGCGTGGCCTAGTGGAAAGGGTCCGGGCCTGGATTCTAATCCCAGCTCTGCCACCCACCTATTGTGTGACCTTGGGTAAGTCACTTCACTTCTCCGCTCTCAGATTCTTCAGCTGTAAAATGGGGATTTCTGTTCTCCCTCCTACTTAGACCGTGAGCCCCAGGTGGGACAGGGACTTTGTCCAACCTGATTAATCTGAAGCTACCACAGCCCGTAGAACAGTGCTTGACACATAGTAAGTGCTTAACAAATAAAATACAAAAAAATACTACAGTCAGTTCTCTGCTGGCAGTAGGCTTATGGTCCTGTTGAACCCCAAGTGAGGGAAAATTTGCATTGCAGTATTCACCCCATGTCTAATGCCACTCATGGGTAAAAAACTGCTTCTTCCAATAAAATTGTTATATCGTACTCTTCCAAGTGTTTAACACCGTGCCCTGCACACAGTAAGCACTCAGTAAATACAACTGACTGACTGATGTATCCGTAATTTATATATTTATATTATTATCGGTCTCCCCCTCTAGAATGTGAGCTCCTTGTGGGCAGAGAATGTGTCTACCAACTCTGTTATACTGTACTCTCCCAAGTGCTTAATACAGCACTCTGCACACAGTAAGCGCTCAATAAATGCGATTGATGATGATGATGATGATGATGATGACTGATTGATTGATTCCAGTACTGCACATCACCATATCCAGGTAGACTGGTATTGTTGGGAAAACAATTCTAGCTCTGCTGTCATACTGTGCCTGGAAGGCTCTAGATCGTAAGCCCATTGCGGGCCTAGAATGTTTCTCTTTCTTGCTATATTGTACTTTCCAAGCGCTTAGTACAGTGCTCTGCACATAGTAAGTGTTCAATAAATATGATTGAATGAATGAAGACACCCATTTTGACTGAATTGACTGTCCTCTCCAGAGGCTTCTAACTGGTTCTTGTGGTTCACGGTTATCAGGGGAGGAGTTGGCTGGGTCCAGGCATAGAGCCCTGAAGACTGGAGAGTCCTCCAAACTGTAGGATCATTGTGGGCAGGGAATATGCCTGTTTACTGTTATATTGTACTTTCCAAAATAATAATAATGGTAATAATAATAATAGCAATAAGAATGACAATAATAATAATGGTATCTGTTAAGCGCTTACTACCTGCCAGGAACTGTGCTAAGTGCTGGGGTGAATACAAGCAATCAGTTTGGACACAGTCCCTGTCCCACATGGGGCTCACGGTCTCAATCCCCACTTTACAGATGAGGTAAATGAGGCACAAAAAAGTGAATTGAGTGCCTACAGTCACACAGCAGACACGCGGCTCAGTGGAAAGAGCCCGGGCTTTGGAGTCAGAGGTCATGGGTTCAAATCCCGGCTCCGCCACTTGTCAGCTGTGTGACTTTGGGCAAGTCACTTCACTTCTCTGCGCCTCAGTTACCTCATCTGTAAAATGGGGATGAAGACTGTGAGTCCCCCGTGGGACACCCTGATCACCTTGTAACCTCCCCAGCGCTTAGAACAGCACTTTGCACATAGTAAGCACTTAATAAATGCTATCATTATCATTATTATTATTATTATTATTATTATTAAGTGGCAGGGCTGGGATTAGAACCCATGACTCTCTGTCTCCCAGGTCTGTTCTCTATCCACTACGCCATGCTGCTTAGTAGAGTGCTCTGAAGACACCAAGCACTCAATAAACAGATTGACTACAGCCGACTGAGGAGATTGGCGTCCAACCAACTGAGCCAGTGGTGTTCCTGGGATTCCTCACTCCAGGAGTAGCTAACGTCTCCTCGGGTTTGCGTCTCTACTGCAGAAGGATGAAGCTGACAGTGTTCCTCCTGTCACTGGCTGGCCTGCTGCAGGCAGCCGCATTCCTGAAAATAGCTTCTTTCAACATCAGAACATTTGGAGAGAAAAAAATATCGAACGTCACCATTGCTGACATTATCGTCAAAGTAAGTCTTGGACACCGAGGCCTCTGAGCCAAGACAACTGGGATCAACTGGGACTCTGGGAGAGCAGTTGGGAACATATGCTCTCCAAGGATGGGTGGGAGAATAATAATAGTAATAAAAATACTACTAATAATAGGGCATTTGTTAAGCACTTACTATGTGCCAAGCAGTATTCTAAGCACTGGGGTAGATACAAGGTAATCAGGTTTTCCCACGTGGGGCTCACAGTCTTAATCCCCATTTTACAGATGAGGGAACTGGGGCACAGAGAAGTTAAGTGACTTGCCCAAAGTCACACAGCTGATAAGTGGCAGAGTCGGAATTAGAATCCACGACCTCTGATTCCCAAGCCTGTGCTCTTCAAATTGAAATATGATTGGAGAAATGGCTGAAGGACCAATTGCTAAGAACAATTATTTTCTCCCTCAACAGAGTGCAAGTTCTTTGAGAGCAGGGATTACGTCTTTTAACTTTTTTGGACTCTTTGCAAGTGTTTAGCTCAGGACTGTGCATATAGCAAGTGCCTAATAAATACCATTGACTAGTTGATTGATCGATTGAACGAGGGTGGGGGTGACGGTCATGTTATGGCATGCACCTCTGAATTCATTCATTCAATCATTTTTTTGAGTGCTAAATTTTGGGTCACTTGGGCATTCAGAAATCATCAGCTAAGTAAACACTGAAATATAAAATGAACACTCTTTCACATCCCTGCCTTTATTTGTAATGTATTTAGCACTTACTATGTACCAAGCACTGTACTAAGTGCAGGGGTAGATACTATATAATCAAGCCGGGCACAATCCCTGTCCCATTTGGGACTCACAATCTAAGTAGGACGGAGTAGGATTTAATCCCCATTTTACAGATGAAGAAACTGAGGTAAGAGAAGTGAAGTGACTCTCCCGTGGCCACAGAGCAAGCAAGTGGCAAAGCTGGGATTAGAACCCAGGTCCTAACCTGACTCCCCTGCTCCCACTTCACTTTCCGGCTTCACTGTTATTGGAAGCCTTCTGGTTCCCAAGCCTTTAGCAGGGTCCTGAAAAGGGTGGGTGAAAATGAGCAGAGAGAAGACAGGCAGGTTTTCTGCATCCATCTCTTCATTGGCCCTCTCTGATTCAGAGGAGATTGGGCCACGGACCACCTACCACCTCCTGAGTGGAATTGTCTTCCTCCTCCATTTCACCTCTCACAGATCCTGAATCGCTATGACATAGCCCTCATCCAAGAGGTCAGAGACAGTCACCTGACAGCGGTGGGGAAACTGATGGATAAACTCAACAGGTAATTAGTAGACCGCAGATGATGGAGGGAAGTAGTAGTCCTGGCAAGGCAGGGGGAGAGATCGAGTGCAAGAGAAAGGCCCCGGTGAGTATTTGGACTCCCTGAGGGCTCCAGGGGGAGTCACATGGTTCTCACATTTTGGAGGTGGATGTTTGGCCAAGACACAAATCTCCAGGATCAGAACCAGCAGTTACTCCCAGATATAGTGACTCTGGAAGGTCTAGATTCACATTACCTGGAGAAGGGGAGAAGGGATGCAGACTGAGGGGGAGAAGGGATGTCTGTGGGAGAGGGGATTTGGCTCCTTTCCCACTTTCCATCCCCTCCAGCCCAATTGGTGCTGATTTTCCTTTCTTTCCCACCCAGGGACTCCCCTGATGCATATCACTTCATTGTCAGTGAGCCGCTGGGCCGCAACTCCTACAAGGAACGATACCTCTTTGTGTTCAGGTAAACCCAGCACAAATCATACCCAGAGAACTGCAGTAATCAATGGCATCTGCAAGTCTAAATGGGGCCGTGGGGAACTTTCTCTGGGAGGCCTCTAGAAACCTCAGTGGTGATCGGCAGGAGCTTATCCTGGAGCCCTTAAATGGGAATCTGCCCAGAGACAGGGGAATGGACTTCTTGAGGTCCCCAGCAGAGCTCTGATTCTCTGATCATCCCTCCCACCCCCAACAGATCAGGGAATAAGTGAGTGATCCCCGAAGGTCACAGGCCCTGCTCCTTGGGGAGCCATATAATGGGGATCTCGTCTCACCTATCTCATCTCTGACCTTTTGCCCACATCTTGCTTCTGGCTCGGAATGCCCTCCCTCCTTATATTCGACAGCCAATTACTCTCACCCTTTCAAAGCCTTACTGAAGACACATCTCCTTCAACTTCAACTATCAGCTTCAACTATCATCTCTACGCTGAAGACACCCAAATCTACATCTCCACCCCTGCTCTTTCTCCCTCCCCCCAGGCTCGTATCTCCTCCTGCTTTCAGGACATCTCCATCTGGATGTCTGCCCACCATCTAAAGCTCAATATGTCCAAGACCGAACTCCTTATCTTCCCTCCCAAACCCTGCTCTCTCCCTGACTTTCCTGTAACTGTAGACGACACTACCATCCTTCCCGTCTCACAAGCCTGCAACCTTGGTGTCATCCTCTACTCCGCACTCTCGTTCACCCCACACATCCAATCTGTCAACAAAACCTGCCGGTCTCACCTCCGCAACATCGCCAAGATCTGCCCTTTCCTCTCCATCCAAACTGCTACCTTGCTGGTTCAATCTGTCATCCTATCCTGACTGGATTACTGCATCAGCCTCCTCTCTGATCTCCCATCCTCCTGCCTCTCCCTGCTTCAGTCTATACTTCATTATTCTTCCCGGATTACCTTTATACAGAAATGCTCTGGGCATGTCACTCCCTTTCTCAAAAATCTCCAGTGGTTGTCTGTCAACCTACGAATCAAGCAAAAACTCCTCACTCTCAGCTTCAAGGCTGTCCATCACCTCGCCCCCTCCTACCTCACCTCCCTTCTCTCCTTCTACAGCCCAGCCCGCACCCTCAACTCCTCTGCCACTAACCACCTCACTGTGCCTCGTTCTCGCCTGTCCCACCATCAACCCCCAGCCCACGTCCTTCCCCTGGCCTGGAATGCCCTCCCTCCACACATCTGCCAAACTAGCTCTCTTCCTCCCTTCAAAGCCCTACTGAGAGCTCACCTCCAGGAGGCCTTCCCAGACTGAGCCCCCTTTTTCCTTTCCTCCTCCCCACCCCCCACTCTACCTCCTTCCCCTCCCCACAGCACTTGTATATATTTGTACAGATTTGTTACTCTATTTATTTTACTTGTCAATATTTACCATTCTATTTACTTTGTTAATGATGTGCATATAGCTATAATTCTATTTATTCTGACTATTTTGACACCTGCCTACATGCTTTGTTTTCTTGTCTGTCTCCCCCTTCTAGACTGTGAGCCCGTTGTTGGGTAGGGACTGTCTCTATGCGTTGCCGACTTGTACTTCCCAAGAGCTTAGTCCAGCGCTCTTCACACAGTAAGCACTCAATAAATACGATTGAATGAATGAATGAATCTCCTCCAAGAAAGAGGCCTTCCCTGCTTAAGCCCTCCTTTCCTCTTCTACCACTCCCTTCTGCGTTACCCTGACTTGCTTCCTTTATTCATCCCCTCTCCCAGGCCCACAACACTTATGTCCGTATCTGTCATTTCTTTATTTACTTATATTGTCGGTCTCCCCCGTAGACTGATAACTCATTATGGGCAGGGAGTTCTATTGTACTCTCCCAAGCGCTTAGTACAGTGTTTGGCATACAGTAAGTGCTGAGTAAATATGGAAGGAAGTAGCGCCCCAGCTGAGACCTTTCGTCGTATGCACTTTCTCCCGAGGGCAGGCCCGAGAAGGTGTCCCTGTTGGACAGCTACCAGTACGATGACGGCTGTGAGTGCTATGGAAATGACACCTTCAGCCGGGAGCCTTCGGTCGTCATGTTCTCCTCCCCATCCACAGGTAGGCAGAGGCCCAGAGGGACTTACCATTCCCGGGGTCCGGCCGCACAGCTCCTCCGACCTCTGACAGGGGGCAGGGAAGGTGGGAAGGTGACCTGGGGGAATGATCAATCAATCAATCAATCGTATTTATTGAGTGCTTACTGTGTGCAGAGCACTGTACTAAGCGCTTGGGAAATACAAGTTGGCAACATATAGAGACAGTCCCTACCCAACAGTGGGCTCATAGTCTAGAAGGGGGAGACAGAACAAAACCAAACATATTAACAAAATAAAATAAATAGAATAGATATGTACAAGTAAAATAAATAAATAGAGTAATAAATACGTACAAACATATATTCATATATACAGGTGCTGTGGGGAAGGGAAGGAGGTAAGGCAGGGGGATGGAGAGGGGCAGGAGGGGGAGAGGAAAGAGGGGGCTCAGTCTGGGAAGGCCTCCTGGAGGAGGTGAGCTCTCAGTAGGGCTTTGAAGGGAGGAAGAGAGCTAGCTTGGCGGATGTGGGGAGGGAGGGCATTCCAGGACAGGGGGATGACATGGGCCGGCGGTCGACGGCAGGACAGGTGAGAACGAGGCACGGTGAGGAGATTAACGGCAGAAGAGCGGAGGGTGCGGGCTGGGCTGGAGAAGGAGAGAAGGGAGGTGAGGTAGGAGGGGGCGAGGTGATGGAGAACCTTGAAGCCGATGTCAGGTCCCTCCACAGCTCTCTGCCCATCGCGTGGCTTCTGTCTGTCATCCTGCTCTCCGACTGGCCCGGGCCCCGGGGTGGGAAGTGGTGGCATTAATGACAACCGTCGCCTCTCCCCTAGAGGTGAAACAGTTTATCATCGTGTCCCTGCACGCCGCCCCCGCTGAGGCCGTTAAGGAGATCGATGCCCTCTATGATGTCTACCTGGATGTCATCAGCAAGTGGAACATGGACGTGAGCCGTGGGGGCAATCATCCCACTCGATCATAATAATCATAATAACAATTGTGGTATTTGCTAAGCGCTTACTATGTGCCAGGCACCACACTGGGTGGATACAAGCAAATTGGGTTCATTCATTCAATCGTATTTATTGAGTGCTTACTGTGTGCAGAGCATTGTATTAAGCTCTTGGAAAGTACAATTTAGCAACAAATAGAGACAATTCCCACCCAGCAATGGGGGTTGGACACAGTCCCTGTCCCACATGGGGCTCACAGTGTTAATCACCATTTTACAGATGAAGTAACTGAGGAACAGAGAAGTCAAGTGATTTGCCCAAGGGTCACACAGCAGACAAGTGGCTGAACTGGGATCAGAACCCAGGTTCTTCTGACATCTAGGCCAGCGCTCTAAATTACAGATACATTCATATGTTCTTCGGCGCTGAGGGTTGGGTGATTAAAGGGAGCAAATCCAAGTGCAAGAGTGAGACAAGAGGAAAGAAGGGCTTAATCAGGGAAGGCCTCTTGGCGGTGACGTGCCCTCAATAAGACTTTGAAGGTGGGGAGAGTAATCGTCTGTCGGATATGGAGAAGAAAGGGTGTTCCAGACCAGTGGCAACACTTAGACTAGAGGTCAGTGTCCTAAGTGTTAAACAAATATGATATTAAAAACAAAACAAAACAAAAAACCCCTCATATTCCCTGCCCACAATGAGTTTCCATAGAGCTGGCAGGTTGGGTGGCAGGGGAAGTAAGATCTCTGTTTAACCAATCTTCATCCCAGCTCCAGCCCTCTTGCGCATTGCAAGCTATGGCGCAGGGCCATGACTGTACCTGATGTGGCTGAGATTGAGCCCGTATCTCCTCACAGCTCCAATACAGTCATTCATTCAATCGTATTTATTGAGCACTTACTGTGTGCAGAGCCCTGTACTAAGCGCTTGGGAGAGGACAATACAATAATAAACAGACACATTCCCTGCCCGCAATGAGCTTTACAGTCTTAGATGGGGGAAACAGACATCAGTACAAATAAATAAATCACAGATATGTACATATGTACTGTGGGGGTGGGGGGTGGGGGGAAGAACCAACAGCGCAAGTCAGTGTGAAGCAGAAGAGAGTGGGAAAAAAGGAAAGGAGGGGCTTAGTCTGGGAAGGCCTCTTGGAGGAGATGTGCTTCAGTAAGGCTTTGAAATGGGGGAGAGTAATTTTCTGTCGGGGTTGGAGTGCAGGGTTTTGGGGTGGAGGAAGGAAATTCTTCTTGGGAATGATTGGTCCAAGATGGGAACCCGGGAAGCTTGAATAATAATGATGGTAGTTAAGTGCTTACTCTGTGCCAAGCACTGTTCTAAGCGCTGGGGGAGATGCAAGGTGATCAGGTTGCCCCACGTGGGGCTCACAGTCTTAATCCCCATTTTACAGATGAGTTAACTGAGGCACAGAGAAGGTAAGTGACTTGCCCAAAGTCACACAGCTGATAAGTGGCAGAGCTGGGATTAGAACCCATGACCTCTGACTCCTAAGCCCAGGATCTTTACACTGAGCCATGCTGCTTCTCTAAAGCTTGAAGATAGGTCGATGACCTTGAATAGCTGTGAGGGAGGGTGGGACTATTGTTTTAGTTCTCAGAGCAAAATCAGAGATGCGTGGTTGAGTCTGAGCTGGAAGGAACCAGTCCAGCCCCTCGCCTTCCTGTAGACAAATTGTCATCATCAATTATTCACTCAGAGCCCCTCTGTGCAAGACACTACACTAGTTACTAGGGAACATATAATGAAAATTGAAGTAGATAAGGCCCCTGATTTCAAAGTGCTTCCAATCCAAGGGGAGAGACCACAGAGAAAAATTTCACTTTGATGAAAAATACTGAAAACCTTCTAAGAATACAGCAAAAACAACAGGCAAATGAACTTCAGAATAGTGTGAGGTGAAACATTCCTTCCTAACTAGATGGGGCCCTTAAAATATTACATTTTTTCACAATGTAAACTTCCTTTGGTTATAAGCGACTTCTTTTCCTGTGCTGATCAGTTAGAGGAAGGAGGGAGGAGAAGATTAGAGGTTCCAGTGAAGGAGTCCAGTCTCCCCCACTATAGTGTGGGGTCACTTCTGACTGTCTCCCCATTCCAACTCCATCAGTTTGTGAGGTCCTGGTGCATAGTATAGTACTCTCACACACAACAGAGAAACAGCATGGCCTAATGGGAAGAGATGGGCCTGGATCTACCGCTTGCCTACTGTGTGTGACCCTGGGCAAGCTATTTTAATTCTTTGGGCCCCAGTTGCCTGACCTGTACAATGAGGATTCATCCCATTTTCCCTCAGATTGTGAGCCCCATGAAGGGACTATGTCTGACCTGATTATCTTGTGTCTACCAGAGCACTTAGTACAGTGTTTGGCACACATAAGTACTTAACAAATACCACAGTTATTACTAAAGAAACTCAAATAATGATGAGGTGGGAGATGCCAAGAGCCTGCTGCCCATATTCAAAATTGAGAATGCATTGTTACATGCTTACTATATGCCCGGTACTGTACTAAGCGCTGGGGAAGATGTGAGGTAATCAGGAGGGACATGGTCCCCATCCCATATGGGGTTGAGAGTCTAAATAGGAGGGAGAAAAGGTACTGAATCCCCATATTACGGATGAGGAAACTAAGGCCCAGAGAAGTTTAGTGACTTGCCCATGTTTTCATTAACTTCTTGGGAAAGTATAACAGAAATAAAACCCACCTTCATTCCCCACAAAGAGCCTACAATCCGATGGAGTCGAAAGAGACAAGATGATTCCTACACAGTGGGAGCAATAGGAAGAACAAGGATTAGCAATTATTATGAGTCAGATGATGGGATTGACGGTTTAGTCGAGATGGATATGTATAGCTCAAAACCTCTCCTTAGGAAGCATGGTCTTTGTAGTAAGAGTAAGTTAGTCATATTTATTGAGCGCTTACTGTGTGCAGAGCACTGTACTAAGCACTTGGGAGAGTAAAATTTAACAATAAACAGATACATTCCATTCCCACAATGAGTTTACAGCCTAGAAGGGGAGGGTACTAAGGGAGTGACCACCAAGGAATGATTTCTTTGCTTGGGAGCTCAGATTTAGAGTTATAAAGGGCTGGGTTTTTCTTTGCTCCTGAGCTAAGATCATCTCTGTGCTCTATAGAGCATCCTGTTCATGGGAGATTTCAATGCTGGCTGCAGCTATGTTTCGGCCTCTAGCTGGTCTACCATCCGCCTTCGCACCGACCCGGAATTTCAGTGGCTCATCTCTGATGACGTGGACACGACTGTGACCTCAACACACTGCCCCTATGACAGGTGAGTGCTTAAACTTCCATTTGCTCTTGATGCTGTTGTGTCCGGCCCTTAGTGATGCCATGGACATATCTCTCCATCTGCAATCATTCTGGTAGTGTAACCATACAGTTTTCTTGGTAAAAATATGGAAGCGGTTTACCATTGCCTCCTTCTGTGTAGTCAACCTGAGTCCCCACCCTCGATTCTCTCCCATGCCGCTGCTGCCCAGCACGGGAGAGTTTTGATTTGTAGCAGATTGCTGTCCACTCGATAGCCACTGGCCAAGCTAGGAATGGAAGGGATATGACTCTGCTTGACTCTCCCGCCTATAGACGGGACTGGTAGAGTACTGGAAACTCACCAGGCGTGACCCTGAGAGGTGTCTCTGGATGCTGGAGAAGGATATTTCACATTCTGATTCTAGGCGCAGGGTTCATCCTGGGCAGTTGAATTAGAGAAGCAGCCTGGCATATTGGAAAGAGCATGAGCTTGGGAGGCGGAGAACGTGGGTTCTAATAATAATAATGATGGTATTTGTTAAGCGCTTACTGTGTGCGAAGCACTGTTCTAAGCGCGGGGGGGATACAAGGTGATCAGGTTGTCCCATGTGGGTCTCACAGTCTTAATCTCCATTTTACAGATGAGGTAACTGAGGCCCAGAGAAGTGAAGTGACTTGCCCAAGGTCACACAGCTGACAAATGGTGGAGCAGGGATTAGAACCCATGATCTCTGACTCCCAAGCCCGGGCTCTTTCCACTGAGCCACGCTGCTTCTCTAATCCCACCCCCTGCCAATTGTCTCCTGTGGGACATTGGGCAAGCCACTTAACTTCTCTGGGCTTCAGTTACCTCATCTGTAAAATGGGGATTAAGACTGAGCTCCACGTGGGACAACCTGATTACCTTGTATCTACCCCAGCGCTTAGAACAGTGCTTGACACATAGTAAGCACTTAAAAAATACCATTATTATTATTATTATTTATTTTAATCCCGGCCCCACCACGTGTCTACTGCGTGACCATGGGCAAGTCACTTCACTTCTGTGTCTCGGTTTCCTCAACTGTAAAATGGGGATTAAATACCTGTTCTCCTTCCTACTTGGACTGGGATCCCCTGAGGGACAGGGACTGTGTCCGATCTCATTAACCTTTATCTACCCTGATGCTTGGAACAGTGCTTAACGAATACCATAAAAAAAGAAGGTAATTTTAAAACAGGCAAAAATGAGTGAACTTTCACCACAAGGTGAAAATACTCACATCACTTCAGGAGAAGGCCTCTCTCCACTGCTGCTTACTTAAATAAGGGTCTTCCTGGACCCCACCCTACCCCAACCTATTCTCTGCAGGGAATCCTTGGAACAGTCCTGAAAACCCTTTACTAGAAACCCAAAGATCCACTATTAAAGAAAAATAATTTTTCCTTTCTAGTCAGAAATCTTCTCCGCTTCATAAATTTGGAGACCATTATTGGTTCACCCTTAGATCTTCTCTTCCCAGATCCTTCAGCCTTTCCTCGTATTCTAGTAGTAGTATTAATGAAAGTATTTAAGTGCCTACTATGTGCAGAGCACTATATTAAGCACTGGGAAAGAAGACCTAGGTGGGAATTGAGACACGGTCTATGTCCCTCAGAGGGCTGACAATCTAAGACTACTAATGAGAGTAAAGAAGGATGCAGGACCTACTCATCAGGAGTGATGAAACTATAAAACACTAAAAAAGTACACAAAATAAAGAAAACCTAGTTCCGAGCAGAGGATAGAACCTCAGAATCCCTGGTTTAGAATCCCAGGTATATCCATAGCCACAGCGACCCATTCCTTGTGGGTGGGAAATGCCGTGTCCCTGGATCCTAATCCTAACTCTGCCACCTGTCTGCTGTATGACCTTGGGCAAGTCACTTAACTTCTCTGTGCCTCAGTTTCTTCATCTGTAAAATGGAGATTAAGACTGAGCCCCTCGCGGGAACAGGGACTGTGTCAACCTAATTAGCTTGTATCTACCCCTGCACTTAGTACAGTGCCTGGCACATAGTAAGCACTTTACAAATACCAGAAAAAAAACCCCCAAACCAAAAAAACACTCTGTTGTAGTGTACTTCCTAGTTGCTTAGTACAGTACCCTGCCCAAAAAAAGTGCTCCATAAATCCCACTGATTGATTAATCAATCAATTGTATTTATTGAGCGCTTACTGTGTGCAGAGCACTGTACTAAGTGCTTGGGAAGTACAAGTTGGCAACACATCCAACACAATCCAGCCTATTAATCATCTCCGTGACTCCCTTGCAGCTCCCTCTAAAGTTATGAAGCCCAGAATCGTACTCCTACTAAGGGAATGATCACTGAAGCCTCACAATTTCTGAATCACAATCATGCTTGCTTTTTTAATGAGTGCTATTCTGAAAGGCCTTTGCCGTCTTGAGGCTTGGTGAAGAAGGGACTTACTGGTAGGCCTGCTCTTAATTTATTCTGAAATTCAAGGTAGAGTTTGACTCTGATTCGTTACAGGATTGTGGCCTCTGGGAAGGAACTGAAAAGGAGCATTTGGCCTGAGTCTGCCACCACATTTAACTTCGAGAAAGCATACAAACTGAACCAAGGGATGGTAAGTTTTTAGTTTGTTTTTCCCCAGTGTGTTTTGCTCCTTTTACTCCAACTAGAGAGTCCTGTGGGGCTGCATCTAGAATGGGAGCTGGGTTTGGTGGCCCAAGATACCCACAAAATAACTTGCATCCTAACAGCAGTAAGCAGTGTGGTCTAGTGGCTAGAGCACAGGCCCAGGAGTCAGAAGGTCATGGGTTCTAACCCTGTCTTGTCTGCTGTGTGGCCTTGGGCAAATCATTTCACTTCTCTGGGCCTCAGTTACCTCATCTGTATAATGGGGATTAAGACTGTGAGGCCCATGCAGGACATGGACTGTGTCCAACCTGATTTGCTTGTGTCCACCCCAGCGCTTAGTACAGTGCATGGCACATAATAAGCATTTAACAAATACCTTCATTTTTACTTTCTCCTAGACTGTGAGCCCCATGTGGGACTGGGATTGCCTCTGATGCATGCATCTTGTATCTCCCCCAGTGCTTAGTACAGTGATTGGGACAGAGTAAGTGGCTACAAATACAACAACAAATAACAAATACCAGGTATTATCATCAGACCTGCCATATAGGAAGTGTCAATCGAGCAGGTGGCTTCTTCATAACCTCTGTTTTTGTCTTCTTGACCCAGGCTTTGGCTGTCAGTGACCATTACCCTGTAGAAGTGACCCTGAAGAGTGTCTGAAGTTCAGGGAATGCTCAACACCAATGTGTTTCCTTGCTTCTAGGCTCCCCCGTCTCCCTTCTCTTTCTTTCCATCAACCCTGGGTGGACAAACCAGCAGAATGGGCACCTCTCTGCTGGCTTCTTGCAGCCTTTCACACAGCTGTGTCTCCCTTAAGGCTACTTTTTAGTTTATTATAAAGGCAAGGGGATTCCCTACACAATGACTTCCTGTAGGGTGCAGGTTTTAGGGTGTAAGTGCTGCAACATGCAGGTAACTAAACTTCAAAGGGCCAGGACAGAAGGAAGATGATACTTCCTTGACATGGTCTCCAACAGGCTATGGTTTTCCTTTTTAAGCAGCAACAGTAGCCCAACCTGGCTGCTGGAATATTTTCCTCTCTGGCACATATAAACCTAAGGGGACCGGGTATACTGCTCTGTGGAAGCAGTTACAACTTGGGAGGTTTTGCCTTGTCATGGAGAAGATCGTTTGGCTTTGGCAAGAAGGGAACAAGAAGCAGCATGGCGTAGCGGCTACAGCACGGGCCTGGGAGTGAGAAGTTCATGGGTTCTAATCCTGGCTCCACCACTTGTCTGCTGTGTAACCTTGGGCAAGGCACTTCACTTCTCTGGGCCTCAGTTGCCTCAACTGGAAAATGGGGATTAAGACTGTGAGCCCCACGTGGGACAACCTGACTACACTGTATCTATCCCAGAGCTTAGAACAGTGTTTGGCACATAGTAAGCACTTAACAAATACCATAATTATTATAAATATTATTATTATTATTACTGTTGTGGTGTGATGGTGGCAATAGCGCAGCAGCAAGGAGCCAGTCAATCATATTTATCGAGTTCTTACTGTGTGCAGGGCACTGTACTGAGTGCTTCAGAGAATATACTATAACAATAAACAGACACATTCCCTGCCCACAACAAGTTTGTTTTGTTTGGTTGTCTGTGTCCCCCTTCTATACTGTGACCCATTGTTGGGTAGGGTTTTTCTCTATCTGTTGCTGAATTGTACTTTCCAAGCACTTAGTACAGTGCTCTGCACAAAGTAAGCGCTCAATACATATGACTGAATGAATGAATGAGAGGGAGCTTACAGTCTGGAGGGAGAAGAGGAGGAAAGGTTCCCTGGCAAGGAGAGTGACCCCTGGTTCAAAAATAGAATCAATTTAATTTGCTTAGGATGGGAAAACTAGAATTTGCATTCTTTAAACTTTCTAGAAATTATAGACCTACCTAGAACCCCAACAACAATGTAATACTTCAAATTAAGGTTTTTGAAACACACAGAGAGTGGCCTAAGGTTAGGAAAGCTAATTGACCCAATTTAGTGGCACTACATTTAAGAACTTTTGAACTGGAATATGACCTCCTCCATGACACTTCAAGTCTGGAATACATTTGTTCAAGTGGGTTTGCACACAGTGGACAGGATAGGATAGTAAAACTATCTGCAAGGACAATGGTATGGACAGTGGGATGGAGAAGAACCACGTTTCTTTACTTTCAGAGAAGAAAATCTCAAACGGACTATGAACAAATTTAGAAATGAAACCTATGAGGGAGAGAAAACAAGACTTCATAAGAATGTTTTTAACAGTGCTGGAGTCTGGGTGGAGATAATAATTAATAATTATTATTCTGGTATTCTTTAAAAACTTACTATGTACTAGGCACTGTACTAAGCACCAGGGTGGATACAAGATAATTAGGATGGACACAGTCCCTGTCCCACATGGGGCTCACAGTCTTAATCCCCATTTTACAGATGAGGTAACTGAGGCACAGAGAAATTAAGAAACTTGCCCAAGGCCACACAGCAGACAAGTGACAGAGCCAGGATTGGAACTCATGACCTTCTGGCTCCAAGGCTCATGAAGATGGCAATATAAAGGGTGAAGAAAACTGACAATCAATCAAGACTATTTACTAGGCACCTACCTTGCAGGGCACTGTATTAAGTACAATAGAGGGGGAAGACATCCCTGCAAGACAATTAAGAGTTATCTAACGTGAGAAGGCTATACGTAAGGTTAACTGAAACCATTTAAGTGATCAGTTAATGTAAAAATATCAAGTGTTAATACAGTATTAAAGGGAAGATGTTAGTTCACCTTTAAGAGGGAAAATTTCAGATCAACACAAGAAGTTCTGTGAGAGACAGCTAAACTAACTGAATATGGTATGAGAAGTTCACTTGTACATTATTAATAATAATAATAATAATTGACATTTGTTAAGTGCTTACTATGTGCAAAGCACTGTTCTAAGCTCTGGGGAGGATACAGGGTGATCAGGTTGTCCCATGTGGGGCTCACAATCTTAATCCCCATTTTACAGATGTGGTAACTGAGGCCCAGAGAAGTTAAAGGACTTGCCCAAGATCACACAGTAGACATGTGGTGGAGTCAGGATTCGAACCCATGACCTCTGACTCCAAGGCCCGTGCTCTTTCCACTGAGCCACGCTGCTTCAGGGAGAAGGACTGTATCCAACCTGTATACCTGGTACAGTAAGCACTTAACAAATAACTTGATTATTAATTATTATTCAAATAAACCAATGTATTTGTTATAATAATAATAATGGCATTTATTAAGCACTTACTATGTGCAAAGCACTGTTCTAAGCGCTGGGGAGGTTACAAGGTGATCAGGTTGTCCCTAGGGGGGCTCACAGTCTTAATTTCCATTGTACAGATGAGGTAACTGAGGCACAGAGTAGTTAAGTGACTTGCCCAAAGTCACACAGCTGACAATTGGCAGAGCCGGGATTTGAACCCATGACCTCTGACTCCAAAGCCCAGACTTTTTCCACTGAGTCACGCTGCTTCCCGTTATGTACAGAAAAGCGGTATGGTGTAGTGACAGAGTGCCGGTCTGGAGCTGGAGGACCCGGGTTCAAGTCCTAGCTCTGCCGCTAACCTGCCGTGTGACCGTGGGCAAGTCACTTAACTTCTATGTACCTCAGTTCCCTCATCTGCAAAATGGGAATACTACTACCAGACTTTCCTACCTACGTCACATTATTGCTATGAAGGCTAAAATGAGCTAATTTAAGTGAGGGTGCTTTGTGAATAAAAACACTGTAAAAAACAAAGGTACCCTCTAGATTATAAACTTGTTATGAACAGGGAGTGTGTCTACCAATTCTATTGTATTGTACTCTCTGCATAGTAAGCGCTTAATAAATACCATTGATTATGTAAGACAATGACTGAAGGCTGTAAATGAAGATACACAAGTTTAGCCTTCAATTTTTAAAAGCTCCTTGAGACAAAAACAGGATCAAACAATTATTCTCTGCTTATGCAAAACAGAGAGTAGTATGAAGAATTAAACAATTTGTCCTTGGTCACACAACTAGGGACAGAAACAGGGCTAGAACACAAATTCATTCATTCAACTGTATTTATTGAGCACATACTGTGTGCAGAGCACTGTACTAAGTGCTTGGGAAAGTACAGTAGAAGTACTGAGAAGCAGCGTGGCTCAGTGGAAAGAGCCCGGGGTTTGGAGTCAGAGGTTGTGGGTTCAAATCCTGGCTCCGCCAATTGTCCGCTGTGTGAAAGTCACTTAACTTCTCTGTGCCTCAGTTACCTCTTCTGTAAAATGGGGATTAAGACTGCGAGCCCCCCGTGGGACAACCTGATCACCTTGTAACTTCCCCAGCGCTTAGAACAGTGCTTTGCACATAGTAAGTGCTTAATAAATGCCATCATTATTATTATTACAGTACAACAATAAACAGTGACATTCCCTGGCCACAATGAGCTTACAGTCTAGAGTACTCTTTTGGCCCCTAGGCCAGTGCTCTTTCCATCGGATTAGGCTGCCATTCTACAGGCCAAAGATTATCGTTCTAACAGTTTGCTTAACTAGTCAGTGGTAAGCCATGTTCTGAAGGAGATAAATTTCACTGGACCAAAGCAACCTATATCTACCAACACAATGAAAGGAAAAAAAGAGACTGGAAGGTATTCTGCAAGTCTATGTGAATTAAAATAGGCTGTATTTCCTTCATATCTCTAAGGTGCTCAAACATTTTTTTAGCCATCTTTCTCATCCACCTTCAGAGTCAGAAGAGGAGTTGTTTCTACTTTATAGTTTAAAAATAGAATTTAGAGCTTTGCTCAAGATACCAAACTGAATCAGAACTCAAAGTGAGAACGGAAGTCCAGTCCCTCAACTCCTAATCCCACTGTTATGCAATCAGTTCATTAGGCATTTATATATTTCATTTAAAAAATTTCACCCTCCACCTAAGCCAGCTCTGACAAAGGTTATTAGAGATTCTACCTCTTTAGAGTTGGCCTGTGATTCCCCAACTCCACTTGGGACAACTGAGGGGGTTCAATTCCCCACGTGGTTCACGTGACCCTTGGAGAGGGCATCATTTTGGGGGTGGGCAGCTACAACAGTGGGGCAGTCCCAGCATGGTTCTGATATTTTCAGCTGACCAGTCTGGACTCAGAACTGTGGAACCTGGGCCTGGTAACAGTCCAACCAAGCCTGAAGAGGACCTCTCAAGTTCATTTCTGAGGCCTGGGGCTGTGTGAGCAGGGTGCATTTAGGCATACACGGTAATCTCTGAGGACCGCCCGGGTGGTCCCAGCCCGCAGGGGCGAATGGCCAGGGATGCCGCAGAGGGAGGACTTGATGCCACTGTGCATTCCCGCACCCGACAGGTGAAATCAGGACAGTGGAAATGGGACTGGTGGCATATAGTAAGCCGGTGATTGCTAAGCCCCCAGCTGGGATCTGGGATACTTTGGAGATGGGCTTTAGAGCAGCGGTTTGGCTCATATGACCAAGATCGAAGCTCAAGTTGAGATGCCGATTCAGTTCTCTCACTTCCCACTGGCTTTCTGCACTAGCAGACGTCCAATCATGGCTCCAACTCTGCACCGTTGCCTCCCCGCATCCAGGGTGCCCAAGCTATGTGGACTCAGGGCAGTGTGCCTAGTGGAAAGAGTATGGGCCTGGGAGGAAAAGGACATGGGATCTAATCCTGGCTCTGCCACATTGTCTGCTGAGTGACCTCGGGCAAATAACTTCACTTCTCTGGGCCTCAGTTACCTCATCTGTAAAATGGGGATAAGAGTGAGAGCCCCATGTGGGACCGGAATTATGTCCAACCTGGTTAAGTTGTATTTACCCCAGCATTTAGAAAAGTGCTTGGCACATAGTAAGTGCTTAACAAGTACTGTAACTATTATTATTATTATATGAACAGTTCATTTACCCTTGAGTTGTATGCCGATGTCAATGCCACACTTGCCTCTGACCAGTGGAGATCTGATACGGGACTGAATGGGAAGAATGGGGCTGGGCTTCCCTGCCTCAGTTTACCACAAACTGGGAAATGCAACAAGGTGAGAAAACTACAAGTGTGAAAAGGGAACCTGTGGATACTGAAAAAGTCTTTAGCCAGCTGAGGCTGGCAACCTATCTTCCTTTTACAATGGAAAATCTGGTCATTTTAAAAATTCCTCACATCTGGTAATTACACTGTGACCAAACAACCACATGGAGCTGGAACTTGTATTTTAAATATCCTTATGGTTCATGGGGCCCTGGTGAAGGCATTTGATTTGTCCATGCAAAGAGTGATAAATAAATTCTACCTACTATTATATCCATTTTTGTCTCATTTCTTGAAAAGTACAAAAGGTTTCAGGACATGCTTACTACTGGATGTTGCCTTTCTTTTCCATGGAAACGTCTTATACCAGGGCAACGAGTTCTGTTTCCACATAGATTGTTCTCTTATAATCTCCCTGAAATGTGGATGTCTATATCTTCCCAGGCTGAATCTATAAATGTAGACAATAAGGCAGTTAAGAACAGACCTCAGAAACTCTGCTTCCCCAAGCCTGACTTGATTATCTCAAAACACAATTACCTGATAAATCAATGGCTGGGAATACTGATGTTCTCCAAAAAGGAATCTACTTCTGATAGAGGTTTACAGGTTTTTGTCTTCCAAGGGATTTTAGCTAGTGAGGTGGTCAATGGTCATTTCAAGGTCCAGCCAATTTCAAAAATAACACAAAATGAAAAATCAGCAAAATGGACTTCCTCTATAGCCAATGACAAATAGTTGATGAAAACCCAAAAAGGAAGGAAAGGTTAGGGAAAACATACTGAATGGAATTACCGCTAGAAAAATTGTTAAAAAAATATACTTATATTTAAATGTACAATTCATGAAGACATCATCTCAACATTTCTTCTTCACTTCATATTCCACAGTGGGCTTAAAGATTTCCTGTAAATTGCTCCAAAAGCCCTTGGAATAAATATTCCTAGATATATGGGGTGGCTTCTCCAGTCGGGGTCCTGAAGTCTGGCATGGATGACACTTGGTTCTGCTTGATTTATACCACTCATTGGAGGTTTGGTTGGTGACTGCCAAGTGTAAGGAGAAACAGAAATATCCCCCAAGCAAGAGGCAAAGTACAATTACAAAACCAAGCATGAAGACAATCCTTGGGAAAGTCAGGAACAGGTGCTGCAGAAGAATAGAAAATTGTGATGTGGTTATTCTAGGCGAACTGTGAAATATTATTCATACTATAAGTCAGTCAATCATAGTTCTTCAACTGAGTCTCATCTCTGCAACTCATCACTACCTGACATAGGGGAAGTCACTTAATTTTAATGTGTCTCTGATTATCTGTGAAAGCAAGCAAATAAAACACAGCCATTTCTAACTTTAAGGGGTGACCGATAGAGAAACAGAGGTTCTGTTGGACTCACTAGTCACCCTATGCAAGATGCACCCAAGAGTGCCCTGGGACTTTTGGGGGCAGAAGCATTGCCACACTTCTTAGGTGAGATGGTCTCCAGCACAAACCTTTGGGATGTCTACCTGCATGCTTCCTTCTAGGGAAGTTCATTCAGGGACAAAAGATGCCAAGAACCATGATGCCTTGGGATGGCCCTGGAAGGGGGTTTAATATAGCTTCAGGGGGCTAGGCCAAACTGAAGTCCTCCTCAGTGAGTGGGAGTAGGGAATGTTGACCCATCTTGGTTCCCGGGTTGAGGAACCTAAAAGGGGTTGGAGATATTTCTCGGATGGTTTCCAGAGGCTGAGTCCCAGCAATTCTGAGAATGTGTGCGTGTGTGTATGTGTGACTACAGTACACAAAGCCCATGAGGTGTACCTTGTTGAAAATCAACAGAGGCCTAGGAATGGAAGCCATGGAGCATTCCAAGATGAAATCTTCCGTGAAAATTTACCCAAGCCTCAGGCCTGAAAGAAGAACATGACCCTCTAGACTGTGAGCTTGCTGTGGGCAGGAATGTGTCTGTTTGCTGTTATATTGTAGTCTCCCAAGTGCTTAATAAGGTGCTTTGCACACAGTAGGTGTTCATTAAATATGACTGAAATGAAATGAAACATACAGATCTGAGCTGTCAGGAGAAGCCATCTCCACTAAGCTGGGCCCCAGCTGTGTGAACCCAATCTAACAATTGGTCTCTGTTCATCCAGGAATGGTTCTGATGATTAAGGCCTTCACTTTCCACTGGGAAATTTCATCCATTTGGAAGGAAACCACCTCCGTCCAATGTAGGCGGTCTCTGATTTGACTGAGCCTGTTTTCTGTGCTATAGGAGACCATTTTCAATACAGGCATCAATCGCCCTCTTTTTAAAAATTGGTACCGACTGGACAGAGAGGGTGTTTGTTCTCTGGAAAAAAGCCTCTGTTTCACCAGGGGAGGATGGTTGGTTCGGAGCTTTCTACCTGGTTAAAGGCAGCTACAGCTCTGACTGGAGTCAGCTGACCCTGGGGTGGTATTGTGTTTACATCTGAATTTGCTGAAGCATTGACCTGAATGTTTGACACTGTTGATAAGTATGGATGAGTTTTTTGTTGTTGTTTTGTTTTTTCCCTGATAATTTATCACTCAATAGAAGGGCATGTCTGAGGTCAAGGTGAAGTATTAATCTGTTTAGCCCATAAAGATGGGCTATTCTGTGCATAATAAAAGTAAATCTAATGTAAGACAGGCAGATAGATATACCTCAAATACAAGACAGAGAGTGATGGAAATAAACCAGTTCAAGATGTAAGGGGAATATTAAAGCATTTCTCGTTATTAGAACTGAGTGATAATAATAATAATGCTAGTAACTCAGCCCAGACTGAGCCCCCTCCTTCCTCTCCCTCTCTTCCCCATCCCTATCCCCCCTGCCTTACCTCCTTCCCCTCCCCACAGCACCTGTATATATGTATATATGTTTGTACATATTTATTACTCTATTTATTTATTTATTTTATTTGTACTTATTTATTCTATTTATTTTATTTTGTTAATATGGTTTGTTTTGTTCTCTGTCTCCCCCTTCTAGACTGTGAGCCCGCTGTTGAGTAGGGACCGTCTCTATATGTTGCCAACTTGTACTTCCCAAGCGCTTAGTACAGTGCTCTGCACACAGTAAGCGTTCAATAAATATGATTGAATGAATGAATGGTATTTGTTAAGCGCTTAACTATGTGCCAGGCACTGTACTAAGCACTGGGGTTGATACAAGCAAATCGGGTTGGTCACAGTCCCTGTTCCATGTGGGGCTCACAGTCTCAATCCCCATTTTAAAGATGAGGTAACTGAGGCCCAGAGAAGTGAAGCGACTTGCCCAAGGTCACACAGCAGACAAGTGGCCAAGTCGGGATTAGAACCCATGACCTTCTGGCTCCCAGGCCCAGGCTCTAGCCACTAATGCCATGCTGCTTCTCAAACACACGTTTAGAAATACACATGCGATTCACAAAAATACAGAATACAACCTTCTAGAGAAACAAAACAAAACTTGGTTAAATTTACTTGGATGCTTTTAAAGGAAAAAATAAAAGGCTCCTTTTAGAGTTGTGAAGCCCCAGGTAAGTAAGAAGTCCACATATTTACCTGAATAAGAAAAACAACATCAACTGCCTTCTCCTGTCCCTCATCATCAATGTAACTTCCCAGAGTCATGTTTGATAAGAACACCAAATGGACTAGAAATGCCGTTGTTAGAATTGCAATATCTGCAGCCAGGGCAGTCAGCGTGAAGAGGTAGAGCAGGAAGTATTTTGCATTGAAGGCTCCGATGCAATTGTTCACCCACACACAGTGGTGATCAAAACGATGCACGCATCTGTCACAAATGCCTAGTTAAAAAGAGGAGGAAAGGGCAACAGATTATTTTGCCTTGAATTGCTCTCCTGGCCTCGGTGTACTTGCTCTAAATTCATTCATTCATTCAATCGTATTTATTGAGCGCTTACTGTGCACAGAGTACTGTACTAGGCGCTTAATGTATTCATGTTAAAAATGATGAAGTTGTGTTGAGCATAAGGCAGGACATGAAATGTTGTGCTATGGCTTGCAGAGATGTAAGTCCTATTTGCTTTCTACCAAAATAATCTGTTTTGTCACAAGGCAAGAATAATAGTAATAACAACGATAATAATAATAATGATAATATGTATTAAGTGCTTACTACATGCCAAACACTGTACTAAGTGCTGAGGTAGATACAAGACACACTTGTTGGATAATCAAGTAAGGATAAGAACTCATAGAATGTAAAGAGAAATGTACTACAGAAAAGGATATCAGAAAATGATTTTAAGTGATAAATGTGCTTTATATCTCAAACCATTCACTCAGTGGGTAAAGAAACTCAATGATTAAAATGAAATATATTTTAGGATAGACGCTGTCCTCTCAAACAAGAGATCAGACACCAGCAATTCTTAATGAAAATTGGCCAAGTGCACCTGGTAGAAGAAGTGTGGCATAGTGGAAAGAGCACAGACTTGGGAGTCAGAGGTCATGGGTTCTAATCCCAGCTCCGCCACTGACTAGCTGTGTGACTTTGGACAAGTCAGTTGACTTCTCTGTGCCTCAGTTACCTCATCTGTAAAATGGGGATTAAGACTGTGAGCCCCACGTGGGACAACCTGATTACCTTGTATCATCTCCAGTGCTTAGAACAGTGCTTGGCACATAGTAAGCACTTAACAAATGCTATTATTATTATTATTTCTAACCCATCCGCAAAGCCTGACGTTGGGATTTCCTTGATTGGGCAATAAGCAAATGTTCTTACTGCAGTGTTTGGACCTAGCTGGTTTCTCCAAGTTGCAAGTTGGGCACCTTGTGTTTTTCTGAAACATCACTTCATCATATTCATATGCACGAAGAAACACTGCCTGATTTGATTTTGTAATTGTACCTGTAAATGAAGCAAAAGGAAATAACTGATTTTCTCAATCTTAAAGCAACAAGCAGGCACAAGGAGATAACCTTGAGGGTTAGCAAGAAGTTTTTGGGCCAACATTTTGAAGAATCAACATTCCCAAGTGAAAGATAAGTGGTTTCAAAGAATGATAAAGTATACAACATAGCACCCTGGTTACGAAGCAAATATAGTAAGTTACCTCCTAGATCACTGGAGTTCATTCATTCATTCACTAATTCATTCAATTGTATTTATTGAGTTCTTACTGTGTACAGAGCACTGCTCTAAAAACTTGGGAGAGTACAGTACAACAACAGACACATTGCCTGCCCACAACAAGCTTACAGTCTAGAGGGGGGGAGACAGACATTAGTATAAATAAATTGTAAATATGTACATAAATGTTGTGGGGCTGAGGGAAGAACAAATGGAGCAAATCAGGGTGACACAGGAGAGCTGGAGAAGAGGAAATGGGGGGCTAGTCAGGGGTGTTCTCTTGGAGGAGATGTGCTTCCAATAAGGCTTTGAAGTGGGGCCGGCGAGAGGAATTGTCAGTCAGATTTGAGGAGGGAGGGCATTCCAGGCCAGAGGCAGGATGTGGGTGAGGGGCCAGTGATGAGCTAGGCAAGATTGAGGCACATTGAGAAGGTTAGCACTAGAGGAGTGAAGTGTGCGGGCTGGTTGTAAGGAGAGTAGCAAGGTGAATTACTGGTTTATAGGCCTTGGGCAAGTTGCTTAACTTCTCGGGCCCCCAACTCCCTCATCTGTAAAAATGAGGATTCCATACCTGTTCTCCCTTCTACTTCAACTGGGAGCCCCATGTAGGACAGGGACTGTTTCTGACCAGATTATCTTGTATCTACCCCAGTGCTTACTTAGTACAGTGGTTGGCACACAATCAGCATTTCAACACCACCATTATTATTATATGCATTCCTTCACAACTCTTTGGGCATTGGTCTATAGGACTAGTGGTCTCTTTGAGTTGAAATTCCAACACCCAGCTTAATTTCTGGCTGGCTTAAGCCCAATCGTTCTCTTCAGTGTGATATTGTTGTCTGGCCTACTCTCCAAAGTCTTTGGAGAGGTACAATTTGATTCTATTACTCTCTCCCTATCACACATCCAAGAACAGGGATGTGGGTTAGGACTAGAAGCAGGAGGAGACTTGAGTCTCCACAAAACACTGCAACTGCAGTCTCTTCTTGTTCCTGGCTGCTCCACTTTTTCATCTTGCTGATCTGGAGGCCTGCAGAAGTTGCAGCAGGGTAGTTGGGGGAGAATGTTGATCACTTCATTATTGCCCGAGGCTCCCACAAATCTTTATGAAAGACTTCCATCTTATAACATGTACTCTCCCAAACACCTAGTAGAGTGAACTGCACAAGGTAAGGGTTCAATAAATTCGACTGACTGACTTTACATGCTGTATTATCTACAGTCTTCCCCTCTGTTGATTTTCAACAGGCTACAGCTCGTGTATCTGGGTGCTTTATATTCATACATACACTTTTCCATATAAATACAGTAGTCCCTCTGGATTGGTTACAGCAACCCTCAAGAATAGGGTGAAAGCTTGAATACCATCTACTCCTAAAGGTGGATGCCCTCAAATCACTAGAAAGTTTAGCGGGCAATTCCTGGTCACCCCCAGGAGAAGGGGCATGGGAGGAGGCTGTGGGTGGCACCAAATAGGTAGGGCAACTGAATAGGGGAAATCAACACAAAAAATGTGTGCATGCCAAGGGACTACTACACATTGCATATGTTGGCGATGTCAGGGTCAGGTCTGTATTGTACGTTTTCTTCTGTAGCTGCGGTACACCGATCTGAATGAATTTCAACTTACCAGGGTTGGTAACACAACTGAGGATGAAAAAAATCAGGTTCACGATGAACAACAGATATGGCAGGAGAAGATAACTCAATGAGAACTCCAACTCTTTGCAATATCCAAATATTTCCCAGGTGTACTCGCAGTAAACGGCCAATTGCAAAGCTAGATGCAGGATGAGGAAAGCGTAATTCCTATAAGGAAATGAGGCACAGCTTGTTTCTTTCAGCTTTCTTACTGCAAACCAAGAATTCTTTGGAGACATTTCAATGCCTGAGTATCTTTGAAGGAAAGGAAACAAAGATCTAAACTGCTGTTTTGGGATTAAAGGTTTTGGCTTTCTTTTGGCAAAGTTCTTTTCCCTTTAGAAAGCCAGCTTGAACCAAAATAGGAAACATCACACAGCTATTATTCCTCCCATTTTTGGAAGGGTCAGGGGGGTAACAGCTACCTCTGGTCTGGCCCAGCAGTCCAGTGCTGATGGGCTAAGTAGCAGTGGGGGAAAAGGAGGAGGAGGAGGAGGAGGAAGAGTCAGGGTAGAAGGAGAAGGAAGAGCCAGAGGAGGAGGAAGGTGAGATGGTGACACACATCTACTATATACAGAGCACTGAAGCAGATAATGGGAGAGTGATAATGAGCTAGTCACCCATCAGATGAGCCTCAGCCCTGGAGAAGATTTCAGGACTGGGAACCTCATGAACTGCAGTAAAAACCAGAGACACAGTTACAAGTGTTCTCTTACCTTTCTCTCCCTTCTCCCCCTTTCCTTTTTTTTCCTGCTCTTTTCCTCCTCCTCCTTTTTCTCTCTTTTCTCCTCTACCCCTTTTTCCTCTCATCCCTAGGAAGCAGTGTGGCCTAGTGGAAAAAGTACAGGCCTGAGGGTTAGAAGACCTGGGCTCTAATTCTGGCTGTTGCCACTTGTCTGTGATGTAAAGGGCCAGACCAGAGGCGGCTGTTACACCTCTGACCCTTCCAAAAATGGGAGGAATAATAGTTGTGTGATGTTTCCTATTTTGGTTCAAGCTGGGCTTCTAAAGGGAAAAGAACTTTGCTAAAAAAAATTAAACCCAAACTGGCAAGTCACTTAACTTCTCTTGGCCTTAGTTTTCTTCTCTTTAAAATCGGGATTCAATACCTGTTCTTCCTACCCCCGCCCCCATTAGAGCCCCACATGGGACAGGGACTGAGTCTAATCTTCTTACATTTTACTTAATCCAGAGCTTAGTTCAGTGCTTAGCAGATAGTGAGCACTTAAGTACCAAAATGATTATTATTTAATGCTTTACCCCAAGTTTATTCAGGCTCAAAATGAAAAGTCACTCAGTGATCAATCAGAATTGCTCCAGGTTTGGTGCCCCAAGACTGTCCAGTGATTCGCTGTCCCTGATCTGTGATTTGGGAGATTTTCATCCCCAAGAGGCATGAGAATACCATGAATATCACTGACAGGAAGTTTACCCAGGGGTTTGCTGCTGGTCTGTCTGCAACGCATTCAGCAGCTGATCGGGGAAGAAAGCCAATGGCTTCAACTTCCTCTCCAAACAATAATGTGTTCTGCCTGAGGTAGTGGTTTCACACACAGACAGACTTCACAAACACCACCTGCCCCACCACCACCACACACCTGCCTTTTTAGAAATTAGATATCAAAGAATTTACTATATACTCAAAAAGTATTCATGTTAGAATCTTCTTTAGCTGGAGAGTAGCAACAGTGATTTGGCAGAAAGGATTTTAAATGAAAATTCTAGTTTAACCACAGATTAATCCTAGTTTGATACTGGCTCATGATTTAACTTGAGTTATTCCCAAAGCTAGCAATATCCATTTATCTTTTCTCCTCAAAGAGGCTCCCCACCATGGATTTTCTTCTGCAGCACAAAGTCATGGCATAGGTCGGCTTTGGGATGGAGCAAGAAACAAAATGGAACCTCTCACCTCTGTTGCCCTATTTAACTTGACCTTCTGACTCCTCCCCTCCCCCCTTTTGTCCTAGTACTCTGGGACAACAGCTGATGTCACCAAATGAGTGGCTCTCTCTGAGAATGATTAACAGGGCACAAAAATCAACCTCTCCTGAGGTCAATGGCAGACAACAATTACCTTTCTGCCGATCTGTGCCCAGACCATCACAACAACCAGATCCTTTTCTGGCTCACTCCACCAGAAAAAGGAACCTTAGCATCAACTGCAAAGTTCTCTTTAGCGTTTTAAGATGGCATCACTAACCCCAAACTAAGAAACAAGCTCACAGGTTACTTTGAAAATACCACAACCAAAGAAGGATCTTGGAAAAACAACACAGCTCTTAACAGAAACTTTGCTGGAGCTAAGGAAAGTAATGACTAAGGAAAAAAAAAAGGAAATACAGAATGGGAAAAAGAACTGCACAGTGTGAAATACCGTGTATGGAGGAGATGATGAAGCACCTTTTGTGCTGCTCTCTGAAGCCATTCTGGAATTACACATGAAAATACCTGGAACCAAGAGAAAAAGGAAACTCAGATCTCTTATTCCCCCGAAAAACTTATCATGCAATTTTAGTATCCTTCACGCTAATCTCCTCAGCTACTTTATTTCCAGGAACCACCCTAGAGTTTGCAAAAGAATCAGGCTGAGTTGTGTCCAAAAATAGTAATCACCAAGTCCCATGTTCTCATTTTTATGCACATATCTGTAATTTATTTATTTATATTAATGTCTGTCTCCTCTCCTCTAGACTGTAAGCTTGTTGTGGGCAGGGAATGTATCTATTATTGTATTATACTCTCCCAAGTGCTCAGTACAGTGCTCTGCACAGAGTAAGCACTCACTAAATATGATTGAATGAATTTTTCAAATTAAGGAAGTTATATTTGTGCCATTTGACAGACTCCATCTACTTTTTCAATTTTTCCCCAAACTCCTCTGTGGTTTGATTCCTGCAGAAAAATCTCTTTTAGGCCTTGAGAGTGGGGGTTTTGTCATTATAATAACAACAATAATAATAATTATTATGGTACCCATTAAGCACATACTATGTGCCAAGCACTCTTCTAAGCCCTGGGCATTTAAATGCTCACTAAATGCTAAGTGCTGGAATAGATACAAGACGATTCAATATTTTTCTGCTGCACTCCAGATAGAAAAATGTTTCATTAATAATGGGTAAAGTGTTGAACAAACTTACATGCTCCTAGATTTGTTTTAGAACCAAAACCTAGAGGCTACGTATAGAACTCAGGCAATAAGTACTCTCTTCTATAATCCTAAACAAGAGTAGTTCTAGTGAGTTAAAGCCCAATGGTACAAAACAATGTCTGAAACCCAAGGTGAAATAGAACAAGCTCATAATTAATTTGGTGATCAGTATCATCAGTGGTGTTTACTGAGTGCTTTCTATGTGTAAAGTCAGACAGTCGGTCAGTCTTATTTATTGAGTGTTTACTGTGTGCAGAGCATGGAAGGGTAAAATAACAATATAACAGACACATTCCCTGTCCACAATGAGCTTACAGTCTAGGGGGGAAGCAGAGCACCATACTGAGTGCTTGGGAAAGTATAGAACAACAGAGTTGGTCGACACACTTCCTGCCCCCAATAAGCTTACAATTTAAATATAGGTGATAAAAACATGTGACTTCTACTTGGGGGGTCCTCACTAACTGGGGTTCCACTAATGCCTGGGAGGAGCCCAAGGACACTGCTAGAAGAGCCTCAGTCTCTGTTTTGTCAAGGGGCCAGGGCCAGGATCTTGCCACAACCCTCCCGTGATCATTCCTCCAGCAAACTCATTTCTGCTCCCTTTGCCCTTATCTGGTTTGACTGGTAAAAACGACCGGGTTATTCCACTGAAAGCTAGGCAAGTTACCTCCTCCCCACCAGACTGCCGAGGGAAACCAAGGGGTGGTCCTGCCACCTTGCCATCATGACATCCAGGACCCCCTCTCCCATCTGGCCTGGGCCCGGGGATTTTAGCAGGGGGACCTCGGAACCTCTACAGATTTACAATTTCCCTATGGGTCCCCTTTATCAACAGATTGTTGGACTCTTCCCCCTCTACATTTGTATCTTGAATTGTTTGTATCTACCCCAGCGCTTAGTACAGTGTCTGACACATGAGTGCTCAACAAATACACTATAAAGACTGTAAGCTTGTTGTGAGCAGAGAACGTTTCTGCCGACTCTCTTCTATTGTACTCTCTCAGGCTCTTACTGAAGGCCTATGCAGAGTAAGTGCTCAATAAATGTGACTGACTGACTCTGTACTCTTAAACTGTCTTTTACATTAAACCTCACTCTGCCCAATTTTTAGGCTGTGCTGGAATTAGAACCCAGATCCTTCTGACTCTAAGGCCCGTGCTCTGTCCACTAAGCCACAATGCTAAGGAGACACATGGCCCTAAGCGCAGCATGGAGATCTACAGCCTCTAATTTTTTAGTTTGCCATTTGCGGTTTTGCGATTGCTTCATGCTGAGAACATAGAACAGGAAATCAAAAAGATCCCTGAAGAACACATGAAACCACAAACAGCAAGACTTACCTATAGTTCATTGAAATCAACGAGCTTTTTTAAAAAAATGTTTCTCATCTTTTTGCTTCCCCTTCCACCGCCCCCGACCCCCCAAAAAAGTGATGCTTCGAAACCAGCTGAACCTAGTGAAGAACAGATGATAGTCTCATTTAATATTGTCGCATATTTGAAATGCTCACTGGCCTAAGAAATTGGTCTTGCTCCCTGCCTCTCAGGTGATGCCATCTCTATGGCAACCTTCTCCTTCAACAATGGTTAAGCCATCCATCAACGGTAGAACTGTTAAGGGTGGAGACAAAAAACTCAAAAAGAATGCATATATCAGAGTATTCAAGCAACATCAAGACTTATTCTACCTCTTTAATCACATTTAAGAAATGTCAGCCTGATCTATTTCCCTTCCTCCTCCAATGCCACTTTGGCTCAAGAATTCCCTGGGTTTCAGAGTGCTTTCTGCAGATGAGCAATTGCTTTCCACAAATTCAAAAGGCTCCCTAGAACAGCTAGTTCCCTTTAGGGTGCCTACAGGGCAGGATGCAGAGGGATATGACTGCCCTTGGCTTCCAGAGCAGCATGAAAAAGAGGACAAAGCGAGGGAGGGAACCCGTCACAAGACTAAGAGCAACTGTGGGATTTGAAAGGAAATATGTCCACACATGCCTTCAAGGGGACTTTCTGATAGGCTTATGAAAAAAGATGAAAAGAAATGAACATTATCACTAGGGCTGATTAATAATGGGGAGTGATGAGGGAGGGAAAAGGGGGACAAATGGGGGAAATTCAGAATACAGAGAATCTGTGGTTGAGTGGGCAAAATTATGAGTTCAGCTTGCAGAAGAACAACCAAACCCATCTCCAGAAAGCTTTCTGTGGGAGGTAATGTGGTTTAGTGGAAAGAATGTAGGCCTGGAAGTTGAGTTACCTGACTGCATCTCGTTTCAGCTCTGCCGCTGACCTGAGTTATTACCTTGATCAAGTCACTTAACATCTCAAGGCCTCATTTATAAAATGGGGAGAATTATTGATCCTCTTTACTTCACAGGAATACCAGGTGACAGAACGATACAACTGAAAGTCAAAAGTCCTTCAGAAAACAAAAGCACTATGCATGAGAAGCAGCGTTGCTCAGTGGAAAGAGCACGGGCTTGGGAGTCAGAGGTCATGGGTTCTAATCCCGCTTCCACCACTTGTCAGTTGTGTGACTTTGGGCAAATCACTTAACTTCTCTTGGCCTCAGTTACCTCATCTGGAAAATGGGGATTAAGACTGTGAGCCCCACGTGGGACAACCTAATTTCCTTGTATCTCCCCAAGAGCTTAGAACAGTGCATTGCACATAGTAAGCGCTTAACAAGTGCCATTATTATTATTATTATTATTATTATTATTATTATTCTAGGAATTGGAGGTATCATTGCTGAAGACCAGAATTAGAATGAACAAATTTAGAGTTATATCAGAATTACAAAAAAGCCATTCTGCTGTAAGGTGAGATAATATTTACATATAGCTAACTGCCTCTAGACGTAACCTTGTTGTGGGCAGGGACTGGGTTTACCAACTGTTGTATTGTACTTTCCCAAAGGCTTAGTCCAGTGCTCTGCACACCGTAAGTACTCAATAAATACCATTGATGATGATGATGATGATGCAACCCACTGAAAATGAACTAATTAAATTAAATTAGAAGGAAAGGTTTGTAAGAGGACATCAGTCAACCAATAATATTTATTGAGTGCTTATTCTGTGCAGAGCACTGTACAAAGTGCCTGGGAGCAGGCAACAGAGTTAGTAGACAAAATCCCTGCCCCCAAGGAGTTTGCAATCCAGCAGGGAGACAAAGAAACATTCACACTCCAAATTAAACCTTTTCTGCCGCATTTCCACCCTTACTGAATCCAGGTTAACTATTGCTTCCTTATAATACTGTCCGTAGGGGAATCCTTTCTTTCTTCAGTACCCAGCTATTGATCTCAGGATAGAAGTGACGCCTACCATTCTATTCACTAGAACAGAGATGGGATTGACTAGTTGGACCACATGGGTAAAATCTTTCACTGGCCACAGCTGCATAGGATTAGGAGCATTGTTTTTGAAAATGGTTTTCGGGACAAAATTCCTCTTTAGACCCATATTTGTCTGGGCACTCATAATATTCAGCATCAAGTTTACACTAGCAGGGTTTGCTCCAAGCAAACAAGACTTGTGGTTGATCATCACTAATCTAGAATGATCACAAGGATCCACCCGACGTGTATGACTGATTAACGGTATTTCAGGCTTTTCGATCCCTTCTCCTTCCCCTGGAGTAACCCTTTTGGCAGTCCCCAGGATCCTGGTAACAATAATAATAATAATGATAATCTGTGGTACTTGTTAAGCGCTTACTATGTGTCAAGCACTGTTGTAAACTCTGGAGTAGCCTCAAGATAATCAGGTTGGATACAGTCCCTTTCCCACATGGTGCTCACAATCTAAGAAGGCCTTAACACAATGAAACAAAGCCTCCCTAGGATTGGGGAATGTTTCAGCAGCTGTAAACAAGGACTAATGCCTGGGAGATGTGAACCTTCTGGCTTCCCCGGTTTAATTCTGTTTTAGCTATTATTTTAATGTTCGTTTGGAAATGTTGAATTTAATCTGCTGTTATTTGTTGTTCATAAGTTCATCTTATTGTTCTACATGCCTATCTTTTCTCCACGGAGAGAGATAGGGTCTGTGTCTAAATGATTTATCTTGTATTTACCCCAGGTCAGCACAGTGCTTAACATACAGTAAGTGCTCTATAAAGGCAAATATAAGGCTGAAACTGCTATCTGCTCCTACTTTTTCTCCTTACATGGAATAACAGTGCTAATGCCGAATAATAGTAATAATGATGGCACTTATTGACAGCATAGTTCTAAGCGCTGGGGTAGATACAAATTAATCAGGTTGGACACAGTCTCTGTCCCACATGGGGCTTACAGTCTAAGCAGGACTTATTGAAACAAAGCTTCTCTAAGATTTTTCATTCATTCATTCAATCAATCGTATTTATTGAGTGATTACTGTGTGCAGAGCACTGTAATAAGCGCCTTCCCAAGGACTATTTAGTGTAGTGGGAAGAGTATGAAACTAGTAGTCAGGAGGCGCTTGGAGAAGCAGCATGGCTCAGTGGAAGTGGCTTGGGAGTCAGAGGTCATGGGTTCTAATCCCGGCTTCGACACTTGTCAGCTGTGTGACTTTGGGCAAGTCACTTAACTTCTCTGTGCCTCAGTTACCTCATCTGTAAAATGGGGATTAAGATTGTGAGCCCCACTTGATCACCTTGTATTCCCCCAGAGCTGAGAACAGCGCTTTGCACATAGTAAGCGCTTAACAAATACCATCATCATCATTATTATTATTATTACAGTGCTCTGCACACAGTAAGTGCTCCATACATACGACTAAATGAATGAATTAATGAATGAACTCCGCCACTGGCCCGCTGTGTCGCTTTGGGCAAATTTCACTTCTTTATACCTCATCTTCCACACTTCTAAAATGGGGAGAATATTATCAGCCTCTGCTCACCTCACTGATGGTGTGAGGGGAAAATGAGATAACTGTTATGAAAGCTTTTTTGTGGGGGGAGAGAGAAATGCAATACAGATTCAAAGGACTATTATTACCACCTCCTACCTGGGGAATGTTAGAGGCTAAAAATCTCTGGAACAAAGTCTTACTGATCTTTGGGGATAAGCGCAAAAAAGAAAAAAAAATCAGCATTCCTGGGCAGCACCTGCCAAACAGGTAGGTTTGGAGACATATTCCAGGCCTCAAATCTCAAACTTGAACAATCCCCTTCCCCCAAAACTCTGAAGAGGATCTCAGTCATATGGATTTCAGTTATTCCTTGGTAATATGTCACATATCACACACATTGAAAAATTCCCTTTCATTGGGTTGAAAAACAGGTCACAAAAATTTGTGTCATTAAAAGACATTTTCATCCTGCATTTTTTTTCCGTTATATTCTGTTCAAGGAGACATTTGTTTTGCCCTGGGCGACTCTGCCTTTCTGCTATGGTTCAAACGGAGACTCATCAAAAATTACATAATGGATTTTACACGGGCAACAGTTTAGTTAGCAGGCCAGTGAAAGGCATTTTAGCATTGTGTTTTTTTTCGTTTTGCTTGTTTGTTAATAAAAATCTCTTTTTAAATGAAAATCTCTGTAAACAGGAAAAGATTATGCGTTTTCTTTGGTTTTCACCTCAAAAGAATAACACTAGGTGTGCAAAGCTCTATAAAGTGGATAGAGCATGGACGTAGGGGTCAGAAGTACCTGAGTTCTAATCCCCACTCCGCCACATGTCTGCTGTGTGACCTTGGGCAAGTCACTTCACTTCTCTGGGCCTCAGTGACCTCATCTATAAAGTTGGGATTAAAAGTGTGAGCCTCATATGGGACAGGGACTGTGTCCAAACAGCTTAATTTGTATCTCCCTCAGTGCTTAGCACAGTACTTGGCACTTAGGAAGTGATTAACAAGTACCATACTTATTATTAAAGTTGTAGGGTGAATAATTTTAAGATTCGGAACCTCAGATTTCTCCTCAGCATGTTCAATAAAGGCTCTAAGATTCTGAGAGGAAAAGCATTTCATGCTAAATATTTTAAATACGACATAAAATCATTCTTAGTAGAGATAAATGCTCTATTGCCATAGTATTGTTGCTCAATAACTCACAAATTCTACAATGATTGATTAAAGATAAGTCCCTTTTACACCATCTGGTTCTTAGGAGTGTGATGGATGACAGACTTTCACTTACTCCACAGCAACAATGAAATATTTTCAACTATAGTTTTTGTTAGGACTGGTCCACACTTCCACTGCTACTAGAGTAAGAATCAAAAGATTCAAGTTTCATTTCTAGTTTGCCCAGAGACTTTAAGACTTTGTGGCTATTTTTTAATCTACCATGCTGCTCTCTTCATTTTCTCCAAGATATTAGGGAGATGAATGAGACGTCTTTAAAATGTGAATAACTTTGAGAAAGATTCAACAAGCTCCCAGAAGTCATTATTTTCCTAATGACTCATGTTAAGAAGCAGTATGGCCTAATGGAAAGAGCGTGGCCCTGGGAATCAAGAGGACCTCGGTTAAGATCTACCATATGTCTGCTGTGTGACCTTGGGCAACTCACTTCACTTCTCTGGGCCTCAGTTGCAAAATGGGGATTAAAACTGTGAGCCCCGTGAGGGACAGGGACTGAGTCCAACTTGATTACTTTGTATCTACCCCAGCGCACTTCCCACATAGTAAGCGCTTAATTATTGGGGATGACTTCATGACACTTGGATTAAAAATCTAGGGGATCAGCCAGACTCACCCTTTGAATACCAGTTCAAAGAGAAGCAGCATGGCTCAGTGGAAAGAGCACGGTCTTTGGAGTCAGAGGTCATGGGTTCAAATCCCAACTCCGTCAACTGTCAGCTGTGTGACTTTGGGCAAGTCACTTAACTTCTCTGTGCCTCAGTTACCTCATCTGTAAAATGGGGATGAAGACTGTGAGCCCCCCGTGGGACAACCTGATCACCTTGTAACCTCCCCAGCGCTTAGAACAGTGTTTTGCATATAGTAAGCGCTTAACACGTACCATCATTATTATTAGTTCAAAAGTTTATTCCTCCAGGCAAATCATATTCTTGAAATTACCTTTGATCCAGCTGTTAGGACTGCGTCTGCCAAGTTATGAATCCTTTCTGAACGCGTACAGACCAAGATAATGCTACTCAGAATCAACACCAGGTAAATCAGGAAAAGCACCAAAAAATCCATCTTGGGTGCTACAAGAGAACAAACAGTGTGGATCAGTTTTCTTGGCTGAGGTATCCCAGGGTTCCTATAGGCTGTGATACCATCTACTCAAACCCTCTCTTCCACTATTCCATATTTCTCTAATCAATTAGAATTCAGGTTAAAAGGCTCATTCTCTATGGAGGCAGCTTTTTCTGATTGACACGGCTCTGATCATAGCACTAAACAGGTTGGAAGGAAGTGTACTGGTGTCTTTCTTCCATCCATCTTCGTGGTTGGAAACATATACTTGCAGTTCTCCTTGAACATGGGAGTTAAGTTCTAGTAAAACCTTGCATTGTAGTCTGATGCTATGCTCCTGACAAGACAAAGAAACTGTTTCTCCTGCTTCACTCCACAGAAACCAACTTCTCAAAGGTCACCGATGATCTCCTTCTTGCCAAATCCAACAGCCTCCACTCCATCCTAATCCTCCTCTACCTCTTTGCTGTCTTCGACACGGCTTCAACTATCATCTCTACGCTGATGACACCCAGATCTACATCTCTGCCCCTGCTCTCTCCCCCTCTCTCCAGGCTCGCATCTCCTCCTGCCTTCAGGACATCTCCATCTGGATGTCTGCTGCCACCTAAAACTCAACATGTCCAAAACTGAACTCCTTGTCTTCCCTCCCAAACCCTGCCCTCTCCCTGACTTTCCCATCTCTGTTGACGGCATTACCATCCTTCCCGTCTCACAAGCCCGCAACCTTGGTGTCATCCTCGACTCCGCTCTCTCATTCACCCTTCACATCCAAGCTGTCACCAATACCTGCCGGTCTCAGCTCCACAACATTGCCAAGATCTGCCCTTTCCTCTCCATCCATACCGCTACCCTGCTCGTTCAAGCTCTCATCCTATCCCATCTGGACTACTGCATCAGCCTTCTCTCTGATCTCCCATCCTCGTGTCTCTGCCCACTTCAATCCATACTTCATGCTGCTGCCCGGATTATCTTTGTACAGAAACGCTCTGGGCATGTCACTCCCCTCCTCAGAAATCTCCAGTGGCTGCCTGTCAACCTACAAATCAAGCAAAAACTCCTCACCCTGGGCTTCAAGGCTGTCCATCCCCTCGTCCCCTCCTACCTCACCTCCCTTCTCTCCTTCTCCAGCCCAGCCCGAACCCTCCGCTCCTCCGCCGCTAATCTCCTCACCGTACCTCGTTCTCGCCTGTCCCGCCATCGACCCCTGGCCCACGTCACCCCCCCGGGCCTGGAATGCCCTCCCTCTGCCCCTCCGCCAAGCACGCTCTCTTCCTCCCTTCAAGGCCCTACTGAGAGCTCACCTCCTCCAGGGGGCCTTCCCAGACTGAGCCCCTTCCTTCCTCTCCCCCTCGTCCCCTTCTCCATCCCCCACATCGTACCTCCTTCCCTTCCCCACAGCACCTGTATATATGTATATATGTTTGTACGTATTTATTACTCTATTTATTTATTTATTTATTTTACTTGTACATTTCTATCCTATTTATTTTATTTTGTTGGTATGTTTGGTTTTGTTCTCTGTCTCCCCCTTTTAGACTGTGAGCCCACTGTTGGGTAGGGACCGTCTCTAGATGTTGCCAATTTGTACTTCCCAAGCGCTTAGTACAGTGCTCTGCACACAGTAAGCGCTCAATGAATATGATTGATGATGATGATTTATTTTATTTTGTTAGTATGTTTGGTTTTGTTCTCTGTCTCCCCCTTTTAGACTGTGAGCCCACTGTTGGGTAGGGACTGTCTCTATATGTTGCCAATTTGTACTTCCCAAGCGCTTAGTACAGTGCTCTGCACATAGTAAGCGCTCAGTAAATACGATTGATGAGGAGGAGGGCGTGGCCACGGAGGTGGGCGTGGCCTATCAGAGGAGAGCGGGGCCTACCAGAGGGCGTGGCTTCCCAGAAGAGGGCGTGGCCTCTCAGAGGAGGGCGTGGCCGACCGGGGTCCCAAGGCAGAGGGCGCGGGCGGGTCCGTTGGCGGGCTGTGGGGGGCGCTCACCGAGGAGCGCGCGGGGTCCGCGCGGGAAGCAGGGCGACTGACCTGAGCAGATCTCCAGTCACGACCAATCGAGAGCCGAACAGCCGAGCACACGAGAGCCGAGCGGCCGAACAGCCGAGCGGCCGAACAGCCGAGCACACGGGAGCCGAGTGGCCGAACAGCCGAGCACGCGAAAGCCGAGCGGCCGAACAGCCGAGCAGCCGAACAGCCGAGCACACGAGAGCCGAGCGGCCGAACAGCCGAGCACACGAGAGCCGAGCGGCCGAACAGCCGAACGGCCGAAGAGCCGAACAGCCGAGCCGCGCCCCTTGTTCGGGTCCGCTTCGGGTGTGATGCCGCTTTCCCGGGCTGCGCAGTTTCCCTGTCCCGGCAACCGGTCGGGGCAACTAATTACAATAATAATAATAATTATTATTATTCTTACCTCTATCTTACCTCCTTCCCTTCCCCACAGCACCTGTATATATGTATATTTGTTTGTACGTATTTATTACTCTATTTATTGATTTATTTTACTTGTACATATCTATTCTATTTATTTTATTTTGTTAGTATGTTCGGTTTTGTTCTCTGTCTCCCCCTTTTAGACTGTGAGCCCACTGTTGGGTAGGGACTGTCAGGGCAACTAATTACAATAATAATAATTATTATTATTATTCTTACCTCTATCTTACCTCCTTCCCTTCCCCACAGCACCTGTATATGTGTATATATGTTTGTACATATTTATTACTCTATTTATTTATTGATTTATTTTACTTGTACATATCTATTCTATTTATTTTATTTTGTTAGTATGTTCGGTTTTGTTCTCTGTCTCCCCCTTTTAGACTGTGAGCCCACTGTTGAGTAGGGACTGTCGGGGCAACTAATTACAATAATAATAATAATAATTATTATTCTTACCTCTATCTTACCTCCTTCCCTTCCCCACAGCACCTGTATATGTGTATATATGTTTGTACATATTTATTACTCTATTTATTGATTGATTTATTTTACTTGTACATATCTATTCTATTTATTTTATTTTGTTAGTATGCTTGGTTTTGTTGTCTGTCTCCCCCTTTTAGACTGTGAGCCCGTTGTTGGGCAGGGACTGTCTCTATATGTTGCCAACTTGTACTTCCCAAGCGCTTAGTACAGTGCTCTGCACTCAGTAAGCGCTCAATAAATACGATTGATGATTGATGATAATAATTATAATATTTGCTAAGCGCTTACTATGTTGCCAGACACCGTACTAAGCGCCGGGGTGGACGCAAGCCCATGGGGTTGGACGAAGTCCCTGTCCCACGTGGGGCTCATGCTCTCCATCCCCATTTGACAGATGAGGCAGCGTGGCTCAGTGGAAAGAGTGCCGGCTTGGGAGTCGGAGGTCATGGGTTCGAATCCCACCTCCCCCCCACATATCTGCTGTGTGACCTTGGGCGAGTCACTTCACTTCTCTGTGTCTCAGTTCCCTCATCTGTAAAATGGGGATGAAGACTGTGAGCCCCACATGGGACAACCTCATCTCCTTGTGTTCCCCCCCAGCGCTTAGAACAGTGCTTTGCACATAGTGCTTAACAAATATCAACATTATTATTATTATTATTATTATTATGAGGGCACTGAGGCCCAGAGAAGTCAAGGGACTTGGCCAAGGTCACACAGCAGACAAGTGGCAGAGGCAGGATTAGAACTGTAAGCACTTAGTACAGTGCTCTGCACACTAAGTGCTCAATAAGTACGATTGAATGAAAGAACTAAAATGGGGATTAAGACTGTGAGCCCGTTGTTGGGTAGGGACCATCTCTATATGTTGCCAATGTGGACTTTCCAAGCGCCTAGTACAGTGCTCTGCACACAGTAAGCGTTCAATAAATACAATTGAATGAATGAATGAATAAATGAAGGTAATTAGGTTGTCCCACGTGGGGCTCACAGTCTTAATCCCCATTTTAGTTCGTTCATTCAATCGTATTTATTGAGCGCTTACTGCATGCAGAGCACTGTATTAGGTAGGTGCTTGGAAAGTCCACGTTGGCAACATATAGAGACGGTCCCTACCCAGAACGGGCTCACAGTCTAGAAGGGGGAGACAGACAACAAAACAAAACAAGTGGACAGGTGTCAATACCATCAAAATTGATAAATAGAATTATAGATCTATACGCACCATTAGTAAAATAGAATAATAAATATGTACAAATATACACAAGTGCTGCGGGGTAGGGAGGGGAGGAGGAGCAGCAGAGGAAAAGTGGGGGGCTCAGTCTGGAAAGGCCTCCTGGAGGAGGTGAGCTCTCAGTAGGGTTTTGAATGGGGGAAGAGAGCTAATTTGGCCGATGTGAGGGTGTAGTGTGTGGGCTGGGATGTAGAAGGGGAGAAGGGAGATGTGGTAGGAGGGGGCAAGGGGATGGAGAGCTTTGAAGCCAATAGCCTTATATCTACTCCAGCGTTTAGAACAGTGCTTGGCACATAAGTGCTTAACAAATACCATCATCATCATTAGAACTCATGACCTTTTGATGCCCAGGCCCAGGTTCTAGCCATTAGGCCATACTGCTTTCAGCAGGGGTTGCCAGGAAGGGAAGGGAAAGAGAGCATCACCAGCAGGGAGCCTGGCAGCCTATGGAGGTGAAGGGGTTAAGTTTCCTCAGCCAAGCGCTGAGCTTGGAGAAGATGGTTTATCAACTAACCAATCAATCAATCAATCAACCAATCTACCAACCCATAGTATTTACCAGGCACTTACTGAGGGAAGAGCATTGACCTAACCTGTTGAGGGAGTTCATTAAAGAGGCACTAATCCTGGCCTCAAGGATTTTACGAAGTAGCATAGGAGAAAGATGCTAAACTAAATGAGTTTCAAGACATTGATAAAGCTCACATGACTCTCAGTGGGAATGAACTTACTACTACTAATAATAATTTAATAATGATGGTATTTGTTAAGCGCTTACAATGTGCCAAGAACTGTTCTAAGTGCTGGGGGGGATACAAGGTTATCAGGTTGTCCCATGTGGGGCTCACAGTCTTAATCCCCATTTTACAGATGAGGTAACTGAGGCACAGAGAAGTTGTGACTTGCCCAAAGTCATACAGCTGACAAGTGGTGGAGCTGGGATTAGAACCAATGACTTTCTGACTCCCAAGCCCGTGCTCTTTCCACTGAGCCACACTGCTTCTCTGACAACAATAATAATAATAATAGTGGTAATAATAAATACTAGTATTTGTTAAGCTATTACTTTGTAACAAGCCACATTGTGGTCGATACAGTACAATCAGATTGGACACAGTCACTGCTCCGACATGGGGCTTAGAGTCTAAGGGACACAGAGAATAGGTATATAGTCCCAATTTTACAGAGGAGGAAGCTGAGGCCCAGTGAAGTTAAATGACTTGCCCAACGTCACACAACAGGCAAGTGGCAGAGCTGGATTCAAACCCAGGAACCCCAAAACTCCTCACAATTAGCTTCAAAGCACTCAATCACCTTGCCCCCTTCTACCTCATCTCGCTACTCTCCTACTACAACCCAGCCCACACACTTGGCTCCTCTATCGCTAACCTTCCACGGTGCCTCCATCTCATCTGTCTTGCCTCCGGCCACTCTCCCACATCATCATCATCATCAATCGTATTTATTGAGCGCTTACTATGTGCAGAGCACTGTACTAAGCGCTTGGGAAGTACAAATTGGCAACATAATCCTGCCCACATCCTGCCTCTCAGGCCTGGAGCACCCTCCCTCCTCAAATCCGACAGACAATTACTCTGCCCAGCTTCAAAGCTTTATTGAGGGCCCATCTCCTCCAAGAGGCCTTCCCTCAAAGCCCCCCTTTCCTCTTCTGCCCCCTTCTTGCTGACTTGATCCCTTTGCTCCTCCTCTCTCCCAGCTCCACAGCTCTTATGTACAAATACATAATTAATTTATATTAATGTCGGTTCCCTGCCCTCCTAGACTGTAAGTTTGTTGTGGACAGGGAATGTGTCTGTTTATTACTGTAATGGACTCTCTCAAGTGCTTAATACAGTGCTCTGCGCACAGTAAGCACTCAATAAATTTCAGAATGAAGAACTTCTGACTCCAGGTTGCATGTTCTTTCCATTACCCAAGCTGCTTCTCCTGGCCAAAGAAGTACAAGGGGAAGATTGCCAGGATAGTAGATACTAGTATTGCCAGGATACTAATGATAACAATAATAATTGTCCTATTTGCTAAGCGCTTACTATGTACCAGGCGCTGTACCAAGTGCTGGGGTGGATGCAAGCAAATCGGGTTGGACACAGTCCATGAGGGGTTCACAGTCTCAATCCTCAGTTTTACAGATGAGGGAACTGAGGTCCAGAGAAGTGAAGTGACTAGCCCAAGGTCACAGACAAATGGCAGAACCGGGATTAGAACCCATGACTTTGACTTTCTGAGGGTGGCAGGCAGCACTAGTCCTTTCTGTCAGGGCTTTGGGGCATACTACCCCCTTCCCTTCCCCGATCTTGCTCCCCCATCCATGTCACCATCAATAAGCAGCAGAGGCATCAGGGGTGGTCTGGCTGAGCCAGAGTCCTTCTCCTATTTAGTCCTCTTGCTCTCAGAAACAACTCTAACTTCTAATTATCTTATATCTGATTATCTTGTACCTACTCCAGTATTCAGCACAGTGCTGGGCCCTCAGTAAGCACTTCAGTACTACGTTCATTATTTTCCATAGTTTCCGGTTCTGGGAAACATTCACTATCAGTTTTAAATTGTCAGGTCCTTTCAACTGATCTGTGAGAAGTAACACAGCCAAGTGGAAGGTGCACGTGTTCTAATCCTGGCTCTGCCAATTGCTTGCTGTGTGACCTTGGGCAAGTCCACTTCACCTCTCTGTGCTTGGGGGGCTAAATACCCGTTCTCCCCGCTGTTTAAACTGTGGCCCCCAATTGGGCCAGGGACTGTGTCCAACCTGATAAACTCTGAATCTTCCTCAGTGCTTAAAACAGTGCTTGACACATAGTAAGCGCTCTGCATTGTAATTATAATGTATTGTATTATGTATTGTATTGTATTATGTATTGTATTGTAATTGTATTATTATGTATTATTATTATTAATAAAGATTGTAATAGCAATCTTTATTAACCTTCTGTCATGTTTTTTCTCTTCCAAACGTGTTTTACGATTCAAAAAATGTTTTCTATTTAAAAGATCAGCCTTCACACCAGCGAACCTGTCAAGTTCTTCTGCTTTTTCTCCATGCTCTGCTCTACACCCTGTATCTACTGTAAAGTAGACATAGAGGGTGTAATATCTGTGAGGGTGAAGAAGCTGATCACCTCAGTGGGGTTGGCACAGCCTCTTGAGCAGGGCAGGTAATTGGCAGCAAGTTTCCCATCCCTTGAGGCAGGAAAGTAGTTGAGAAGGAGCACGTGAGAAGCAGCATGACCTAACAGGTAGAACACCAGCCTGGGAGTCAGAAGGGCCTGGATTCTAATCCCAGATCCACCACCTTGGGCAAGTTGCTTCACTTTTCTGGGCTTCAGTTACCTCATCTGTACAATGGGGATTAAGACTGTGAGCCCCATGTGGGTCCTGATTAGCTAGATCTACCCCAACACTTACTACAGTGCCTGGCATGTAGTAAGTGCTTACCAATACCATTTGAAAAGGACCTGCTGTCTCCTGTTTTCCTCTGCTGGTAGGATGTACCCACCTCTCCACTGGCCTGGCCTTGGGGTCTAAGGGCTACTAGCCCACCTGACCAGGCTGTGTGGGCCTAGCCCAGCTCCCATAAGGATGAGCCATCCAGGACCGATGCTCCCCTTCCTCTCCTCTTCATTACGACTACCGTCACAGTCCTCGACAGCCTGCCAAACCACGCTGGGGAAGCAAAACGTCCCCAGCTTGCCCCTGGAGCCTGTGAAGCATCCTCAGAACCCCTGACAATTGTTTGCCTGGGCTGCAACAAGACCCCTTACTTGCCCCGGACCACCCGCCAGGCTGTATCACTAGCCCAAGAGTGAGAGAAGCCTCCAGTCTGGCCCCAGATCCCACAGCGGGAGGAACAATAATAATAATAACAATTGTAGTTTCTGTTAAGTGCTTACTATGTGCTGGGATGGATACAAGTAAATCGGGGTGGACACAGTCCCTGTCCCAAATGGGGCTCATAGTCTTAATTCCCATTTTACAGATGAGGTGACCGAGGTGCACAGAGAACCCAAAGCCACACAGAAGACAAATGGTAGAGCTGGGATTAGAACTCATGACCTTCCAACTGTCAGGTCCGAGCTCTCTCCAGTGGTTCTAGGGCTGGTTATGGATTCACAACCCACCAGTGAGGCAAAAACCGGAGCCACCATTTTGGCTTCACTCCTAGAATCCACCTGGGTCCAAGGTAAAGCCAAGGGGTTGAAGCCAATGGCTTCTCTCCAATGAAGCCTGTTCCATGGGTGGCAGAAGGAGGAGGAGTCCTCATCCCCAGGCACAGAGAGCGCCTGCTGATATTAACAAGAAGGAGGGGAAATGTTGGAATAGCTTCGGTTCAGGAGAGTAAGTGTTTCAGAGTGTCTGGAGAAGCCTGGAGAACTAAATGCCCAGGGCACAAGCAGCAGAATAGAGTGAAAAACATGATCACATGACTTATTTATAAGAATTTATAAGTTTCTTATCTGGTTTTATCTTCAGTGAGGACACATAACACCCCCAGGTATCTTGATCTAAAGCAATGTACTGCGTTGCGTTCAGTGAGCCATTTTGAAACCCTGAAATAGCCACCTCATCATTATCAATCATCAAAAGTATTTACTGAGAGCTGTGTGCAGGGCACTGTATTATGCGCTAGGGAAGTACAATGCAAAAGAGATGGTAGACATGTTCCCTCCCCACAAGGAGCTTACGATCTAGAGGCAGACATTGCTTTGGAGTTTTGGAAAAAGAGAAAGATAGCTGAATAAGCACTAAGAAGGATACTATTTCAAGTGTAGAGGGCTCAATATACATCCACCAGATTTCCTCTTCTTTCTTTTCTCTCTTTTTCCTCTTTCCTCCTCCCTCGTATTTGACTAGGTAGGTGTATGATTATGGTGTATGGACATTTCTGAATTTGGTGTCCTCTTCAAAGTGAACAGGAGGGGTATACAATAAAAATGAAAACAATGCCCTGGATAAATGAATGGATTTATCATTCCTCTGAGCTCACCGCCGGTTTCAGCATCAAGTCAGACCTTCCTAGTCTATTGGAAGGCCTATTGATAACCCTGAAGAGCATTTATATTAGTCCACCAGAGGTAGGCTGCTTCCAGCTCACTGCAGGGGAAAATTGTATGAAGGCTCAGCAGAACCGTGGATTTAACTGCAGCCAGTAAAGTGACTTGGTTACATAAATAATTCCACAGTTGCAGTTCTAATGGGTCAGTTGCATTGTCACCCAATTTATCTGGTGTAATACCTCCTCTCAGCTCTCTTGGGTACCTGTACTTATTACTTATTTATTTATATCAATTTCTGTCTCCTCCTCTAGACTGTAAACTTGTTATGGGAAGGAAATGGGTCTGCTAACTCTGTATACTCTCCCAAGCACTTAGTATGGTGTTCTGCATATAATAAGTGTTCAATAAATGCCATTGATTGGTTAGTACCATATCCTACAGATGGAAAGTCAGCTGGGATTCTAATTCTATATTACTCTGGCGAGGCGTTGCTCATTGGAGGCCAATGTAACACTTCCACAAAGACCAGGGCCTGGGAGATAGTGCTCAATGATTTCTATTTAACATGGGGTCAACGAGCAATTTTTTTAAAAAAAGTATTTATTATGGTATTTGTTAAGCGCTTACTGTGGGTCAAGCACTGTTCTTAACACTGGGTTAGATACAAAGTTAATCTGGTTGGACACAGTCCCTGTCCCACATGGGGTTCAGAATTTAAGTAGGAGGGAGAACAAGTATTGAAGGAGCAGTTTGGCCCATTGCCATCAGGAGTTTTTAATTGAGCCATGATTTTGTGGAAACAGCATGCATCTGGGAGCTGGGAGATCTGAGTTCTAGTGCTAACCCCGCCCCAGGACTGCTGTGTGACCTTGGGCAAGTCACTTAACCTCCTCCACTTGTCTGCTGTGTGATCTCAGGCAAGTCACTTCACTTCTCTGTGCCTCATCTGGAAAGTGGTGATTAAGACTAAGAGCCTGATGTGGGACAGGGATTGTGTCCACCCTTATTTGCTTGTATTCCCCCTCAGCATTTAGTACAGTACCTGGCACATAGTAAGCACTTAAATATCACAATTATTGTTATTATTATTACTCTGGAGACCAATAGAATTTTGTCCTTTAGAGGAAGAAGTAGTCACTAAGAAGCAGAGTCAGGACTTTTTGTTTTGGGTGGGTGGGATGAGTTGGGGAATGTTTGATCCTAGTAGGGAAGGTCTCAGGAAGTGTTGGGGGGGTGTCTCTGGGCATGAGGAGGGAATCTTAGGAAAGTTTTAAGGGCAGTGGGGAGGGGGGTTTCCTGGGGAAGGGCTCTCCCATGGGCTCTTTGTCCTTCCTTCCTTGTGCCCTCATTCTTTTCTGCTCCATTTCTCACCTTTCGGTGATTTCAGCCACTCTGCAACACTTCCTTTAATAGTTGACATTGATCCTGCCCATTTAATAGAAAACAAAATCTCAGCCTTGCTGCTTGTCTGCAGTGTGACCTTGGGTAAGTCACTTCACTTCCCTGTGCCTCAGTTACCTCACCTGTAAAATGGAGCTTAAATTCTCTTCCCTCTGGTTTAGACTGGGAGCCCCATGTGGGGCAGGGACTGTGTCCAGCCTGATTATCTTATATCTACCCTAGCACTTAGTACAATACTTGGCACATAGTAAGCACTTAGCAAATGCCATTAAAAACAATACATGGTGGTTGTTTTTGTTCCTTCAACATAATCAGTAATTTCAAATCTAAGGGACAAGATGGAGCCAAGGAAGGGATCCCAAAATAATAATAATAATGGTATTCGTTAAGTGCTTACTACATACCAGACACGGTACTAAGCATCGGGGTAGATACAAGCAAGTTGGGTTGGCAGTCCCTGTCCCATATGGGGCTCACATCCCCATTTTACAGACAAGGTAACTGAGGCACAGAGAAGTAAAGGGACTTGCAGAAGGTCACACAGCAGACAAGTGGCAAAGGCAGGATTAGAACCCATGACCTTCTTACTCACAGGTCCGTGCTCTTTCCCCTAAACCATGCCACTTCCCAAAGTAGCTGGGCAGCTAGTCCCTCTAGACTTTAAGCTCATTGTGGGCAGGGAACATGTCTACCAACTCTGCTATGTTGGAGTCTACCCAGTGCTTAGTATAGTGCTCTGTATACAGTAAGTGCTCAATAAAGAGAAGCAGCGTGGCTCAGTGGAAAGAGCCCGGGCTTTGGTGTCAGGGGTCAAGGGTTCAAATCCCGGCTCTGCCACCTGTCAGCTGTGTGACTTTGGGCAGGTCACTTCACTTCTCTGGGGCTCAGTTACCTCATCTGGAAAATGGGGATGAAGACTGTGAGCCCCCCCATGGGACAACCTGATCACCTTGTAACCTCCCCAGCGCTTAGAACAGTGCTTTGCACATAGTAAGTGCTTAATAAATGTCAGTTCCCTCATTTGGAAAATGGGGGTTAAGATCGTGAGCCCCACGTGGGACAGCCTGATCCCCTTGTATCTACCCCAGCAGATACCCTAGCATTTGTTAGTAAGCGCTTAACAAATGCTATTATTATTATTATCATTCTCTGGGCCTCAGTTCCCTCATCTGTAAAATGGGGGTTAAGGCCGTGAGCCCCATGTGGGACAACCTGATCACCTTGTATCTACCCCAGTGCTTAGAACAGTGCTTGGCACATAGTAAGCGCTTAACAAATGCTATTATTATTATTATTATTCTCTGGGCCTCAGTTCCTTCATCTGTAAAATGGGGGTTAAGACTGTGAGCCCCATGTGGGGCAACCTGATCACCTTGTATCTACCCCAGTGCTTAGAACAGTGCTTGGCACATAGTAAGCGCTTAACAAATGCTATTATTATTATTATTAATAAATGCCATTGATTTGATTGATTGTTCTGGGAGAATGTCAGGGTCTGTGTGGGGGAGGGAGAAATTTTCCAAATTAGTCTAGGTGAGGTCCCTGGCCATTCTAAGGTGGAAGGGGAAATCAAGGGAACTGGATTTTGGCACAGACATGGTCTAAGGAGGGAGTGGGATGGGTAAGAATGGTGTGCCCAAGGGAAGTTCAGGGATTTCCATAGCTCCTTGGGGAAGCTCTAAAGGTGGGGATTTGTCACAAAAAGGGAACAAAGCTGATCCCGGAGTAGGGTTTTTTCTTGGGGGAGAGTGGATGGAAAAGGAAAAAGCCTAGGCCTGAGAGTCAGAAGACCTGGATTCTAATCCCAGATCCACCACTTGCCTGCTGGGTGACCTTGTTGCAAGCCTTTTAACTTCTCTGTGCTTCAATTTCCCCATCTGTAAAATGAAAATTAAATACCTGTTTTCCTTCCTAAATAATGACGTCAATTAAAAAAAATCATTTTCATTATAATAGTGGTATTTGTTAAGTGTTCATTACAGGCCAACACTGGAAAGCAGCATGGCCTAGTCAATAGAGCACCGGCCGGGAAGACATAAGGTTACAGGTTCTATACCCGACTCTGCCACTTGTCTGCTGTGTGACCTTGGGCAAGTCACTTCACTTCTCTGTGTCTCAGTTCCCTCATCTGTAAAAAGGCAATGAAGACTGTGAGCCTTATGTGGGACAGAGACTGTTCCAACCTGATTAGCTGGTATCTATCCCAGTGCTTAGTACAGTGCCTGGCACATAGTAAGTGCTTAACAAGGGGGGCCATATAGATGTTCTTGGATTGAAGGAGCCCTGATTGGAGGGGCTCCCTAATCTTTCACCTCCCCATGCTGTTTCCTCCATACTGTGTCACCTAGGCATTCAAGTCCATAGAATTTAGAAACTCACCCCTCTCCCACCCTTTATTTGATGGCCTCTCCTCTCTGTCCATCTAAGCAATTTCCCCATTTTTCTGTTTTTAGTAACCAGCCTTCTGCAGATGAGCAGAGAATTTTTTCTCTTCATTGAACAACTTCGCATCTCATCCTGAGAAGCACCATGGTATAATGGCTAGAGCACGGGCCTGCGAGTCATAAAATAATGGGTTTTAGTCACACTTGTCTGCTGTGTGACCTTAGACAAGTCACTTTACTTCTCTGTGCCTCAGTCACCTTACCTCTAAAATAGGGATGGAGACCGTGAACCCCACATGGGACAGGGACTATGTCCAACCCAATTTGCTTGTATCTACCCTAGGGCTTAGAATAGTGCCTAGCACATAGTAAGCACTTTCATTCATTCATTCATTCAATCATATTTATTGAGTGCTTACTGTGTGCAGAGCACTGTACTAAGTGCTTGGGAAGTACAAGTTGGCAACAAATACCATAATTAATCTGGTAATACCATAAATACCATAATTAAATACAATAACTAAATACCATAATTAAATAGCATTAAATACCATAATTTGTACATATTTATTACTCTATTTATTTATTTATTTATTTATTTCGCTTGTACATAGCTAATCTATTTATTTTATTTTGTTAGTATGTTTGGTTTTGTTCTCTGTCTCCCCCTTTTAGACTGTGAGCCCACTGTCGGGTAGGGACTGTCTCTATATGTTCCCAATTTGTACTTCCCAAGCGCTTAGTACAGTGCTCTGCACATAGTAAGCGCTCAATAAATACGATTGATGATGATGATGATGATGATCTCAGTACAAATTTTGACACCTGCCTTCTAACTGGAAGGGAGAAATTAGTTCTAGAATTTTAAGCCTAAAAACAAACAAAAAAAAACATTTTAGTGTGGGAAGAAGATACGGTTTACATATAAAGCCTGTAACTCACAGTCTTTCTCCTCAGGGTCCTGTTCTCCTAAACGAACACTCCTGGATACATTGAAACTGGACCTGGAGTGTCAATTTCTTAGCCTCCGTGAGATCAGTTGACTGGATCAATCAACTCTTTCACGACCCACTCCAGCCATGGGGAAAGAGGTTTGGAGTTTATTTATTTATATTAATGCATGTCTCCACCTCTAGACTGCAAGCTTGATTTGAGCAGGGTAGGTGTCTGTTCATTGTTCTATGGTACTCTTCTAAGTACTCAGTATAGTGCTTTGCACACAGTGAGTGCTCAATAAATACGACTGAATGACTGCCTGAATGAATGGAGTTCCCTCTCATCATAAATGGGATATTCTGGGCCGGGGGCGGCGAAATGAGGCCACAGCCAAAGGTAAGTGAGATCCTGGAGCTGGGATGGGATGATAATAATAATATCTGTTACATGCTTACTATGAGCCAAGCACTGTGCCAAGCACTGGAGTAGATTCAAGATAATCAAGTTGGACACAGCTTCTGTCCTACATGGGGCTCACAATCTAAGTAGGAAAGAGAGTAAGTATTTAGTCCCCATTACAGATGAAGAAACTGAGGCCCAGATAAATTAAGTGATTAGTCGAAGTCGCACAGCGGGCAAATGGCAAAGCTGGTATTAGAATTCAGATCATCTGACTCCCAAGCCTGTGCTCTTTTCTCTAGGCCATGCTTCAGCATTTATTTTGTCAGTTGAAAGCGTTTAAAAATTCCTGCTCCTGAGGGGAGAGATAATCCTCAGGGAAGGAAGGTTAATGGCCCAGAGGGGCAAGGAGAAAGCGGAAGGATCCAGTTACTAACTGCTCAAGCTCTTCTGTCAGCCTCCCTTCCCCCACTAATCCATCAGACCACGGTTCTCTCTGCCTCCTCCTATTGGCCTTCCTTGATTAACTCCCAACACACTGAGTCCATCGATCATCTCTAGCATTTGTTGATTTACACCTAGGTTCAGCACTTCAGTATCTAGGTATAATCGATTGTACAGTCGATTTATTCTAATTACCTTATTTGTAAATATTTCTGTGTCTCCCCTCTTATGCTTTCATTGTATCCATTCATTCATTCCACTGTATTTTTTGAGTGCTGTGTGCAGAGAACTGTACTAAGCGCTTGGGAGAATACAATAAAAACAATAAACAGACATTTCCTGCCCACAGTGAGTCTTTCCCATGCGCACTGCAACCAGGAACACAGTCCCTGGTCCAAATAGGGCTCACAGTCTAAGAAGGAGAGAGAACAATCATTTAATCCTTATTTTCCTACTACTAGGACTTCCTCCATGAAGAATCAGCCAATTAATGATATTTTTTGAGGGGTTGCTTTGTGCAGAGCACAGAGCTCTGCATGAGGCACTTGGTAGATACAATTCCTGCCTCCAAGGAGCTTATGGTCTACAGCTTGAGGCTGAATCTGGGGTCTGGCCACTGGAACTCAGCTTGGCAGAGCCAAAAATCCAGTTGGTGTGCCTAGCTGGGCTTGAAGAGGTCCCAACCAAGTAGCCTCAAATTTTCAAGCACTTCCTTGGGGGGAGTATTCAGTATCCCAGTGTGCCAACTTATTTCCCAGGCAGCATTGTAACTGCTGATGAAAAAACAAATTATGATGTTTGTTACACACTTACTATGTGTCAAGCACTGTTCTAAGTGTTGGGGTAAAACAAGGGAATCAGGTGGTCCTATGTGGGGCTCACACTCAGTCCCCATTTTACAGATGAGGCACAGAGAAGGCACACAAATTAGCTCACTTCCCCCCTTCAAGCCCTACTGAAAGCTCACATCCTTCCGGAGGCCTTCCCAGACTAAGCCCCCCTTTTCCTCTGCTTCTCCTCCTCTCCACATCACCCCTACTCCCTCCCTCTGCTCTACTCCCCTCCCCACCCCACAGCACTTGTGTATTCTGTACATATTTATTAGTCTATTTATTTTATTGATGTGTACATAGCTCTAATTCTATTTATCTATTTTGTTGCTACTGATGCCCGTCTACTTGTTTTGTTTTCTGTCTCCCCCCTTCTAGACTGTGAGCTCGTTATTGGGTAGGGATTGTCTCTGTTGCCTAATTGTACTTTCCAAGTGCTTAGTACAGTGCTTTGCACACAGTAAGTGCTCAATAAATACAACTGAATAAACGAATGAAAGTTAAATGGGTTGCTCAAGGGTCACACACCAGACTAATGGCAGAGCTGGGATTAGAACGCACATCCTCTGACTCCCAAGTCATGCTGCTTCTTGATAAGCAAATTGGGTTGGACGCAATCCCTATCCCACGTGGGGTTCCCAATTTTGCTCCCCATTTTACAGATGAGGTAACTGAGGCTAAGAGAAGTGAAGTGACTTGCCTAAGGTCACACAGTGGACAAGTGGCAGAGCCGGGATTAGAACTCATGACCTTCTGACTCCCAAGCCCATGTTCTATCCACTACTTCATGCTGCACTGGTAGTCAGGTAGGTCAGTCAGATATTCTCTTCTTAGAGGAGATTATCTGGGAAACCAAATTAACTTTTGCTGTGAGAGCAATACCAGAAGTCTGGAAGACTGAATACCACATCATCTTCCCAGCAGGATATTGTTTGGGAAACCAAATTATATCAGGCATGAACTTTGTCCAACCTAATTAGCTTGTATCTACCCCAGGGCTTAGTATACTGCCTGGCACATGGTAAGTACTTAGTAAATACCATTAAAATTAATTTTAATAACAATAAGATGGCACTATCATCCTTCCCTTCTCACAAGCCTGCAACCTTGGTGTCATCCTCGACTCCGCTCTCTTGTTCACCCCACACGTCCAGTCCATCACCAAAACCTGCCGGTCTCACCTTCACAACATCGCCAAGATCCACCTACTCCTCTCCATCCAAACCGCTACCTTGCTGGTTCAATCTCTTATCCGATCCCGACTGGATTACTGCATCAGCCTCCTCTCTGATCTCCCATCCTCCTGTCTCTCCCCGCTTCAGTCTATACTTCACTCTGCTGCCCAAATTATCTTTGTACAGAAACGCTCTGGGCATGTCACTCCCCTCCTCAAAAATCTCCAGTGGCTGTCTGTCAACCTACGAATTAAGCAAAAGCTCCTCGTTCTCGGCTTCAAGGCTCTCCATCACCTCACCCCCTCCTACCTCACCTCCCTTCTCTCCTCTTACAGCCCAGCCCTCACCTTCCGCTCCTCTGCCACTAACTTCCTCACTGTACTTCGTTCTCGCCTGTCCTGCCATCTACCCCCAGACCACGTCCTGCCCCTGGCCTGGAATGCCCTCCCTTCACACATCTGCCAAGCTAGCTCTCTTCCTCCCTTCAAAGCCTTACTGAGAGCTCACCTCCTCCAGGAGGCCTTCCAAAACGGAGCCCCCTTTTTCCTCTCCTCCTCCCCATCCCCCCCAACCCTTCCTCCTTCCCCTCCCCACAGCACTTGTACAGATTAATTACTCTATTTATTTTACTTGTACATATTTACTATTCTATTTATTTTGTTAATGATGTGCATTAAGAGAAGCAGCGTGGCACAGTGGAAAGAGCAGGGGCTTTGGAGTCCGTGGTCAAGGGTTCAAATCCTGACCCTGCCAATTGTCAGCTGTGTGATTTTGGGCAAGTCACTTAACTTCTCTGTGCCTCAGTTACCTCATCTGAAAAATGGGAACTGTGAGCCCTCCGTGGGACAACCTGATCACTCTGTAGCCTCCCCAGTGCTTAGAACAGTGCTTTGCACATAATAAGTGCTTAATAAATGCCATTATTATTATTATTATATAGCTATAATTCCATTTGTTCTATTTTGACACCTGTCTACATGTTTTGTTTTGTTGTCTGTCTCCCCTTTCTAGACTGTGAGCCCGTTGTTGGGTAGGGCCATCTCTAGATGTTGCTGACTTGTACTTCCCAAGTGCTTAGTACAGTGCTCTGCACACGGTAAGTGTTCAATAAATACAATTGAATGAATGAAATAATTGTGGCATTTATTAAGTGCATACTATGTATGCCAGGTAATGTACTAAGCACTGTGGCTGATACTTTTTAATCAGATTGGACACAGTCCTTGTCCCACATGGGACTCACAGTCTAAGAGGGAGGGAGAACAGGTATTTAACCCCCATTTTACAGATTTGTAACTGAAGTGCAGAGAAGTTAAGGTCACACAGAAGGCAAGTAGCAGAATCAGGATTAGAACCCAAGTCTTGGGACTCTCAGCCCTTTGCTCTTTCCACTTGGCGAGGCTCTTCCCACTTTGCTCTCTTCAGTAATCTCTTGGTCAACATTTCTATTTTAATACTGATCTTCTTAATTTGTATTATCATTAAGCTATTTTGTTGCTTTTCGGCTCCTCTCTCATAAGGATAAGCAGTGGAAGGAAGAGGGGTTGAAAATAAAATTCAATTTTAGGTACTGGTTCCTAGGTATTGTGTCAGTCAGTCAAGTCAGTCAGTCAGTCACATTTATTGAGTGCTTACTGTGTGCAGTGCACTATACCATGCGCTTGGGAGAGTACAATACAATAATAAAACAGACATATTCCCCGCACACAATGAGTCACACAACTACCCTTAGACTGTGCCTTAGACTGTTTGGGTGCTTCCTGAATTCCTTATAACAACCAGAAGCTGTTCCAAATAGTGGTTTGTCAGTGGGCAGTAAATGCAGTTGGAAATTTACAAATTCTGATTTCTGCGGTTGCCCGTGGAGCCTGTTGTCTAATGGAACTGCTTTCTGTATACATCATTATCTTCAGTCTTGTCTTATACCATCAAGTCGTTTCCAACCCCTAGCGACACCACGGACACATCTCTCCCGGAATTCCCTGCTCTCCATTTGCAATCGTTCTGGTAGTGTATTCAAACAGTTTTCTTGGTAAAAATATGGAAGTGGTTTACCATTGCCGCCTTCCGCGCAACTTGAGTCTCCACCGTCGACTCTCTCCCATCTCTCCCATGCTGCTGCTGCCCAGCATGGGTGAGTTTTGACTTGTAGCAGATTGCCTTCCATTCACTAGCCACTGCCCAAACTAGGAATGGAATGGGTAGGCCTGTGCTTGACTTTCCCTTCCCATAGACTGGAAATTCTCCAGGTGCTACCCTGAGATTGGATTATCTCTGGTTCTCCTCCGGACTGTAAGCTTGTTGTGGGGAGGGAATGTGTCTACCAACTCTGTTGTATTGCAATCAGTCCATCGATCAGTGGCCTTTGAGTGCTTACTGTGTGCAGAGCACTGTACTAAGCCCTAGGGAGAGTACAATGGTAGACACATTCCCTGCCCACATGGAGTTTACATTCTAAAGTCAAGTTTACAGTCTAGAGTGTTGTAGGACTGTACATTCCCAAGCCCTTAGTATGGTGATCTGCACACAATAAATGTTCAATAAATGCGATTGATTGTGTTCTTAAAGATCTGAAAGGAATTAAGAGGAGTTTCCTCCCCTTGAAGCACTTCCAAACTAAAAGGAGGCAGCAAGAAGCCATGAGAATATGATGGTCCAATTACACAAGTGCAAAATCCATGAAAGAAATGAGAAGCAACGTGGCCTTGGAGTTAGAAGGACCAGGGTTCTCATCCCGGCTCAGCCACCTGTCTGCTGTGTGACCTTGGGCAAGTCACTTCACTTCTCTGGGCTTCAGTTACCTCATCTATAGAATGGGGATTAAGAATGTGAACCCCATATGTGGGACAGAGACTGTGTCCAACCTGATTGATTTGAATCTACCCCAGGGCTTAGGACGGTGCTTGGCACATAGTAAGCACTTAAAAAGTACGATAATTATTATAACTATTACCTCAGGCAAGTCATTTCACATCTCTGGGTCTCAGTTACCTCAATTGTAAAATGGGGATGACGATTGTGAGCCCCATGTGGGATGTGGACTGTGTCCAAGCTGATTAGTTTACATCTGCCCCAGCGCTTAGCATAGTTCCTGGCACATAGTAAGTGCTTAATAATAATGATGGTATTTATTCAGCACTTACTATGTGCAAAGCACTGTTCTAATAATACTAATAATAATGATTGCATTTATTAAGCGCTTACTATGTGCAAAGCACTGTTCTAATAATAATAATAATAATGATGTAATTTATTAAGTGCTTACTATGTGCAAAGCACTGTTCTAAGCGCTGGGGTGGTTACAAGGTGATCAGGCTGTCCCACGGGGGGCTCACAGTCTTCATCCCCATTTTCCACATGAGGTAACTGAGGCACAGAGAAGTTAAGTGACTTGCCCAAAGTCATAAAGCTGACAATTGGCGGAGCCAGAATTTGAACCCATGACCTCTGACTCCAAAGCCCATGCTCTTTCCACTGAGCCATGCTGCTTCTCTGACAACAGTAATAATAATAGTGGTAATAATAATAACAAATACAAACGAACAAACTAAATAGAGTGGTGTATAGATCTGCACTTCATTGCTAAGAGAACTGAAGTGGTTGATTTGCCCAGGGTGGACAAAGTAAGACTGCTTTCTGATAGTTTTCCCTCACTCCCTGAATAACCAAAGGGTAGGTTGTATATCTGGAGTTCCTGTCCCACAATAACACATTAACAGCAATATTTATATCTCTCTAGCTGTTCATTTGGCACTCTTGTAGCACAAGAACACAGCAGTAGCAACTCATATCTCTCTAGAATTTCTCTCAGGGGACTTCTCTGCTATGAACTCCATGATTACGGTTCAGATTTTACACACATGGAAGCTAGGGGAAAGAAAAAAAGACCTGGGAAAGGATATGAAGCTAAATTTATAGTTCAATATTGAATTCTTTCAGGCTTTATTGGTAGAGCCACTGTTCTCAGCAGCTTTGGGTTCAAAAATTCTCCCTATGGGGGTATAATAATGGTACTCTGGTGTTTCAGGTTGAGAGAAGAAAAGTAGAAACCTCCACTTTAAAAATAGTTGTTTTACACTAATAATTACCGTGACTTTTGTTAAAAGCTTATTATGTGCCAAGCACTGTGCTAAATATTAGCGGTAGATGCAGGATAATTAGATTAGGCACAGTTTCTGTCCCACATGGGGCTCACGCTGTAAGGGGAGAACAGGTTTCATCTTCATTTTTACAGATGAGGAAATTGGTACAGAGGTCAAGTTTATAAGCTCATTGTGGGCGGGGGACATGTCTACCAACTTTGTTGTATTGTCATAACAATAATAATAATGATAATGGTATTTGTTAAGTACTTACTCTATGCCAGGTACTGTACTAGGTGCTACGGTGTATGCAGGCAAATCAGGTTGGACAGAGTTACACATGGGGTTCACAGTCTTAATCCCTATTTTTAAGATGTGGTAACTGAGGCACAGAGGCACAGAGAAGTTAAGTGATTTGCCCAGAGTCACACAGCCGACAAGTGGCAGAGCTGAGATCAGAACCCAGGCCTTCCTTCTCCCAGGCCTGGGCTCTATCCATTAGGCCACGTGGCACTCTCAAGCTCCGAGTCCAGTGCTCTGCACACAGCAAGCGCTCAATAAATACTATCGATGGATTGATTGACTTGTCCAAGGTCACTCTGTAGATCAAAAAGTGTAAAAGCACGAACACGGTATCCGAAGACCACCTATCCAGAAATAACACAAAGAGGGTTAACAGTGGCCCTGGGGGCTGTGCCCCTCCCAAGCCTCTATGGGAGGAATTATCTCCATCTTTTGCCAAACTCTAAAATCGAGAACAGGGAGGCCGGGGAAGGAACCTGCACTTAGGTGAGAAGCAGTGTAGCTTAGTGGACAGAGCAAAGACTTGGGAGTCATAAGCTCGTTGTGGGCAGGGAATGTGTCTGTTTATTGTTATATTGTACTCACCCAAGCACATAGTACAGTGCTCTCTGCCCATGGTAAGCGCTCAATAAATACGACTGAATGAATGAATGAATGACCTGGGTTCGAATCCCTGCTCTGCTGCTTGTCTGCTCTTTGACCTTGGGCAAGTCTCTTCACATCTCTGGGCCTTGGTTATCTCATCTGTAAAGTGGAGATTAAGAACATGAGCCCCATGTGGGACAGGGACTGTGTCCAACATGATTAACTTGTAAGCACTAAACAAATACAATAATCATTATTATCACACACTTTACACTGGGTGTGTAGTCTATCACAATGATGTCACAAGAAACATTTCATGAAACTAATATTAGTATATCCTCCTAAACCTGGAGTATTTCTCTTCCATCGCTCCAGAGCCAGACAGGAACACTCCCGAAGTCCCTATTAATGGGGTGCTACTTCAGCCTGTGAGGTTTGAGGGCAAAAGCTGAGGTGGAGAGAAGCCGGGCTCCCAAAATAAAAATAGCAGACAGGAAAAACCCCTGGTGTCATATTGTTACCAGATAGGGGACCAGACCAAGCGCACACAAGACTGGTATAAAGCCAGGCAAGTGGTCACCTGAACACCGACTGTGACAGAGTTTCTGTTAAGAGCCAGCCCCACGGATTTCTAGTGCCTGCGGCCAACACCGTATTCATCTAAGCTCCCTTTAGACTGTCGGCTCGTTGTGGCAGGGAACATATCTGTTAATTGTTACACTGTACTCTCCCAAGTGCTTAGTACAACAGTAAGCGCTCAGTAATTATGACCAAACGGATGAATGGATGAAAGGGGTGTCCCAAGGGCAGAAGGCAGACCTGCTTGTGGCCCATCATCGGTCAGGCAGTGATCCTGCAGGCTTGCTGATAAAGAGGGGCCTATCGGGTTACTGTGCTGAGAGGCAGTCCGCCATAGAAACTCCGGCTGCTGCCACTGGGATGAAACTGAGCCACAAGGGCTGAAGCTGCTCCCACATTTACACCCGGCTCCCATCCGGCATTCCTTCCTCCTTCAGCTGGCGGCCAGGACCAGCCCACGACAGGTAAGCAGGGCCAGTTTGGGCCCGACCACATCCAAAGACTCAAGCCATAGCTCACAAAAGGAACCAGGTGGGCTTTTTGGCAAACAAGCCCGATAACCCAACATGGCCCTACTAGTGCCTCCTCTAGACTGTAAGCTTGTTGTGAGCAGGGAACGTGGCTGCTAGTTCTGTTGGACTGTGCTCTCCCAACGACTCAGTACTGTGCTCTGCATGTTGTAAGTGCTCAAAAAATATGATTGATTGATTATATTGTCCTATTGTACTCTCCCAAGCACTTAATAAAGTGTTCGGCACACATTAAGCGCTCAATAAATACAATTGATTCATTGATAGGGCAGGGAAGTGTCTACCAACATTTTTGTGTTAAAACTGTATTTGTTAAGTGCTTACAATGTGCCAGGCACTGTTCTAAGTGCTGGGGTAGATATAAGCTAATCAATTTAGACACAGTCCCTGTCCCACACGGGGCTCCCAGTCTAAATCCTCATTTTACAGATGAGGCAACTGAGGCACAGAAGTGAGGTGACTTGCCAAGGGTCACAGCAGATAAGTGGCAGAACCAGGACTGGAGCCCAGGTCTTCCTGACTCCCAAGCCTGTGCCCTATCCACTAGGCTACACTGCTTCTTGATATAACTCTGTTATATTGTATTCTCCCAAGCACTTAGTTCAAGTGCTCTATTTATTTTACTTGTACATATTTACTATTCTATTTATTTTGTTAATGATGTGCATCTAGCTTTATTTCTATTTATTCTGGTGACTAGACACCTGTCCACATGTTTTGTTTTGTTGTCTGTCTCCCCCTTCTAGACTGTGCGCCCGTTGTTGGGTAGGGACCGTCTTTATATGTTGCCAACTTGTACTTCCCAAGAGCTTAGTACAGTGCTCTGCACACAGTAAGCACTCAATAAATACGATTGAATGAGTGAAAGTGCTCTGTACACACAGTCATCAATCAATTGTATTTGAGTGTTTACTATGTGCAGAGCACTGTACTAAGGACTTGGGAGAGTACATTATAATAATATAACAGACACATTCCCTGCCCACAATGAGCTTATAGTCCAGAGTAAGCACTCAGTAAATACTATTGTTTGATAGGGTTTTAAGAGTGGTAAGGAGATGTGCCCTTCTCAAGATCACACCTGGAGTGTTTCCAGTACTCTACCAATCTCGGCTCTGGGAGGGAGAGTAAAGCAGAGGCATACCCATTCCATTCCTAGCTTGGGAAGTGGCTATTGAGTGGAAAGCCATCTGCTACAAGTTAAAACTTACCTGTGCTGGGCAGCAGCAGCATGGGAGAGTCGAGGGCGGAGACTCAAGTTGACTGCGTGGATGAAGGCAATGGTAAACCACTTCCGTAATTTGACCAAGAAAATTCTATGGATACACTACCAGAATGCTTGCAGATGGAAAGTGAGGTGTTCTGGGACAGATGTGTCCACGGAGTCGCTATGGGTTGGAGTTGACTGGACGGCATAAGACAAGACAAGAGAAGCAGCGTGGCTCAGTGGAAAGAGCCCGGGCTTGGGAGTCAGAGGTCATGGGTTTGAATGCCGGCTCCACCACGTGTCTATTTATTTATTTAGACTTTGAGCCCACTGTTGGGTAGGGACTGTCTCTATATGTTGCCAACTTGTACTTCCCAAGCGCTTAGTACAGTGCTCTGCACACAGTAAGCGCTCAATAAATATGATTGATTGATTGATTATTTTTTTATCTTTTAGACTGTGAGCCCACTGTTGGGTAGGGACTGTCTCTATATGTTGCCAATTTGTACTTCCCAAGCGCTTAGTACAGTGCTCTGCACACAGTAAGCGCTCAGTAAATACGATCGATGAAGACAAGGAGATGGGATCCTCCTTGGTCTGGTTCTCAGTCAGCTGGTGATTTCCATTCCTGTTCCCTAGGGTTGGGCAAGGAACCTGGGATGGTACAGGAAGCCGGTGTCCATTTGGAATTCTCAAATATTTTATCTGCTGGAAACTGGCCTGTGGTCCTCAGAGAAGCTACCAGAGGATGATCCAGACAGGGGAATCCAAGAGTCACTTTCTGGGGTGCTCGACAGGACTATAACAATGGAGGTCTGGGGTCCAGAACAGACTAATAATAATAGTGATATTTGTTAAGCACTCACTGTGTGCCAAGTACTGTACTAAATGCTGTGGCTGATGCAAGATGCGAGAAGCAGCATGGCCTAGTGGAAAGAACACAAGCCTGAGAGTCAGAGGACATGGGTTCTAATCCTGCTCCACCATCTGTCCGCTGTGTGACCTTGGGCAAGTCACTTAACTTCTCTGTGCCTCAGTTACCTCATCTATAAAATGGGGATTAAGACTGTGAGCCCCTGGTGGGGCAGGGACTGTTCCTGACCTGATTACCTTGTATCTACCCCAGCACTTAGAACAGTTCTTGGCACATAGTATGCCCTTAAAAAATACTACAATTATATTATTATTATTAAGATAATTAGATCAGGCACAGACCCTGTCCAACATGGGGCTCCAGTCTAAGAGAGGGAGAACAGGTACTGAATCCACATTTTACTGAAGAGAAACCTGGGACACTGAAGTTAAGTGACTTGCCCGAGGTCACACAGCAGGGGAATGGCAGAGTCACATTAGAAACTAGGTCCGCTGCCTCCCAAGCCTGCTCAATTTCTCGTGTAACGGGTATGACACCAAATCCCACTGCTGCGATTAGAGGTCTGGAATAGCTGTGCCGAGCTCTATCCACTCATTTGGGAAGGAGTCAGTGCTATAACCTCTTTAGAACTCTACCCCAAAAATAGGCAAAGACCAACTGTCAGTCCCTCTAGACTGTAAACTCACTATAGGCTGGAAGCGTGTCTACCAGCTCTGTTATACTGTATTCTCCCAAGTGCTTAGTACAGTGCTTTGCAGACAGAAAGTGCTCAATTTTTTAATGGTATTTATTAAGCACTTACTAAGTACCAGGCTCAGGTTTACTGCACAGAAGGCAGAGATGGTAAACCACTTCCATATTTTTACCAAGAAAACTCTATGGATACACTACCAGAACGATTGCAGATGGAGAGCGGGGCATTCTGGGAGATGTGTCCGTGGTGTCCCTATGGTTTGGAAATGACTCGACGGCATAAGACAAGTACCAGGCACTGTACTAAGTACTGGGGTAGATATAGAGAAGCAGCATGGCTCAGTGGAAAGAGCCGGGGCTTTGGAATCAGAGGTCATGGGTTCAAATTCTGGCTCCACCAATTGTCAGCTGTGTGACTTTGGGCAAGTCACTTAACTTCTCTGGGCCTCAGTTCCCTCCTCTGTAAAATGGGGATTAAGACTGTGAGCCCCCAGTGGGACAACCTGATCACCTTGTACCTCCCCAGTGCTTAGAACAGTGCTTGGCACATAGTAAGCACATTTATTATTATTATTATTATTATTATTATTATTATTATTATTATTATTAAGATTGGATGTAGTCCCTGTCCCACAGGGTCTCATATTCTTAATCCCAATTTAACAGATGAGGTAACTGAGGCCTTTAAGATTGAAGTTACTTGCCCAAGATCACACAGCAGACAAGTGGTAGAGCAGGGAATAGAAACCAAGTTCTTCTAACTCCTAGGTCTGTGCTCTATCATGCAGGCCACACTGTTTCTCTGTGCCTCATTAACTCTTCTGTAAAATGAGGTTTAAGACTATGAGCCCCATGTGGGACATGGACTGTGTCCAACTTAACTGGGGTTATCCGGGGCAGCTGCTCTAAAACTCCCTTCTCTTTTGAGTTGGAGCTTAAAGAAACCAGTCAAGGATAAAATGAAGATGTGAATTTAAAGGGTGCACAGCTTTTCCACTTGTGGGGTTCAAAATCTCTTGGGGTTTCTTGCCGGGTTTTTAGCAATCCCCAGGGCTCCACAGAGCACAGGCCAGCCAGCCGGGAGTGCTGCTGGAGGTGGCGGTGGGGCGGAAAGTGTAGCTTGCAGCATTTTTCTTCCCCTGCTGCTCAAGGCAAAATACACACCCAGGCCCTAGAGCTCTCCATCATCATCAATCGTATCATCAATCGTATTTATTGAGCGCTTACTATGTGCAGAGCACTGTTCATGGTTAGTTACCTTGGTTCCTCTGGCCATCACAAGTCAGTGCTCTAGACAAAACATTTCAGCACAAGAGAACTCACCAGCTGTTCAGAGAGGTCTGGGTGTTCATTTACTTAAGGATTTCTCAGTCTAAAACGTCAGCTGAACCCCCAGGCTGGAAAGGAGGGTATAACAGGGAGGAGAACGAGGTTGGGGTAATTGCAATACATCCGGAGGTCCTGAACCACATTTTCCAGAGTCAATCAGTTATTTTTTTTTACTTACTATGTGTCGGCACTGTACTAAATGCTAGGGTAGATACAGGCTAATCAGGTGGAGCCCAATTCATATGCATATAGGGCTCAGAGTCTTGATTCCCATTTTACAGATGAGGTAACTGAGGCACTGAGAAGTTAAGTGACTTGCCCAAGGTCACAGAGCAGACAAGTGGAGGAACGGGTTTAGAACCCAGGTCCTCTGACTCCCAGGCCTGTGTTCTTTCCACCGGGCCACACTGCTCCTAGATTTTAAATTTATTTTCACATAAATTCAGTAATTCAGTAATGACTTTGCCTTCACCCTCATAGTTAAGCAGGTGTTTCCTATGTAGAACTTGTGGGAATGGTTTTAAACACAGGACCAACATCCAGTTTTTCAGCTATTCTTGTGCCATGTGGAATATTTCATTACAAAAAATACTCCAATAAAGCCAGCAATCATATAAGCTTCAAACCAGTGAGTCAGAACCCATTTTAACTAGACCTTAGGCATACACACTATTAATTATTACATGCACCCAATAGAGAAACAGCCTGGACTGGTGGCTGGGGAGTCAGAGGATGCGAGTTCTAATTCCATCTCTGCCACATGTCTTCTGTGTGACTTTGGGCAAATCACTTCACTTCTCTGTGCCTCAGTTACCTCATCTGTAAAATGGGGATAAGAGGGTGAGCCCCATGTGGGACAGGGACTGTGTCCAACCTGATTACCTTCATCTACCCCAGTACTTAGAACAGTGCTTGGCACATAGTAAGCATTGAACAAATACCACAGTTATTATTATTATGCTGTTTGAGCACCCACTGATTGGCAGTGTTTCTGCTCATCAAGGCACGAAGCCTTAGTACACTGATTTCTTGGCTCTGTTTCTAATAAGGGCCACACTTTCCAGGGTTCATGCATGCCTGTAAACCAAAGCTTTGATTTGGGCACCCGTCCGTGGTGGATGGATCCCACATCTCAAGCTGGCTTTGTTTTTTATGGCTGCAACGTACCGTAAAGATTTGAGGTTTTCTCAGGCTTGAATTCTACCAGCTCGTACTTGGCACGCTTCCTCCTTTTTGCTTGGGTATCACTCATGCTTGGATGCCCTAATTTATTCAGAGATGAGCCCTGAGGACTTTCCAGCTTTTAATGATTTCTCTAGCTTGTCAGGTATCCAGATTTTCTTCTACATAGAATTTTCAAAGATTGCGGAGGGGGCTTCCATCAGATTATAATCTAAGGGCAGGATCCATGCACTATACTTTTACTGTGTAATAATAATAATAACTGTGGTATTTGTTAAGCACTTACCATGTTCCAGGAACTGTATTAAGCGCTGGGGTGGATACAAGCAATTCAGGTTGGACACAGTCCCTGTCCCACATGGGGCTCACAATCTTCCTTCCCATTTTACAGATGAGGTAACTGAGTCACCGAAAAGTAAAGTGACTTACCCAAGGTCACACAGCAGACAAGTGATGGAGTCAGAATTAGAACCCAGGTCCTCTGATTCCCAGGCCCATGGTCTGTCCACTAGGCCATGCTGCTACTTCCTCTTAGATTGCAAGCTGAATGTGGGCAGGGAACATATTGGTAATTATATCTGTAACTTAGAGTAATAACAATAATTTATTTATAATAAATGTCTATCTCCCTACATAGATTGTAAGCACAATGTGGGCAGGGAATGTGTCTGTTTATTGTTATATTGTCCTCTCCCAAGTGTTTAGTACAGTGCTCTGTGCACAGTTGGAGCTTAGTAAATACGATTGAATAAATGAATGCTATCTATGTTGTATTGTACTTTCCCAAACACTTAGTACAGTGCTCTGCATATAGTAAGTGCTCAATAAATACTACTGATTGAATCATTACCTATACTTTATTTTAGCCTCTTTCTCACCCTGTTAGAGTTTAAGCTTTCTGGGGGCAAGAATCATATCTCCTATCATCCTCTTGCAAGCACATAACTGCAGTGCTCTGCACATAGTAAGTGCTTAATAGACACTTTTGATTGTGGCTTAGCTGGAATTTCAGGAGGACTCTGAAGATGAGAACAGAAGGGGGAGGGAGTTTCAGGCAAAGTGAAAGAATTGCTAGGGTGGGGTAGCATCTCTGCCCCCCTTGTGAAGCGGCAGATCTGTGACATTATGTTGGGTATGTATCTACCGTGTCTGGTTTTCCCTGGATGTGAGCGTGTGCTAAATATAGACAACTTCCCCATATCTGTGCTGGTTTGTCTTAGATTTCTCTGACTGTCTTTAAATTTGCTAGCACAGCTGGAAATTCAAGCTTCCTGCCTCTCTGGCTGATTTCCCATTGATTCTACAAATCTCCTGGGTGTGCAAATTAATTGAGGCTTTCTTAACCACAGGGAAGATCAAATGTTATGAGAAGCAGCGTGGTCTAGTGGGAAGAGAACGGGCCTGGGAGGCAGAGGACCTGGGTTCTAATCCTGACTCTGCCACTTGCCTGCTGGGTGACTTTGAGTAAATCACTTTACTTCTCTGTGCCTCAGTATCCTCATCTGTAAAATGGAGAAGGAGCTTTTTCTAGTGGAAAGAGCACGGCCCTAGGAATCAGAGGAGCTGGATTCTAATCCCAGCTCCACCACTAGCCTGTTGGGTGACCTTGGACAAGTCAGTTCACTTCTCTGGACCTCAATTTCCTCAACAGAAAAATGGGGATTCAATATATGTTAACAATAATAATAATAAATGTTGGTATTTGTTAAGCTCTTAGTATGTGCCAAGCACTGTTCTAAGCACTGGGGTAGACACAAGGGAATCAGGTTGTCCCATGTAGGGGGTCACAGTCTTCATCCCCATTTTACAGATGAGGTAACTGAGGCCCACAGAAGTGAAGTGACTTGCCCAAGGTCACACAGCTGACAAGTGATGGAGCTGGGATTAGAAACACATGACCTCTAACTTCCAAGCCCGTGTTCTACCTCCTTCTTAGACTGAGAGCCCCTTGTGGCCCAGGAACTGTGTCTGGCCCAATTAACTAGTATCTATCCCAGTGCTTAGCACTGTGCTTGACACATAGTAAGTGCCTAACAATTTCATTAAAAAAAATAATGAGGATATGATATCTTTTTGGGATTCTGGGCTGAAGTACCTTGGGTTGTTTCTCATTCATCTCTGCATCAGAGAGAAATTCCTTATCAATTCTAAGGAATTAATCAACGAATTGAATGGTATTTATTGGACATTTATTGTGTGGGGAACACTTTACTAAACACTTGGGAGAGTGCAAGATAAAAGAAAAATTATAGATGATCCCTGTCCACAAGATGCTTACAGACTAGATGCAATTGACCAGCTTGCTCCTTTTTACCTTACTTAGCTCCTACTACAACCCAGCCTACACATATTTCACTCCTCTAATGTCAACATACTCGCCGTAACTTGATCTCGTCTAGCCCACCCTGGACTTCTCACCCAAATCCTCCCTCTGGCCTGGAACTCCCTCCCCCTTCACAACCAACAGATCACCACCACTCTCCCCACCTTCAAAGATTTTCTAAGGTCATATCTCCTCCCCCGACTAGCCCCTCAGTCAATCAATCAATCAATGGTATTTATTGTGCACTTACTACATGCAGAGCACTATTGAAAGCACTTGGGAGAGTACGCATTTCCCTACCCTATTTTGCCTTCCCCTCTGCATTGGTCCATTGGTCAGGGGAGCTGTTCTGCCAATCCTGCAGAGGAAGGTTAGGAGAAGTTCCCGGAGACACGGACCACTAATGCTGCAGGTCTTCTCCGCATGCCACTTCCCCCAAATGCTGCTGCCGCTGCTTTTGAGAGCTCCTCTCCTGCCTTGCTTCTCTCCACTTACTTCCTCATGATTCAAAATGAGTGCCTTTTACCCACCTTAGGCATTGCAGCTGTGGCTTTACATGGCAGTCATTGATTGATCCAAGCCCATTACCTGGTAGAGCAGGGAGAGAAGGCCACATCTCCTTCCATGCTCTGCCCCAACAGGTGGGCAACCACCTGTCCTCAAGTAGAGCCCACCTCCGCCAATCTCTTCCTTGTTGTTGTATGTGGGATCACAAACAGTCGCTAGTAAGGCAGCTTGTTGTGGGCTCACCGTAGAAATCTTTAAGAAAGGACGATGCAACTATCTTAATTTTCTATTTGGAGACAGGGCACTGGAGGAGGAGGCAGAACAAATTGTCAGTTAATCGATCAGCAGCATTTATTGAGCAGTTACTGAGTGCAGAGCACTGTTCTAAGGAGAGTTGAGGGACACAATCCTGCCCACAAAGAATTTACAATCTAGTGGGGGAGACGACAGTAAAACAAATTACAGCCTAGGAAAGTGACAGCATACGAGGAAAAGCAGCTATCCTTGTGGATTGATTACGGGCCTGGGAGTAAGAAGGACCAGGGTTCTAATCCTGGCTCCCAGCTCCACCACTTGTCTGCTGTGTGACCTGGGACAACCACTTAACTTCTCTGTGCCTTGGTTATCTCATCTATAAAATAGGCAATAAAGACGGTGAGCTCCATGTGGGTAAGGGACTGTGTCCAAACTGATAAACTTGTATCTATCTCAGCGGTTAGTATGGTGCCTGGCACATAGTAAGCACTTAACAAATACCAGGAAAAAAAGAGGCTATGCACACAACTGCTGTGGGGGTAAGGGTGGGGTGAGTATTAAAGTGTTTAGGGAGTATAGACCTAGTCCAGAGGGGTGGGAGAATAAGAAGGGGAGATGAGGGAACCTCCTTCCAGTAGGAGATTTCTACATTCTTTAACACTTGTCTTCCTTGAGCCACTGTAAGGAGGGTCAAAGGGGCCCAAAAAACTAGATTCTTGATTAGTAGGGTAAATTCATGGCATTTCACTGCATTTTTCTGAACAATGCCTTGCTCAGCCACCTCACAGAGGAAGGGAAAGCTTTCGTAATCTTCCTGCGAGTACTAATGGATATTGTCTTCCTGAGGACAAGAAGCAACAGTCAAACACAGAAGCTTTTAGAGTGCTTAAAGGATTTAAAAATCAGGAGAGGCAGGAAAAAAAAAATGCTCACTCACGCAGTCACTCACTCACTCACTCCGTCTCTCTCAATCCTCCCAAAGCTAAAGCTTCTCCCTGCTTCAGAGTTTCTCTGCCCAGTCTGGTTCTAAAGAGTGCCTAGGATTTAAAAGCCTGAGGGGAATTATAAGGGATTAAGAGACAAGTCTCAGAACCATCAAGAACGGGTGGTTCTGAAGTAGAGAAGCAGGACAGAAGGCTATTGGAAAGGAGAGCTGGGACTAGCTGAGCTGCCCATCTGCTCCAGGGGGCAGAGAGGGCAGAGAAAACGTGATACAGAAGGATGGAGCTTGGGAAGCAACTCGTGGAAGCGAGGGCATCTAGGTCCAGGTGGGACCCAGCAGCTGGAGGCCAGCCAGATTGGCACCTGCCCCCGGGCTCCAAGTGTGAGGAGAAGATATCGAGCGTGCCAACTTCCCGCTGCTCAGGGCGAATGCACCCTCGACCACTCGGCTGACATCCGTCTAATCTGCTTCACAAGCTGCCTCCCCAAATGGTTGTCTGTGTGCAAAATCACCACCCAATCTCTACCTTTCCTGGGTTCCTTTATTTCCCCTGAAATTCAGGTCATGGACACTCTATTTGTTTTCCTTGCCAGAAGGAACACTAACTGTGGATCATCTGCATCAGTATTGGTTGGGATTAGGGGCAACTGCTGGTGTATCCCTGTCCCAGGGAGCGGGCAATCCGGTATATCTCTACCCCCAGGACTAGGGCACACTTGTATGCCCCTGTTCCAAAGAGAGGGCACACTGGTACCACCCTATACCAAAGAAAAAGCTCCCTGCTACAGCCTTTCCCCAAGGACAGTATGGCATAGTGGATAGAGCCCGGGCCTGGGAGTCAGAAGTTCATGGGTTTGAATCCCAGCTCTGCCACTTGTCTGCTGTGTGATCTTGGGCAAGTCAGTTCACTTCTCTGAGCCTCAGTTACCCCATCTGTAAAATGGGGATTGAGATTGTGAGCCCCTCGTGGGACAAGGGACTGTGTCCAAATCAATTTGCTTGTATCCATCCCAGTGTTTAGTACAGTGCCTGGCAAATAGTGAGAAATTAACAAATACCAGAATTATTAAGATTATAGAAAACACTGTCCCCAGAGACAGGGCACACTGGGTACACCCTTGCCTCTAGGACAGGGCATGCTAGTACACCCCAGCCCCAAGGACAGGGCATACTGGTTCATCTCCACCCCTCAGACACAGGACACTAGTACACTCCTGCCCCAAGGACAGGGCAAACTGGAACACTCTTGCTCCCGGGAGAGGGCACACTGATACATCCTTGCTCCAAAGAGAGGGCACATTGGGTCACCCCTCCCCCAAGGAGAGGATTCGTTGGGACACCTGCTACTTTCAAAACTTTCCACCTCTTGCCCCACATCTGTCTGCTCCCACCTAATCTTTTGTCCCAGTTCACAGTTGCTGATCCATTCGAACTTGCTTCCTTATAGCCCCCTCCATTAGGCCTTCCCCCTCTTGCCTCTGAGGCTTGGCCCAAATATGGAACAGCTTCACAAATTTCTGTGTACCATCTCACATCCTTCTCCTCCTTTAATACTAGCTTCTTCCCTCCCTCCTCCTCCCCTCCTTTTTTCTTCCCTCCTCCTTGTGGCCTAGTAGAAAGAGTACAACAGTGGGAGTCAGGAGACCTGGGTTCTGACTCCAGCTCTGCTATTTGCCTATTGCGTGACCTTGGGCCAGTCATTTAACTTCTCTGGGTCTCAGTTTCCCCACCTGTAAAGTGGGGATTCAATACCTGTTCTCCCTTTTCCTTAAACTGTTAACTCAGCATATATGATCTACTGGAGTGCTTTCATTCATTCAATTGTATTTATTGAGTGCTTACTGTGTGCAGAGCACTGTACTAAGCGCTTGGGAAGTACAAGTTGGCAACATATAGAAACAGTCCCTACCCAACAGTGGGCTCACGGTCTAGAAGGGGAAGACAAAGAACAAAGCAAAACAAATTAACAAAATAAAATAGGTAGAATAAATATGTACAAGTAAAATAAATAAATAATTAGAGTAATAAATATGTACAAACGTATATACATATATATAGGTGCTGTGGGGAGGGGAAGGAGGTAAGGCGGAGGGGATGGGGAGGGGGAGGAGTAGGAGAGAAAGCCGGGGGCTCAGTCTGGGAAGGGCTCCTGGAGGAGGTGAGCTCTCAGTAGGGCCTTGAAGGGAGGAAGAGAGCTAGCTTGGAGGATGTTGGGAGGAAGGGCATTCCAGGCCAGGGGGATGATGTGGGCCGGGGTGGACGGCAGGACAGACAAGAACAAGACATGGTGAGGAGATTAGCGGCAGAGGAGCGGAGGGGGCAGGCTGGGCTGGAGAAGGGAGGTGAGGTAGGAGGGGGTGAGGTGATGGACAGCCTTGAAGCCGAGGGTGAGGAATTTCTGCCTGATGCGTAGGTTGATTGGTATCCACTGGAGATTTTTGAGGAGGGGAGTAACATGCCCAGAGCATTTCTGGACAGAGACAATCCGGGTAGCGGCGTGAAGTATGGATTGAAGTGGGGAGAGACAGGAGGATGGGAGATCAGAGAGGAGGCTGATACAGTAATCCAGACGGGATAGAATCTGAGCTTGAACGAGCAGGGTAGCAGTTTGGATGTAAGCGCATAGTACAGTGCTCTGCACATAGTAAGTGCTCAATAAATACGATTGATGATGGAGAGGAAAGGGCGGATCTTGGCAATGTTGTGGAGGTGAGACCGGCAGGTTTTGGTGATGGCTTGGATGTGAGGGGTGAACGAGAGAGCAGAGTCGAGGATGACACCAAGGTTGTGGGCTTGTGAGACGGGAAGGATGGTAGTGCCGTCAACAGTGATGGGAAAGTCAGGGAGAGGGCAGGGTTTGGGAGGGAAGACAAGGAGTGCTCGGCACCTTGTAAGCGCTTAAACAATACCACAAGTCACTTAACTTCTCTAAGCCGAAGCTACCTCTTCTGTAAAATGGGGACTAAGACTGTGATCCCCATGTAGGACAGGGACTGTGTCCAACCTGATTATACTATCTACCCCCCTTCTAGACTGTAAGCTTGTTGTGGGCAGGGAATATGTCTGTTTATTGTTGTACTTTCCCAAGCACTTAATACAGGGCTCTGCATACAGTAAGCCCTCAATTAATAAATAAATAATAATAATAATCATCATTATGGTGTTTGTTAAGTGCTTACTATGTTCAAGGCACTGTACTAAGCACTGAGGTGGATATAAGCAAATTGGGTTAGACACAGTCCCTGTCCCGGGTGGGGTTCACAGTCTCAATCCCCATTTTACAGATGAGGTAGGTAGGACACAGAGAAGTTAAGTAACTTGCCCAACACCACACAGCAGCTAGTGGTGGAGCCAGGATTAGAACCCATGGCCTTCTGACTCCCAGACCCATGTTCTATCCACTATGCCATGCTGCATTTCATAAATATGATCGAATGAATGAACTGAATGAATGAATCTTGCGTCTACCCCAGCACTTAGAACAGTGCTTGGCACATAGTAAGTGCTCAACATGTACCACAATTATAATAATAATTATAACATAATATATTATTATTATTATTATTCTTATCCCACCCCTCCCCTTTCTCTTCCTGCTCCCCGATTCTTGACCCCCAAAACAAGGGAAGAAACTGTAAGGATGGTCCTTTCAGGTTCCAGGTCTTGTTTTCTCTGATTCTCAGTGAAGCAGAGTTAGATGGCTTAATCTCCATTAATCGCCGAGAGACCCACTGAGGAGGACAAGGGGGTAGGCGGGAGGTGAAAGTGTGTCAAACACACACCTAAAGCTTGGCAGAAATTACAGAGGGACATAGAAGACTTGAGTGAATCATTTAATCAATAAATGGCATTTACTGAGTGCTTACTACGCGCAGAGTAATAATAATAATAATGATGGTATTTGTTAAGCGCTTACTATGTGCCAAGCACTGGGATAGATATAAGGTTATTGGGTTGTCCCTGAGGCACAGAGAAGTTTAAGGACTTTCCCAAAGTCACACAGCTGACAAGTGGCGGAGTCGGGATTAGAATCCACGACACCTGACTCCCAAGCCCGTGCTCTTTCAATCAATCAATCAATCGTATTTATTGAGCGCTTACTGTGTGCAGAGCACTGTACTAAGAACTTGGGAAGTACAAGTTGGCAACATATAGAGACAGTCCCTACCCAACAGTGGGCTCACAGTCTAGAAGGGGGAGACAGAGAACAAAACCAAACATATTAACAAAATAAAATAAATAGAATAGATATGTACAAGTAAAATAAATAAATAAATAAATAGAGTATATAGAGTTTATACAAACATATATACATATATACAGGTGCTGTGGGGAAGGGAAGGAGGTAAGATGGGGCAATGGAGCGGGGGAGGAGGGGGAGAGGAAGGAGGGGGCTCAGTCTGGGAAGGCCTCCTGGAGGAGATGAGCTCTCAGTAGGGCCTTGAAGGGAGGAAGAGAGCTAGCTTGGTGGATGGGCAGAGGGAGGGCATTCCAGGCCACAGGGATGACGTGGGCTGGGGGTCGATGGCGGGACAGGCGAGAATGAGGCACAGTGAGGAGATTAGCGGCAGAGGAGCAGAGGGTGCGGGCTGGGCTGTAGAAGGAGAGAAGGGAGGTGAGGTAGGAGGGGGCGAGCGGATGGACAGACTTGAAGCCGAGAGTGAGGAGTTTCTGCCTGATGCGCAGATTGATTGGTAGCCACTGGAGATTTTTGAGGAGAGAAGTAACATGCCCAGAGCATTTCTGGACAAAGACAATACGGGCAGCAGCATGAAGTATGGATTGAAGTAGGGAGAGACACGAGGATGGGAGATCAGAGAGAAGGCTGATGCAGTAGTCCAGACGGGATAGGATGAGAGCTTGAACGAGCAGGGTAGCAGTTTGGATGGAGAGGAAAGGGCGGATCTTGGCAATGTTGCGGAGCTGAGACCAGCACTAACCCACTAACCACTTTCCACTAACCCACACTGTGAATACTGCACTAAGCACTTGGGAGAGCACGGTACAACAGAATTTGCAGACCGGTTCTCTGCCCACAGCAAGTTTATGGTCTAGACATTGATATAAATAAGTAATTTAGTAGAAATGCTTTGAAGACGTGTACATCAGTGCTGTGGGGTTGGGGGTTGCGTGAATAGCAAATGTCCAAAGGCCACAGATCATCATCATCATCAATCGTATTTATTGAGCGCTTACTGTGTGCAGAGCACTGTACTAAGCGCTTGGGAAGTACAAATTGGCAACATATATAAAAATCCAAGTACATAGACAACGCAGATGGGAGAGTGAGCTGGGGAAAAGAAGGCTTAATCGGGAAAGGCCTTTTGGAGGAGATGTGATCTTAGTAATGCTTCAAAGGTGGAGAGAATCAATCAATCAATCATATTCATTGAGCGCTTACTGTGTGTAGAGCACTGTACTAAGCGCTTGATGGAGAGAATGGAAGTATAGTCCAAAGAATCAACCAACTATTTCTCCTCTCTGTGAACCTCTTTCTGGGTCAGACCAGTTACCAAAGCTGCATGTAGTATCCTATGTTTTGGCATGGCATGCTTGGTGCATAGAGGGGCAAAATTACACCTTTTGATTTACTTTCAAACATTTACTGATGATGCATAGCCTTTTGATGGCCTTTTTTGGCAGGTGCAATTCATTGTTGTGCCCTTTAAGCCCTTTGATACTCACCTCATCCCCAGTCTCACAGAACTTTTGTACAGATCCTTATATTCTGTTGCTTCCCCCTCTGCAATGTGTTCAATGTGGGTCTCTCCCACTAAATTGTAGCTCCTAAGGGCAGGGATTGTGCATACCCACTTTATTGTAAACTCTCTCGAGCACTTAATTCAGTGCTCTGCCCGGCATATGCGCTCAATAAATACAACTGATTGATTCTCAGAGACCCACTTTCCATGTCCCATGGAGCCCTTGGCAGAGTCCTCCTGACTGACACACACGCACACACGCACATATACACACAGGTTTTCCCTGCCTGTCTCCTAATCCATTTTAATTCCTCAGGTCCTAATTCCATTTATAGGACTTAGGCCTCAAGTTGAGCATTAAGTGTAGCTATTAGCAGCACAGCAGCGGGGCTCTGTGGCCTGAGACTTTATTTAGGGGAAAATGCCAGAACGGGCTACCTCTCAGGAAAACCCAGGATCAAAAAAGTGACATTTTGTTCCCAGTTTAAAGCAACGGAATGGGACTATAAGTAGGATGCTTGCTTCAGTGGATGAGAGAACTTGAGCTATTTAATAGATTCCTTAAATGTCTTTGGTCGAGCCTTTGACCTTACAGGGGTATTAACTGAACATTTCACCAACTCGGTAATGTTGAAACATCGACTTCCACCCCCAGGCCACTGGGTAGGTTTCTGTGGAAACAAACCTTCAGAAAGTGGACCCAGAGGGACGGGATGATGGTTGAACTGGAAGAAATATGAACACTGGATGAAGAAGTCCTTGAGAAATAGAAAAGACGGAGAGTCTCTCATCAAGAACCTGGATGACAAGAAGGCAGTGGTTCCAGAATTCTGTAAGTTTAGCCTCATTTTTCCTTTGCACAGAAATTAGTCACAGAAGAGATCTTTTAGGATCTACTAAGATGGCCCCAGTGAGAACCAGTGATGACTTTTCATCAAGGCATTTGCTTTTTGCAACCCACTGGGATGGTTTATTATTAACACTATCACCATATTTATAATAATAACAATAATATTTGTTAAGCACTTACTACGTGCCTACCTACATCTTACTATGTGAGAAGCAGTGTGGCTCAGTGGAAAGAGCCCGGGCTTTAGAGTCAGAGGTCGTGTGTTCAAATCCTGGCTCCGCCACTTGTCAGCTGTGTGACTATGGGCAAGTCACTTAACTTCTCTGGGCCTCAGTTACCTCATTTGTAAAATGGGTATTAAGACTGTGAGCCCCCCATGGGACTACCTGATCACCTTGTAACCTCCCCAGGGCTTAGAACAGTGCTTTGCATATAGTAAGTGCTTAATAAATGCCATTATTATTATTATTATTATTATTATTATTATTATTATTATTACATGCCAAGCACTGGGATGGAGATATAATCAGATCAGGCACAGTCCCTGTTCCTCAAAAGGATCACAGTCTAAAAGGGAGGGCTAGAGGGCCAGCATGTAAGATTCCTATTTTACAGATGAAGAAACTGAGGTACAGAAAAATCAAGTGGTGTGCCCAAAGTTTCAAAACAAGCAACATGGGCTAATGTTGATAAGCAGCATGGCTCAGTGGAAAGAGCCCGGGCTTTGGAGTCAGAGGTTATGGGTTCAAACCCCGGCTCCGCCAACTGTCAGCTGTGAGACTTTGGGCAAGTCACTTAACTTCTCTGTGCCTCAGTTACCTCATCTGTAAAATGGGGATTAAAACTGTGAGCCTCCCGTGGGATAACCTGATCACCTTGGCACCTCCCCAGTGCTTAGAAGTGCTTTGCACATAGTAAGTGCTTAACAAATACCACCATTATTGTTATTATTAATGAATTAAAGCATGGTCTTATGAGTCAGAAGGACCTGGTTTCTAATCCCAGCTCCACCACTTGTTTGTTGTGTTATCTTGGGCAAGTCACTTAACTTCTCTGTCCTCAGTTCCCTCATCTGTAAAATAGGGAGTAAGAATGTGAGCCCCATGTGGGACAACATGTTAATGTTGTACCTACCCCAGCACTTAGAACTGTGCTAGGCACAGAGTAAGCGCTTAACAAATACCATTATTATTATTATTATTATTATTATTATTATTATTATTAAGACTGTGAGCCTAATGTGAGACATGGACTGTGTCCAACCTGATTAACTTGTATCTACCCCAGTGTTTAGAACAATGTCTGGCAAATAGAAAGCACATATCAAAAACCATTAGGGAAAAAAAAATAAGCAAATAGCAGTGTTGGGATTAGAATCCAGGTCTCCTGACTCCTACTCTGTGCTCACTCTATTGTCTCACTGCCTCTTGTAGCTTCTTCAGATCAATGTTGCCTAGAAGCCAGGACAATTGTCATAGAAGATGCCCAGATCCCTTTCAGACCTTTGATACTATGAATTGAGCCACAGTGATTTCAGTTTTACCACGGAGAGCCATTACTGTTTCTAGAAAATGGAGAGTTGTTTTAGCTAATTCCATCTTTGATTTAACCTCATAATAAAGAAAAAAGTTTTTTTAAATCTCACTTTGGAATTACCCCTCTTAAATAGACACCCACGATTTTCCTGGTGTAAAGCTTTCGGGGCAAAACTATTTCTATGTAGCTATTTAAATTAAATCCTCACAAATCAATTCTTCCAAGTTGATTTCCACCCTTGCTTTCCAGGAGGGGAGAGCAGTTACACAGATTTCTATAATAACAAATGTGTGTTTTCTCTGTTGTTGCCTGACTCCATATTGCCCACACACGCCTCTCTCCCCAGCCTTCCCTCCTCCCAGCAGACCCTTACCGACACAGTTTCTTGCTGCCTGGTGTTTCTTAGCTTTTAGAGACTAATTTTTTTTAGATTACTGGAGTCCTTAGTACTATTGTGTCTTTCCAGAAAAAGAACATTTTTTTTTTCAAAGTGCCTTTTAAAAATGGATGAAAATGACCCTGCCAGCCAATGCTGACTTGGGAGAGTACCCGTTATTCCTATTGCTTCCATTCTTGAGTGTGGAAAAGGGACATAGAGAGGGCAGAAAATAATACTGGGGTCAGGGGGATAGTCAAAACCAAGATGCAGGTCTTCTGACCTCTGCTCCCCTCCTCTCAGCAGCAGAAACTGCCTCTGCCACATGTCGGTTGAGTGACCTTGGGCAAGTCACTTCACTTCTCTGGGCCTCAGTTACCTCATATGTAAAATGGGGATTGACACTGTGAGCCCCTCCTGGGACAGGGGCTGTGTCCAACACGATTTGCTTGTATCCACCCCAGTGCTTAGTACAGTTCTTGGCACATAGGAGTGCCTAAAAAATACCATTATTATTATTATTGCTATTATTATATGCCTTCTCTGCTCTTTAAAGCCCGGCCTTACATTCCAGGTGGAGAAAACACAACCAACATTCCTCAAGGCCAATCCCGATCCCAATCATCAGGAGACAACTGGGATCCAGAGAAGGTCCCTCCTAGCCCTCTGGCACACTGACTCACAACCTCCCTTCTCCCTCCTATATTCTGTGGCCAAGAGAGGCTGACAAAGGAAAAGAATTGCCAAGCCATGTTTGAAAGTCCTTGATCTAGTTGAATGCCACCCTCTCAGTGACAGGGTTTTTCTTTAGAGGAATGAAGCATTCAGGCAAAGTGATTGTCACCCTGACGGTTTTCAGATGAGGCTGCCCTTCTAGCCTTGGAGCCTTCACTTATACAATACCTCCAATCCCATCGCTGCAAGTTGGGAAGGCTCAGAGCTTGTAAACAATTTGTTGGCTTAAACCTGAGAGAGTGGAGATGAGAATTCAGGGCACACAAGGTGCAGCAACAATGAGAACACTTGAAATTTAGATGACATCTTTATTCCAGTCTTTCAACCCATTCTCTTTATGCTCTCTTCCTTTCCGCCTCTTTCCCCGAAACATTTAGAGGGAAGTCGAGGGTTAAGGAGTTCCCATCCTCATCTCACAGATCATTATGATTATTTATTTACTTATGGTATTTGTTAAGTGCTTGCTATGTGTCAAGCACTGCTCTAAGCGCTGAGGTAGTTACAAGTTAATCAGATCCCTATCCCACATGGGGCTCACAGACTAAGTAAGAGGGAGAACAGGGTTTGAAACCCCATTTTACAGTTGAGGAAACTGAGACCCAGAGAAGAGAAGTGACTTGCCCAAAGTCACACAGCAGACAAGCAGAGGAGCCAGGATTAGAACCCAGATGCTCTTACTCCCAGGACCTTGCTCTTTCCGCTAGGCCACACTGCTGCCAGATGAAAAAATTAAGCCCTTGGGAGGGAAAAAAAATTAATAATAATAATTGTGGTATTTGTTAAACGCTTCCTGTGTGCCAGGCACTGTACTAAGCAATGGGGTGGATACAAGTGAATCAGATGGTGCACAGTTCCTGTGCCACATGGGGCTCCCAGTCTCAATCCCATTTTACAGATGAGGGAACTGAGGCACAGAGAAATGAAGTGACTTACCTAAGGTCATACAGCAGACAAGTGGCGGAGCCGGGATTAGAATCCGCGACTTCTGACTCCCTGGACCAAGCTCTATCCAATTTGTTGTGCTGCACAATGTCACCAAGAGGATTGGACAACATCCCAAGGTCCCTTTCAGCATTTCAACTGATCTGATCCCTATTCATTTCAACCTCTACCTTTCTTCTATGGTTGGGAGAAGCTGGGCCGCTTGAAGATGAAAATGAAGATGAAGGTCTTCATTTCCAGCAGCTTTCCAAAGGGGTTGATTAATTTGTAATCAGGCCAAAATCAAAAGGTGCCAGAGATTGATAGAACAAATGTTAGGTTACAAAAATGGATGCCTTCTCCCGACCAGGTTTTCTACCTCTGTTTTCTATTACAGTGCAGAGGTAGAACAAGTCTATTTCTCCGGAGGGTGGAAAATCTTGAGGGAGGATCATGTAAAGGTTAGATAAGGGCCTGAGAATCAGAAGGTCATGGGTTCTAACCCCGGCTCCACCACATGTCTGCTGTGTGAACTTGGGCAAATCATTTCATTTCTCTGGGCCTCATCTGTAAAATGGGGATTGAGACTGTGAACCCCACGTGGGACAGGGACTGTGTCCAACCCAATTTGCTTGTATCCATCCTAGCATTTAGTACAGTGCCTGGTACAAAGTAAACTGTTAACAAATACTACAATTATTATTACAATTATAATGACTGTCCTCTTGAAAAAAAAAAATCTCCAGCCAATCTCTGAAAAAGGCAGCGGAGGTGATGCAGTCTTCCTCTGGGGCTTTTGGTGACGATCATATTTAAGCCCAGGGCAACTGGGAAGTCTAACTTGTGTAAGCTCATGAAGAGCAGGGAATGTGTCCGCCAGTTCTGTTGCACTGTACTCTTCCAAGGCTTAGTGAAGTGCTCTGCACATAGTAAGTGCTCAGTAAAAATCACTGATTGACTGCTTGATTCAACACACCATCATTTGCAGATGGGGAACTTTGATGCTCAAAGAGGCTTCAAGTTATGGCCTATGACTGACAGAACAAGTGGGTATTTACAAAGATAATTTCTAGGGAGAAAACCCACTTGAGACGTCTATCTAAAAGAGTAAGATCAATATCATGAGCCAGCCTAACATCAGATGGAGAATTTCCCTGGTTTTGCAGACACTCACTACCAGTTCTGCTTCAGAGCTTGTCCGGAGAACCTGATGGCAGTATACAGTGAGAGCTGGCAATTCAGACTTTTCCAGGTACAGAAAAGAGTAAGATCAATACTGTAGATGTACTTAGCAGTTTGCTGCCACCATGACTGATCTCATGGCTTTCCCCCAATCCCAACAGCCCTTCTGGGCATTGGCTGCCAATCAGTCTATGTGAATTGACAGATTTCCCGGACTCGTCAGAGTAATAATTACCATATTTGTTAAGTGCTTACTATGGGCCAAGTATTGTACTACATACTGGGGTAGATAAAAGTCACTCAGGTCATATGCAGTGTCTGTCCCACGTGGTGCTCACAGTCTAAGTAGGAGAAAGAATGGGTATTGTGCCTCCATTTTACAGACAGGGAAACTGAGGTGCAGAGAAGTTCAGTGACTTGCTCAAGGTCACAGAGCAGGCATGTGGTGAAGCCGGAATTAGAATTCCCATACTCTTTTCGCTGGGCCACCAAAGCATGCATGGTCACTGCAAATATACTCTATCTATATAGGAGAAGCAGCGTGGCTAAATGGAAAGAGCACGGGCTTTGGAGTCAGAGGTCATGGGTTCAAATTCTGGCTCCGCCAATTGTCAGCTGGGTGATTTTGGGCAAGTCACTTCACTTCTCTGGGCCTCAGTTCCCTCATCTGTAAAATGGGGATGAAGACTGTGAGCCCCCCGTGGGACAACCTGATCACCTTGTAACCTCCCCAGTGCTTAGAACAGTGCTTTGCACATAGTAAGCGCTTAATAAATGCCATTATATATATATATATATATATCTGAGGCCTAGTGGAACAAACACTAGAATGGGACTAAGAAAACCTGGGTCAAGTCCTGGCTCTTCCATTTCATTCATTCATTCAATAGCATTTATTGAGGGCTTACTGTGTGCAGAGCACTGTACTAAGCATTTGGAAAGTACAGTACAGCAGTAAAAAGAGACAATCCCTGCCCACAACAAGATCACAGGGCAAATCACTCAACTTTTCTTTGCCTCAGTTATCTCATCTGAAAATGAGGAAAAAACACCTACTTATCCCACATCTTACACTGTGGACCCCATGAGGGACAGGGCTTGTGTTCAATCTGAATCCCTTGTATCTAGTGTTTATCATGGTGCTTGGCACATAGTAAGTGCTTAATACATACAGCCATTATTTCTGCAATCTACTATTTTTCAGTCCTGCTCTGCTGAACTGTGTCAGAAAATGTTGAGAGCAAATTTCTATCATTAAATTGCAAGTGAGCTGGGTTAAATTAATGCTTTTAAGGGTCAAGTGGATTATAGAACATTTATTCAGCCTGCTGCTCTTAGGTTTGCCTTATGGATTCGTAGCTCTGGTGTTCTTGGAGACATTGCCAATATATTCCATGTTAGGTAGAACTCCAATTCTTATTGTCCTATTGTTTTAGGGCTACCAAATCTCATTTCTGTGGTATAGTAACAATAATCATAATAATCATAATTATGGTATTTGTTAAGTGCTTACTATGTGCCAGGGACTGTTCTAAGCACTGGGGTAAATATGTGATAATTGGGTTGGACACAGTCCCTGTCCCACATAGGGCTCACAGTCTTAATCCCCATTTTACAGATGAGGGAACTGAGGCACAGAAAATGTAGGTGACTTGCCCAAGATCACACAGCAGACAAGTGGCAGAGCCAGGATTAGAACCTTCCCAGGCACATGCTCTAACCACTAGGCCATGTGGCTTCTTACTCTCCCAAGTGCTTAGCACAGTATTCTGCACACAGTAAGCACTCAATAAAAATACCACTGATTGGCTGAGAGAAGTTAGTAAGATCACTTCTCCACTCATGGCTCAATTTCTGGTAATTATAACCTGAATTGCTGTGGCCTAGAGAACCATGGTGCAGGCCCCTTGACTCTATCCTAGCCTCCCATCTCCCTCTTTTTAAAATGGTATTTGTTGAGCGCTTACTATACTTGAGTGCTTATTGCTTGAGAAGTAGTGTGGCTCAGTGGAAAAAGCATGGGCTTTGGAGTCAGAGGTCAGGGGTTCAAAGCCCAGCTCTGCCAATTGTCAGCGGTGTGACTTTGGGCAAGTCACTTCACTTCTCTGGGCCTCAGTTACCTCATCTGTAAAATGGGGATTAAGACTGTGAGCCCCCCGTGGGACAACCTGATCACCTTGTATCCCCCCAGAGCTTAGAACAGTGCTTTGCACATAGTAAGCACTTAATAAATGCCATTATTATTATTATTATTATTAAAGAGCACGGGCTTTGGAGTCAGAGGTCATGGGTTCAAATCCCAGTTCAGCCAATTGTCAGCTGTGTGACTTTGGGCAAGTCACTTAACTTCTCTGTGCCTCAGTTACCTCATCTGTAAAATGGGGATTAAAACTGTGAGCCCCCCGTGGGACAACCTGATCACCTTGTAACCTCCCCAGTGCTTAGAGCAGTGCTTTGCACATAGTAAGCACTTAACAAATATCATCATTATTATTGTTATATATTGAACACTGGTCTAAGCACTGGGATAGATACAAATTAATTGGGTGGGACACAGTCGCTGTCCCACATGAGTCTCCGAGTCTAATTGGCATTGACAGAGGTGGGATTAGAACCCAGGTCCTCTGACTCTGAGGACAATGCTCTATCAACTAGCTGTGGGTTTTCCAGTCTGGGCCTGCTCAAAATGCCTCTGCAAGAACCGGGAGATGATGGAGCAGTGGAGAAGCAGCATGGTGTAGTGGATAGAGCAAGAACCTGGGAGTCAGGTCATGGGTTCTTATCCTGGCTCTGCCATTTGTCTGCTGTGTGACCTTGGGCAAGTCACTTAACTTCTCTGAGCCTCATTTACCTCATCTGTAAAATGGGGATTAAGATCGTGAGCCCCACGTGGGACAACCTGATCAGCTGGTATCCCCCCCAGCGCTTAGAACAATGCTTTGCACATAGTAAGCGCTTAACAAATGCCATCATCATCATCATCATTATTATTACTGTTATTATTATTATTACCTTGGGCAAGTCATTTCACTTCTCTGGGCCTCAGTTACCTCACCTGCAAAATGGGGAAAGAGACTGTGAGCCCCACATGGGCCACAGACTGTGTCCAACTCGATTTGTTTGTATCCACCCCCATGCTTAGTACGGTGCCTGGCACATTGTAAATGCTTAACAAGGGGCTTTGGGAAGAAAGTGGGGAGGCCAGTGCCTTTTGAAAGGAAAATCATAAACTCCAGGCTCACATCAAATCAGAGGCGATTTAGCCTGCAACATTTTTGCGCCTCATTCAGTCAGGTCGTATTTATTAAGAATTTACTGTGCACAGAACACTGTATTAAGCACTTGGGGAAGTACAATACCCCTCACTGGTCCTTAGCCCAACAAGAGCTAGCCGCGTGGTCAGGGTGAGCTCGTTGTGGCCAGGGAATGTTGTACCATACTCTCCCGAGCACTTAGAACAGTGCTCCACACACAGTAAGTGCTCAAACAATATGATCAAGGGCAGCCCGACTCACCCGTCTCTCCTGTGCTTTTCTTTGTCTAGTTTCTGCCATGCCGGCTACTAACCAGGGCTGGCCCGAGGCGTTCGGCTTCAGGATCGGCGGGAATGGGCCGTGCTACATCGTCGCCGTGGAGGATGGGAGCAGCGCTGGCCTGGCGGGGCTCCGGCCTGGAGACCAGATCCTGGAGATGGAGGGGCGGCCCGTGTCCGGCCTGAGCAGGGGTGGCCTGGTGCGGCTGGCCAGGCGCTGCCGGAACGTGCCCCCCAGCATCGGCGTGGTCTCCCGTGTCCAACAGCTGCAACTCCCACCTGCCCCGGACGGCGATTTTGGCTTCGCCCTGCGGCGGGGCAGCCCCCCGCAGGTGGAGCGGGTCAGTCCGGGATCGCCGGCTGCCCGGAGGGGACTGAAGCCGGGAGACTTGGTCTTGGAGGTGGGCGGGAGCCCGGTGAGGCGCTATGAGGCGGCTGCGGCCTCCATCCAGGCCCGCTGTGGGAAAGCGCTCTGGCTGGGCCTGTTGCGGTTCGGGCCGATCCACGAGAGGAGCGGTAGCGGCCCGGAGGGCGGGCAGGGGGTGGACGCCGTCCACCTCGAGAGGAGGCACAAGGCGCAAGAGTTCAACAAGAAGGTGAGGACTGGGGCAACTGACTGGGGTCTCGTGGAGGTCCTAAAATGGAACCAATACAAACATGCTTGATGTTCTCCTTACCTTCCTCCGCTCCGCCCAATGAAGTGTTGATCACACTGGGACAAGCTCCTGTTCTAGAGACAAACAGCCCTAATCAATCATCATCATCATCATCAATCGTATTTATTGAGCGCTTACTACGTGCAGAGCACTGTACTAAGCGCTTGGGAAGTACAAATTGGCAACATCTAGAGACAGTCCCTACCCAACAGTGGGCTCACAGTCTAAAAGGGGGAGACAGAGAACAAAACCAAACATACTAACAAAACAAAATCAATAGAATAGATATGTACAAGTAAAATAAATAAATAAATAAATAGAGTATGTACAAACATCTATACATATATATAGGTGCTGTGGGGAAGGGAAGGAGGTAAGATGGGGGGGATGGAGAAGGGGACGAAGGGGAGAGGAAGGAAGGGGCTCAGTCTGGGAAGGCCCGGTGGGATTTCTTGCAGGAAGCAGTGTGGTCTAGTGGATACAGCCCGGGCCTGGGAGTCAGAGGACTTGGGTTCTAATCCCGCTCGGCCACTTGTCTGCTGTGTGATCTTGGGCAAGTCAGTTCACTTCTCTGGGCCTGAGTTACCTCATCTGGAAAATGGGGATGAAGACTGTGAGCCCCATGTGGGACATGGACTGTGTCCAAATTGATTAGCTTATAACCAGCACTTAGTACAGTGCCTGTCACATAGTAGGCTGTGAGCCCGTTGTTGGGGAGGGATTGTCTCTGTTGCCGAATTGTACTTTCCAAGCGCTTGGAATGGTGCTCTGCTCACAGTAAGCGCTCAATAAATATGATTGAATGAATGAATGAATTGACAAATACCAAAGTAATAAAAAGTATAATAATAAGCAGTTACAGCAGGTATAGCTGTCAGTCAGTAAATTATGTTTATTGAGTGTTTACTGTGTACAGGGAACTGTACTAAGCACTTGAGACAGTACAATATAATAATATAATAGACACATTCCCACAAGCATACTGTCTGGAGGAGCACTGTACTAAGTACTGTAATAAGTACTTGGGAAAAAGCATGGCCTAGTGGAAAGAGCATGACCCTGGGAGTCAGAAGACCTGGTTTCTAATCCCAGTTCTCCATCACTTGTCTGCTATGTGACCTTGGGCAAATCACTTCACTTTGCTGTACCTCAGTTCCCTCATGGGCTAAATGGAGATTCAGTACCTGTTCTCTCACTTAGACTGTGAACTCCATGTGCAGTAGGGACTATGTCAAACAAGATTATCTTGTATCGGCCCCATAGCTTAGTACAGTGCTAAGCACACAGTAAATACTTAACAGCACCATAATCATTATTAATTATAATTATAGGAGCTGTGAATCTTTTGGGCTTGTGTGTTGATTCGAAAAAGCTGTTCTGAGGTGAGGCTGGCTGTCCCAATGGAGAAACTGACTAATGGAGGGCTTCCGGGGTGGGATTTCCCAGAATGGTCCAGGAAGGGGAGGGACATCCCTGAGAGGAAGGAGGGAGCCTTGAGCAGGGGTAGAGATTTGTGAGGTCATTCATTCATTCAGTCATATTTATTGAGCACTTACTGTGTACAGAGTACTGTACTAAACGCTTGGGAGAATACAAGAATGATTGTAACCTAGATTGTAAGCCTCTTGAGAGTAGGGATCATGTCTACTTACTTTAATCAATCAATCAATCAATCATATTTATTGAGCGCTTACTGTGTGTAGAGCACTGTACTAAGCGCTTGGGAAGTACAAGTTGGCAACATATAGAGACGGTCCCTACGCAACAACGGGCTCACAGTCTAGTGAGCTATTATTATTATTACTACAATAGTAATAATAATTGAAGAATTTGTTAATGCTTACTATGTGCCAAGAATTGTACTAAGTGCTGGGGTAGATACAAGATGATCACAGGACTGTGTTCCTTTCACTAGGCCATGATCCTTCCCTGCACATGTACGAAAAAAAAACTACCCCTCCCTTCCCATCCATCATCACAGGTAATTTCCGAACCAACTCTCGCTTCAGGGGAATCAGCTTCCCATACCTACCGGACATTCTATTTTGCTTCTTACATGCTCCACTATTCCCTCACAGCTATATTGTTTTTCTTTTTAGCGTCTGTCTCTCCCCTCGATTATAAGCTATTTAAGGACAGGGGTTGTGTTCTACTTATTCCAAATGCTTAGAACAGTGTTCTGCCCATGGTAGGTACTCAATAGACCCCAGCTCTCCACTTAATAATAATAATGATAATAATAATTGTATTTGTTAAGTGCTTACTATGTGCCGAGCACTGATCTAAGCACTGGGAGAGATATACGGTCATCAGGTTGTCCCATATGGGGTTCACAGTCTTCATCCCCATTTTGCAGCTGAGGGACCTGAGGCACAGAGAAGTGAAGTGACTTGCCCAAGGTCACACAGCAAACAAATGGCAGAGCTGAGATTAGAACCCACGTCCTCTGGCTTCCAAGCCCATGCTCTTACCACTAGGCCTTGCTGCTTGTCTGTGTGACCTTGGGAAAGTTTCTTCTCTTCTCTGTGCCTCAGTTACCTCATCTGTAAAATGGGGATTGAGACTGTGAGTGTCACATGGGACAAGGACTGTGTCCAACTCAATTTGCTTGTATTCACCCCAGAGCTTAATACAGTGCCTGGCACATAGTAAGTGCTTAACAAATACCATCATTATTATTATTCATTCATTCATTCATATTTATTGAGCGCTTACTGTGTGCAGAGCACTGTACTAAGCTTGGGAAGTAGAATTAGGCAACATATAGAGATGGTCCCTACCCAACAATGGCCTCACAGTCTAGAAGGGGGAGACAGATAACAAGACAAAACAAGTAGAGAGGTGTCAATACTGTCAGAATAAATAGAATAATAGCTATATACACATCATTAATAAAATAAATAGAGAAGTAAATATGTACAAATAAGATAGAGTATTATTACTATTGATGGATTGAACCTCCTCTGCCTAGTTTCCACCTTGAAATCCTAGTTCCCTTCAGCCTCTCTGTACCTTCCCAGAGGATCCTCACGCTTGATCTCAACATGGGCAATCGTATTTTCATGGACCACTTCCTTGCTGGAAACAATCGCCTCACTCTTGGGACCTCTGGCTCTTACATCTTGCCACCCACTTTCTCTCCCCACCTCATTCCTCATTCATGGCCTCCCCATCTTAATACACCCCTTTTTCCAACCTGGGATATCTCATTATAATGCACAGTCAGAAGAAATGGGCTAATATTAGTTTATGCAACTTGATGGGGATTATTATTATTAAATAATAATGTTAATGGCAGTATATGTTAAGCACTGGCTCTCTGCCAAGCACTGTGCCAAGATAACTGGGTTGGACACAGTCCCTGCCCGGCTCACACACAGTCTTAATCTCCATTTTTCAGACGAGGTTAACTGAGGCACAGAGAAATGAAGTGACTTCCCCAAGGTCACACAGCAGACAGGTGGCAGAGGTGGAATTAGAACCCAGGTCCTTCTGACTCCCAAGCCCGTGCTCTATCCACTAGGCCGTGCTGTAACTCGCACGTGGATGAAGCGTCTGCAGCACTGGATTCAGTCAGAGATTGTCGGGTAGCTGTTGATCCCCACTAATATTTGAAGCCTAAACACAATACCTGCTGAAAAGGAGGTCCTGGCTTTATGTTCATCATTCTCGAACAGCCTTTTCCTTTCTTTAACTTTCATCCCTGCTGGGCTTCTTACACAGTAGGACATTAGTTGGTAAGTGAGATTAGAGAGCGATGTGAGCTTGCTGGTGAACGGGGGCTGGAACCCAGCTCGGCTGCTCTCCGCCTCGTTGCCCAAAGCCCTCTGCCAGAGAGCCGAAGGGCTCGGCTGGGTTCTCCCTTCATGTCAGACAGCTCTCCCCGGAGGGTGCCTCAACTTCACCCCTCTTTCCCCATTCATGGGGACACAGGGAACGATGGAGGATTCAGTTTGCAAGGAATGAAGGAGACACTGGTCTCTCCTAATAAACCTTAGTTTCACGCCTTCCCCAGACTCCACTCATCGAGAAAGAGGGAATAGTTAAGAAACAGCGTGGCCTAGGGCTTGAGAGTCGTAAGGACCTGGGTTCTAATCCCCACTCTGCCACTTGTCTGCTGTGTGACCTTGGGCAAGTCACTTCACTTCTCTGTGCCTCAGTTACCTCATCTGTAAAATGGGGATTAAGGCTGTGAGCCCTATGTGGGACATGGACTGTGCCCAAATTGATTAGCTCATTCCTATCCCAGTGCTTAGTACGGTGCATGGCACATGGCCAGGATTAGAACCCAGATCCTTCAGACTCTCAGGCCCGTACTCTATCCATTAAGCCATGCTACTTCTCACCCCATTCACTCTCACCTTCTAAAAACACTTGCACCCCCTCTTCTTCCTTCCTTCCTTTACTACCATCTTCTGGGCAGGGACTATATTTACTGTTCTACTCTATTCTACTTGTACCCTCCTGAGTGTTTAGTAAAGTGCTCTGCACACAGTAAGTGCTCAATAAATATGATTGATTGATTGGTTGATCTTCATCGATTCCCTCTGAGGGCTTCTCCCTCTTTCCCTTCAAAAATGTCTACATCTCTCCTATCCTAAAAAATTATTCTCTGGATCCCACGGCCCTATCTAACAATTCCTACCAGCTCTCTCTTTTCATTCCTGGTCACTGTCTCCATTCCTTCTCCTCCAAGTCCCTCTTTGGGTCTCTCTGCAATCCCTTTTCCACCTCATTCCATTGAGACTACTCTCTCCTTCAGACCAAATCTAATGGGCTGTTCTCTGTCCTAACCACCCTGCAACTTCTTGGCTTCCTTTGACACTACAAATCAACCCCCCACCCTTGAAACATTACCTAACCTTGGTTTTTTCAGTATTTTTCTCTTCCTCTAGACTGTAAGCTCATTGTGGGTAGGGAATGTGTAGGGAATGTGTCTGTTATATTGTTGTGGTGTACTCTCCCAAGTGCTTAGTACAATGCTTTGCATCCAGTAAGCACTCAATACATACAATTGATTGGTTGATTCTGTTTTTTCTCTAACCTCTAACCCTTTTTTCCACCTTGTTCAAACTCAGCAGCTACTAGCTGGAACCAAGTTCCTCATCTCACTGGGGGAAATGAATCCAGGAGATCTCTTCCACAGAATTTACTATGTGGAGCCTTGGAAGGGTTACTATTTCCTCTCAGAAGAGATGATTAATAGTAGGATAAGGTAGGTGAGGGTACTAGGGGTGAGGATTTTTCAGGTCTTTAAGCAGGTATTTTGGGAAGCCGTGTGCCCTAGCACGGGAGTCAGAGGTCCTGAGTTCTAATCTAGCTCTACCACGCAGCTACTGCATGACCTTAGGCAGGTTGCTTAACTTTTCTGTGCCTCAGTTCCCTCATCTGCAAATTGGGGATTCAATACCTACTCTCTCTCCTAATTAGACTGTGAGCCCTGTGTGGGATTTGCTTATCTTGTATCTAACCCAGCGCTTGGTACGGTGCTTGGCACATAATAATAGCTCAACAAATACCACAGTAATATTAATAATAATTATGTTACATGACTTAGTTTGATGCAGCCATGGTGAAAGATGATAGAGACCATCATAAAGTTTTAGAGCAAGCCATAACCAGGGTAAGACCGATGCTTTCTCTGCTCTAATTTTTATAACCTTGAAGCATCTGACATTTAGTAGAAATTTCAATGCTGGTCATGTGGCCCCTCCTTTAAAATGATGGGCACTTTGTGATTTAGGATATAGGTTAAAAAAACCTCTCAGAAGCCTTCTAAGTGGGACAAGCACCTAGGGGGAACAACCATTTTTTTCTCCTTTTCTTATGTAACAGCTCTTTGAGCCAGCCATGGCCCATTTGCATTTGGGCTGCTGCTTTAAATGATTTTAAAGCTTTTCATTATTAGGGTGATGGGCAGCCAGGTTGGAGAGAGGGAGGACACTGTTTTTTTTTTCAATAGGTCTGTCGATATAAGGGGACTTGGGTTCTAATCCTGGCTCCATCACTTGTCTGCTGTGTGACCTCAGGCAAGTCCCTTAACTTCTCTGTGCCTCAGTTACCTCATCTGTAAAATGGAGATTAAGACTGTGAGCCCCACTTGGGACAACCTGATCACCTTGTAACCTCTGCAGCGCTTAGAACAGTGCTTTGCACATAGGAAGCACTTAATAAATGCCATTATTATTATTATTATTATTATTATTATTATTATTATTCCCTGTACCTCAGTTACCTCATTTGTAAAATGGGGATTAAGACTGCAAGCCCCGTGTGGGACAGGGACTGTGTTCAACCTTGTATCTATTTACCCCAGGGCTTAGAACAGTGCTTGGCTCATAGTAAGCGCTTAACAAATGCCATAAAAAAAATTGCCCGATCTGTGGAGTCCTTGATTGTGTTAGGTTAAGCATCTGGCTGGCCTATTCTAGACTGTGGATATATTTGAACACTGGAATGGTCACCCACACCCCCCAGGGGCCAGACCCCAATCAGAAGTCGAGGCAGAGTCAGGTGTCAGGGAAAGACGGGGTAAGAGAGCCATTATTTTGGAGGTTGTGGTTTAATAATAATAATAATACTAATGGCATTTATTAAGCGCTTACTATGTGCAAAGCACTGTTCTAAGCGCTGGGGAGGTTACAAGGTGATGAGGTCCCACGGGGGGCTCACAGTCTTAATCCCCATTTTACAGATGAGGGAACTGAGGCCCAGAGAAGTGAAGTGACTTGCCCAAAGTCACACAGCTGACAAGTGGCGGAGCCGGGATTTGAACCCATGACCTCTGACTCCAAAGTCCGGGCTCTTTCCACTGAGCCACCCTGCTTCCGTTTGTTATCCATCCACCATTTTTCTTTCCTCCTACCACCTTGTGAGGGGGAAATCCTTCCAATGCTTCCCTCACCATGGTAATAATAATAATGATGGCATTTATTGAGTGCTTATTATGTGCAAAGCACCGTTCTAAGCGCTCGGGAGGTTACAAGGTGATCAGGTTGTCCCACGGGGGGCTCACAGTCTTAATCCCCATTTCACAGATGAGGTAACTGAGGCACAGAGAAGTGAAGTGACTTGCCCAAAGTCATACAGCTGACAATTAGCGGAGCTGGGATTTGAACCCATGACTTCTGACTCCAAAGCTCATGCTCTTTCCACTGAACCACGCTGCTTCTCCCAGCCTCCATTAGGCCTCCATTAAACTCCAATAAACTCCAAGGCTGGATTCATTCATTCATTCATCATTCAATCAATCAAATTTATTGAATGCTTACTGTGTGCAAAGCACTGTACTAAGTGCTTGGGAGAGTAAAATACAAGAACAAAGAGGTACATTCCCTGTCCACAATAAGCTTATAGTCTAGAGGGGGTGGGGGATTCTGCACTAGTCTGTGCTCTTCATAAGCCCCTTGGCTTAACCAATCAATCGGTGCTATGAATTGAGAGCTCACTGTGGCAGACAACTGTACTGAGGGCATGGGAGAGTACACTAAATAATAATAATAATGGTATTTGTTAAACACTTACTATGTGCCAAGCACTATTCTAAGCAATAGAGTAGATACAAGGTTACCAGGCTGAACACTGTCTCCTTCCCACATGGGACTCACAGTCTAAATCCCCTTTTTACAGATGTGGTAACCGAGGCACAGAGAAGTTAAGTGATTCTCCCAAGGTCAACTAGCAGACAGGTGGCAGAGGTGGGATTAGAACTCACATCCTCGGACTCTTAAGGCCATGCTCTTTCCACTAGGCCATGCTGCTTCCCCAGTTAGCAGACATGATCCCTACTCACAGGCTGTTCACAGTCCAGCATGATAATATTAATAAAAATGAAGCAGAAGGGATGGGGGAGAGATGCTGGTACAGAAGAAGATGTCCTGGAGTGGGAGTGGTGAAGCGTGGGCCGATGCTCCCTGGAGGGCAGCTGGGACAGGCCTGGGCAATTGCTGAAAGATAGTCCCTGGCCTGGCCTGGCCCGAGCAGGCCTCTATCAGATGGGCATAAAGGACTGGGCCTCAGAACTTGATCCTAATAGATTGCTTTTGTGAGGGTGGTAAGGTTAAATTGTGTGAAGCATATAAGACATGAGAAGCAGTGTGGTCTAATGGATAGAGCCCAGGCCTGAGAGTCAGAAGGACTTGTGTTCCAAATCCAGCTCAGCCACTTGTCTGCTGCGTGACCTTAAGCAAGTCACTTCACTTCTCTGGGACTCAGTTATCTCCTCTGTAAAATCATCATCGTCATCAATCGTATTTATTGAGCGCTTACTGTGTGCAGAGCACTGTACTAAGCACTTGGGAAGTACAAGTTTGCAACATATAGAGACAGTCCCTACCCAACAGTGGGCTCACAGTGTAAAAGATGGGGATGAAGACTTTGAGTCCCATGTATGACAGGAACTGTGTTCAACCTGATTAGCTTGTATCCACCCCAGCGCATAGAACATTGCCTGACACATAACAGTCACTTAACAGACATCATCATTATTGTTATTATTTCATCATCATTATTATTATTATTAATAAACACCTATGAGACTCCTCTGATACCTGCCTTTGCAATCACTCTATGCCTCTGATGCAGGCCATTGATATTATCATCATTGTATTTATGAAGAACTTTCTATGGGCCAAGCAGTGGGCTAAAATTGGGTTACATCTGGAAGAATCCGATCAGATTCAGTTCCTGCCCCTCCTAGGGCTGACAGTCTAAGAGCTAGGGAGAGCAGGGCTGCAGGTCTCCCTGGTCAGAGGCTGAAGATGAAGAAGAAGCAGAGAAGCAGCGTGGCCTAATAGATAGAGCGTGGGCCTTGAAGTCAGAAGGACCTGGGTTCTAATCCTGACTCCACCACATGTCTGTTGTGTGACCTTGGGAAAGTCACTTCCTTCTCTGGGCCTCAGTTACCTCATCTGGAAAATGGAGTTTAAGACCGTGAGCCCCACGTGGGACCCGGACTACGTCCAACCTGATTTCTCTGTATCTACTCCATTGCTAAGAATAGTGCTTCCACATAGTAAGTGCTTAACCAATACCACAGGAAAAAAAAAGAATAAAGAAAATTCAGAGTTACATTTCTCAGGTCCACATGCATTCTCTGACCAAGCAAGCAACATTTTCTCCTGTGGGGAGTAAAGGCTGATATAGCAAGAGAACGGTAGTGACCACAAGGTTTGAAGGAGACCAGTCATTTAATGGTATTTATTGAGTACTTACTGTGAGTAGAGCACTGTACTAAACACTAAAAAGGGCACAATAGAGTCATTCATTCATTCACTCAATTGTATTTATTGAGTGCTTACTGTGTGCAGAGCACTGTACTAAGCACTTGGGAGAATGCAACAGTAAATAGACACAATCCCTGCCACAGTGAGTCAGTAGATACTCACCATCCCTTCTTTCAAGGAGCTTCCTGTCTAGTGGGCAAAAAGAGTGGGAAGCCGATAGCTTCCCGAATTCACCATCACGCAGGCCTTTTTGGGGGCGGCATCATTCACGTGCACCTCATTCTTGCCACGTGCAGGTGGATGAGATCCTGGGGCAGGAGCCAGCGGTGAAGGAGAAGGTGTTCACGGCCTTGAAGCAGTACGCAGCCGAACGGAAGGTGGATTGCCTAGCTTACGCCCTCTCTATGGCTCTCACCACTGAGTCCCACCAGCTGCTCATTGACAACATCAGGTACAGCCATGGTGGGCACTGCTCGGATGCGGTTTGACCCTGGGGACGTCCACAGTGGGCCAGGGTGGTCTCAAGGTGAGTGCTGCATGGCCTAGTGGCTAGAACACGGGCCTGAGAGCTAGAAGGTCCTCAGTTTTAATCCCACCTCTGCCACTTGTCTGCAGTGTGACTTTGGGCAAGTCACTTCACTTCTCTGGGCCTCAGTTCCCTTATCTGTAAAATGGGGATTAAGATTGTGATCTCCCTGTGGGACAACCTGATTACCTTGTAACCTCCCCAGCACTTAGAACAGTGCTTTGCACATAGTAAGCGCTTAATAAATGTCATTATTATTATTATCATTATTATCTGTAAAATAGGGATTGAGACTATTAGCCCTATGTGGGACAGGGATTGTGTCCAAGCCAATTACCTTGCATCTGCCCCAGCACTTAGTACAGTGCCTGGCACGTAGTAAGTGCTTAACCAATACCACAGTTACTATTATTATTATGTCCTGATGCCCCACTTCCTAAGGTCGGTTTGGCCCCAGACATGATGAGAATGCCTTCAGGAGCCCTGGCTGGGCCAGCCAATGTTTGGGAAGCAAGGTACAAGGCTACCTGTCCTGAGAAGGCTCTTGCCCAGTCCTCCAGGACAGTCCCCAAAAGTCCCAGGGAGTGAGGGCTTGCAGCCTCAAAATTAAGCAGGGTTGATAGGGACTGCTTCAGATTAGAGAGCGCCCCTTGGCCCACTCCTCCCTCCACCCAGACTCCCTCCCAACTCTGGATCTACACTCCCAAAACTCCCCTGAAGCCAAAGCAGCCTTTGAGAATGAAAGAATGGTGGACTTTGGCTTTTGAGTTTACCATGGGAGTTTGTTTCATGATCCAAAGGTGATTCCAAAGGTGTTGGGATTGGTTTGGAGTTCAAGGTTCATTCATTCATTCAATCGTATTTATTGAGCGCTTACTGTGTGCAGAGCACTAGACTAAGCACTTGGGAAGTACAAGTTGGCAACATATAGAGAAGGTCCCTACCCAACAACAGGCTCACAGTCTAGAAGGGGGAGACAGACAACAAAACGAAACATTTGGAGAGGTGTCAAGTCGTCAGAACAAATAGAAGTAAAGCTAAATGCACATCATTAACAAAATAAATATTATAGTGAATATGTACAAGCACTTACTGTGTGCAGAGCACTGTACTAAGCACTTGGGAGAGTAGAATATAACAATAAACAGACACATTCCCTGCCCAAAACGAACTTACCGTCTGGAGGGGGAGACAGACATTAATAGAAATACATAAATGACAGATATGGACAGAAGTGCTGTGGGGCTGGGAGGGTGGGAGGGATGAATAAAGGGAGCAAGTCAGGGTGATGCAGAAAGGAGAGGGAGAGCATCCTTTCCACCGTTGGGTAATGCAGGTTTGGGGACAGTGAGAGAGGAGGTGAACGGCTTTCAGCTCAGAGCTGCTCCTTCTGGCTCTGTTCCTGATGGCCGGCCAGAGCGCTAGAAACAGCAAGCCGAGAAGATGATGATTGGCTATTTTCCTCCCCGCAGTCACAAGCTGGTCTGTTTCTATCTCTATCCTTTGGATAGGGCCCTCCTGGGGATCCCCCAGCAGCCCGAACCATGGCCCCAAGGACTCTGGGAAAGTGGCTGGTTCCAAGGTCTCTGGGGGTTTGGGCAGCTGTTCTGCAGATCCAGGGGTCCGGGTTGCTCCGGGATCCCCCGTGGCACCCCTAGACCTCCGTAAATCTGGAACACCCATGGGGTTCCAGAATTGACTTGGGTCTCCCCAGACGACAAGCACCAGCGCTGACCAAGGCCGTCCAGACACCCCCGCCCATGGGTCCCTGAACGAAAGGCTAGAATCCCTCCAGGAGCCCCAGGCAGAGCTTGCTGTGAGCAGGGAACAGGTCTACCAACTCTGTTAAATTGTACTCACCCAAGTGCTTAGTACAGTGCTCTCTACACACAATATGCACTCGATAAATACCATTGATGGATTGATTTAATTATAATCATCATCATTGTCATTACCAAAAGCTGTTCTACCTTCACAACATCGCTAGAATCCATCCTTCCTCTCCATCTGAACTGCTGTCCTGTGAATCCAAGCACCTATCCCATCCTGCCCTGACTACTATATCAGACTCCTCTCTGACCTCCAGCCTCCTGTGTCTCCCCACTCCAATCCATACTTCACTCTGCTGCCCTCATCATTTTTCTAAAATAACACGCGGCCTATGTCTCCCACTCCTCAAGAACCTCCAGGGGTTGCCCATCCATCTTCACATCAAACAGAAACTCCTTTACAGCCCTGTCAGCTTGCCCCTCCTGCTTTATAATAATAATAATGGCATTTGTTAAGTGCTTACTATGAGCAAAGCACTGTTCTAAGTGCTGGCACTGTTCTAAGTGCTTTACCTCACTGACCTACTCCAATCCAGCCAGCACACTTCGCTCCTCTTAACCAACCTACCCATTATATCTCAATCTTGTCTATTCTGCCACCCACCTCTTGCCCATGTCCTCCCTCTGGCCTGGCTCTCTCTTCCCTTTCAACTCCCCTCTAGAATGTAAGCTCATTATGGGCAGGGAACAAGTCTACTGACTCTGTTGTACTGTCCTCTCTCAAGTAATAATAATAATAATAATCATGGTATTTGTTAAGTGCTTACTATGTGCCAAGCACTGTTCTAAGCACTGGGGTAATAATAATAATAATAATGGTATTTGTTAAGCGCTTACTATGTGCCAAGCACTGTTCTAAGTGCTGGGGTAGATACAAGGTAATCAGGTTGTCCCACATGGGGCCCACAGTCTTAATCCCCATAATAATAATAATAATGGTATTTGTTAAGCACTTACTATGTGCAAAGCACTGTTCTAAGCACTGGGAAGGTTACAAGTTGATCAGGTTGTCTCACAGGGGGCTCACAGTTTTAACCCCCATTTGACAGATGAGGTAACTGAGGCACAGAGAAGTGAAGTGACTTGCCCAAAGTCACACAGCTGATAAGTGGCAGAGCCGGGATTAGAACCCACAACCTCTGACTCCCAAGCTAGTGCTCTTTCCACTAAGCCACGCTGCTTCTTAGTACTTAGTACAGTGCACTGCATAAGCACTCAGTAAATGCAACTGATTGACCGCCCACCACTCATTCATTCATTCAAACATATTTATTGAGCACTTACTGTGTGCAGAGCACTGTACTAAGTGCTTGGGAAGTACAAGTCGGCAACATAGAGAGACGGTCCCTACCCAACAACGGACCATTCTCCCCACCTTCAAAGTCCTACTAAAATCACATCTCCTCCAGCAGGCTGTTCCCGAACTAGCCCCCATTTCCTCTACTCCTTCTCCCTTCCGCATTTCTTCTGCATTTGTATCTATTCACCTTAAGCACTTGATATTCACCCTAGCTCCTCAGCCCATATGTACATATCATTACACTCTCCATTTCCCCATCTGTCATTTAATGCCCGTCGCCCACATTAAATTATAAGCTCGCTGTGGGCAGGGAATGTGTCTATGACTCTGTTGTATTGTCCTCTCTCACTTAGTACAATGCTCTGCACACAGTGAGTGCTCAATAAATACCATTGAGGCACTGAATTAAGCATTCTATCCCTGTTCCACATGGGGCTTCCAATCGGGGCGGCACCTCTGAGCTCAGGTTTGGAGTGGTCTGGACCATCATTAATATTTCTTTAGCCTGTACTGAGAGAAGAGCTCTGTATTAAGTGCTTGGGAACGAGCAATAGAAGAGAGAAAAAATGGGATGCCTACCTTCTGAGAGAGTGAGGTCTAATAGAAGAGCAATTAAATGGAAATCACAACTATCCCATGGTTAAGGGTGAGTGAATATTAAATAAATTAACAAATACATAAGTGCCAAGGTGGTTGATGGGGAGAGGAGGGGGGATTAATCAGGGAATGTCTCTTGGAGGAGGTAGTCTTTTAGGTATCTGTTATGCACATGTGTGCCGAGCACTACACTGAGTTAAGCACCCGGGAGAGAACAATTTAATATAATTGGTAGACACCATCCAGACCCCGGTAAGTCACTTAAGGTTTAAGATTTTGGAGATAAGCAGAAATCCAGGAATTGCCTTTTGAGTTGAAACTTTTCAACAAAGCTTAACTTTCCATTGCTGATATTCCCCAGGCAAGATACTGCAGAGGCATCGATTTCAAGTACATCTGTGGGGTCAGCTTGAAATCTGGCCCTGCTAAATCCCCCAGGGATCCATCCATGCTGATCTCCAAGCTCTTATTCCCAGCACACACGAGGGTGTGTGCATGATGGAAGGTCACCTTTCAGCCATTTCACTTTCAGCATACCCCTGGGAAAAACTCCATTTTGAAAGAAAAAGCACCTACAGAACCTTCATCCTCTCAGGCTCCTTCTCGGTGATGCTGATTCTTCCAGTGGAAGGGCGGAAATGACACAGGGGGTGTGGAACTATAATTGTGGGCTCAGATTAATAGAACTGAGCTGTGTTTAATGGCAATTATGCCGCATATTAATTCCAAAGCCTTTGTCTCCATCATGCCCCCTAGTTCTAATTCAAGAACAAGGAGAGCTTGTTCACTACTCCACAAGCGGAGATGTTTGCCGGGTGGATATTATTTCCTGGGGTGGATGAGAAAGAATGAGAATTTCTATGCCAACTTCTGTCACATTTCTTCAAAAGCTTTTGAAATAATCTTTAGCCTACAGCTGTCACACTTCTGCAGCAGGGGGAAACTGAAGTGCAGTGAGGGAACATATCTGGCCTAAGGTTATCCGGTAAATCTGAATGGACTATCCTCAGTTAAAACACTTGTCTGCTGTATGAGCTTGAGTAAGTCATTTCTCTTCTCCATCTCAGTTATCTCATCTGAATCGAGACTGTGAGC